>NW_024429077.1:900000-1193436 GCF_009769625.2 Cygnus olor | reverse complement strand
AAAATGTCCTCGTAACCTTACAGCTTATTCCCTTTATTACGAATCAGACAGTTTATGATCCTGAAACATGGGACCAAATTGAGGTCAAGGTGTGGGACTCTGCTACTAAAAATGACAAGGTTGTGGCGGGATTGCTCGGCACCTGGCGAGCAGTCTCTGAGGCCTTAAAGAGCCCTGTGGGACCACAATCAGAAACGTGTGCTTTGCCAGACAGTGAGGGAGCTGCGGGCTCGTTTACTGATCCACCTGCTACGCCATCGGCCCCTCCGCCGCTACAGCCAACGCAGGCCTTTGCTGTTATGCCCCCTGGTGACCTGAACGTTCCTTTTGATCCAGGCCCTACGGGCCCTGAAAAGGAGCCGGATCTGCTTCCCTTCGATCCGGGAGGAATAGGATGCGTAGGGCCCGAAGGCCGAGTTGCTTAACAATTTAAAGCGAGACATATTGTTCCCACGACTAGCCCTGGAAGTCTCCGGTGTTTGTAATCAAGAAAAGGAATGGAAAATGGAGACTGTTACATGATCTGAGAAAAATTAATGAAGTCATGGAAGATATGGGAGCACTTCAGCCGGGATTACCAACTCCAACTATGCTCCCCCAGTCATGGACATTAATAGTAATAGACTTAAAGGATTGTTTGTTAAACACTTGCCAGAATTCGGAAAACTTTGCTATGTTTATGTTTCAACTGATACCTTTTCTGATTGTATTTTTGCATCTGTTCATGCAGGAGAAAAGGCAAAGGATGTGTGTCAACATCTTCTGTCAGCTTTTGCGAAATTAGGAGTTCCAAAAATGATTAAAACAGATAATGGGCCAGGATATGGGCACTCATGCAACCCACTTTTTTTTTCTTTTCAACAGTGGGGTATTCAACATCTGACGGGTTCTCCCCACGGGTCAAGTAATTATTGAACAGGCCTATGATACCCTAAAAGCTATGCTTCTAAAACAAAAAAAAAGGGGAATAGGGGTGTGACTCCCCAGGAAAAGATAGCTAAAGCATGCTATGTTCTTAATTTTTTAAACCGATGGACAGAGGAAGGTCCTTGCATCTGTCCATGCAGGAGAAAAGGCAACAGACAGATCTGGGAGACAGACAGATCTGGGAGACAGATCTGGGAGAAACTCAGTTAAAGAAAGGGCACAAGTCATGGTAAAAAATTAAAGCACCAATCATTGGCAAGGGCACTACGCTCTAATAAATTGGGGCCGAGGTTGTGCTTGTGTTTTAACAGGAGCCGGTCCTAGATGGGTGCCAGCACGCTGGGTCCGTCCGGCCGTCTCATCATCTGCCTTAACATGATCACAGCACTCTCCTCCGCGGTTTGGACTCCAGCTCAAACAAAAAACACCGTATGGGAGGGTCCCGCTGGCATATGCAGGACCCACAAAGAAGGACTCCAGGAGTTGGAGGGGCAGCCAAAGCCCCCCCGGCTGGGCAGCACTCAGTGCCTGCCTCTGCCAGGGATGTGGTTACAAAGTTTGTTAAAGATAGAATTAGTATGCCTGGTAGTTTTTCTCTGTGTTTTAATTTGTGTTAATCGTGCTTTCTTAATTTGTGTTAATCGTGCTTTTTTATGTTAATAAAGAAGGGGGAGATGTGGGAGTGTGGCCATGGGGGTCGACAAGCCCCATGGTTGGTGATAACATCGGACTCTTAACGATGAGGCCATCAGGAATGTAAAGAGTTCAGAGGGAACAAAGAAGGGTGATTCAGGAGACGCCTTGCTGTCTCGGGTTGCCTGTTCTCCAGCCATTAAGGCATGGAAGTTGCTGGGTGTTTGCTGTTGCCAGGCAAAGTTGTTGACCAATGAATAGTTAGTTAGTGGAAAAGTACTGCTGTGGGGCGAATGGTATAAGAAGGAAGCCTGTCCTCAATATGGGGAGGCAACAAGAATAATGAAGTTATGTCCTCAACATGAGAGATGAAGTTAGGCCCTCAGTAAAAGATAATGAAGTTATGTCATCAATAAAGAAGTAGCAGTTACTGATCCTAAAAGAACCCTGGTGTCCGTGTGGTCGTTACGCAACAAATGGTGCCCGAACAGGGACATGAAGAACAGGAACAGGGACAGGCTAACAGAACAGGGACAAAACCAAACAAGGAATGAATAGGGACAGGCTAGCAGAACAGGGACCAGGACAGGAACAGGGACATTGATTGCCTCATGAAGATAGGTTCGGCCGAACTCAGCAAACCGCTCAGAGAAGCTCGTATTGAAAGTCGCTGGAAATAAGCGCACCGGAGCTGGAAAGAGGCTCCTACTGAAAGTCGCTGGAAATAGGCGCACCGGAGCTGGAAAGAGGCTCCTATTGAATGTCGCTGGAAATAGGCGCACCCGAGCTGGAAGCTCAAGCTGAGAGAAGCAGACCCGCGCACACAACTGCCCCTCACTGGCCGAAGGTAAGCAGTTGCACGCTATGGGGAATCATATGTCCTTAGAAACAAAAAATGTCCTCGTAACCTTACAGCTTTTTCCCTTTATTACGAATCAGACAGTTTATGATCCTGAAACATGGGACCAAATTGAGGTCAAGGTGTGGGACTCTGCTACTAAAAATGACAAGGTTGTGGCGGGATTGCTCGGCACCTGGCGAGCAGTCTCTGAGGCCTTAAAGAGCCCTGTGGGACCACAATCAGAAACGTGTGCTTTGCCAGACAGTGAGGGAGCTGCGGGCTCGTTTACTGATCCACCTGCTACGCCATCGGCCCCTCCGCCGCTACAGCCAACGCAGGCCTTTGCTGTTATGCCCCCTGGTGACCTGAACGTTCCTTTTGATCCAGGCCCTACGGGCCCTGAAAAGGAGCCGGATCTGCTTCCCTTCGATCCGGGAGGAATAGGATGCGTAGGGCCCGAAGGCCGAGTTGCTTAACTATTTAAAGCGAGACATATTGTTCCCACGACTAGCCCTGGAAGTCTCCGGTGTTTGTAATCAAGAAAAGGAATGGAAAATGGAGACTGTTACATGATCTGAGAAAAATTAATGAAGTCATGGAAGATATGGGAGCACTTCAGCCGGGATTACCAACTCCAACTATGCTCCCCCAGTCATGGACATTAATAGTAATAGACTTAAAGGATTGTTTGTTAAACACTTGCCAGAATTCGGAAAACTTTGCTATGTTTATGTTTCAACTGATACCTTTTCTGATTACCTGTCCTCAGTATGGGGAGGCAACAAGAATAATGAAGTTATGTCCTCAATATGAGAGGTGAAGTTAGGCCCTCAGTTAAAGATCATGAAGTTATGTCATCAATAAAGAAGTAGCAGTTACTTATCCTATAAGAACCCTGGTTTCCGTGTGGTCATTACGCCACATTCCTTCATCCTTTCTGGGGTCCTTACAACTTCTCCACTTCCTTGGCTGGGTTCTCTGCCCTTTCCTTGCTCCCAGGCTGCTGCTCCAGGCGTTGGGTGGGATGAAATAAGGAGTAACAGGAGTGCCTCCCCCTGCCACCTCCCCTGCTGAAGCAGGAGACAGAGAAGCAGCAAGCCCCTTTTAGTGCACTGTCCTGATTTTCTGTGCCTCTTTGCCCTCCACCTTGCTCTGACCAGCAGCGATGGAGCTAGCAGTGCCCACTGCTGCTGGGTATGAGATGGGCACTCAGGTGCTGCTCACAAATAAGAAAACGTGGCCACAGTCAAGGCTTGCTGTGGGAAATAGCACCAGGAACCAACTTCTTCAGGTTGCTTTGTTCCCTGTCAGCTTCACTGGGCTCCAGCATGCTGTCTTGCTTGGATGCCTTGGGACTCTCTCTTTCTCCAGACCATCTCCATCCTGTGAGAAACACTCCGTAGCCAGTAACTTAGGCTCAGGCGAGGGTCGCAGTGAAGTAGTAATTTATTCACGATTGCAATGGCAGGCATCCCACAAGCAGGAGCGCACCTACTGGTTCCAAAACACAGTTTATATACTATTTGATGACAGGACCCTCCCCTGTTTCCCCACTGAGTGGGTAATCCAGGTTCACAATCTATCCGAAGCTTCACAGACAATGCATGGCCTTCAGTTGCTGGCCTATTAAATTTCAAATTTCTTTTGACTTTTTTACTGTTTGAAGTGGTAATGTTTCTTCACTTATCTGACTTGACTTAACACTGTGATTTTCACCTAATTGCTCTGAGTCTGGTTGTCTGCATTTTACAAGGTCTCCTGCTAAGTTTTCTTATCACTGCAAGCATATCTCAATACCCCATTCCTTACCTTTAAACAATGTAACTCTGCAAAAACAACATTTTTATTCCCACAATTCCCCCCTTTTCTTTTTTTTATAAATTGTTGATTTTTGCAAAACTTTTCTCTAAGGTGTAATTTGGTAGATATCTTCCTCTTCTTCACCTTCTTTGCTTTCCATCTCCTCTAATATCATCCTCTTATCTGAGTAAGGTGGTGGCTCCATGGTCATTTGTTTCAATAGTGCAGTTTCGATTAACCACTGTACTAGTCCTCTTACACAGGGGATAGTGCAACAACCAATGGCTGTCAGAACTCCTGCTACTACGATCAAGGATGTAAATATGCCTAATTTTTCTGCCAATTCACTGGCAAGGGTGGTAAACCCTTGCAATGCTCTAATTACTATGCCATCTGGGGCAGTATTGTTGGGTATAAAAGGGCAACAATGGTTGCTCAGTATCACACACACACACCTCCTTTCTCTGCGAGCATCATACCTAATGCTATTCTGTTCTCCCAAGCCATTTTGCTGGTGGCATCTAGTTGTTCAGCGATTCCTCTTATCGCAATCCCTTGTATAATTTATGAATCTCTGCTGATTATAATAAATATAATTAATCCAATCCACATTCTTATTGATTGTTACCCACCAGAACAGTGACTCAAACCCTGCAGCAATTTGATTCCTGGCTTTCTGTTCATCGGGAACTCCTCTAGGCACCCCAATAAAATCTATGTACACTCTATCATCGAATGATACTCCTAAACTTCTTTTACTTCTTCTGGGTATTTGTGATGATTCTCTTTCAAATGCCAGGGTGAAGGGTATAGCTAATTGAACAAGTGCACAAGTGCCTCCCCGGTTAGATGGTAGGGTGGACCGTAAGATCTTCCCTCCACAGTACCACCAGAGATCTGCCCTGGGGATCTCAAGTCTTGAGCAATTTCCCATCGAGTCCTTGGTAGCATTCAAGGTCCTCGTGCACAAGGCAAATTCTCCCAGATGCCGGGTAGCACTCACACCCTGCCGTGAGAGGCAAGCTGTATGGTTACCTATAGCTGTAGAGAATGCAGGGGGAACCCTGATATTGCTATCACGCAAGGAAGGGAACAGCAAAGAGAGAGACTTACAGGCCTCATTTCCCCAGGCAGTCTTTTCTTGGTACAATGCAATCATACATCGCATCCCCTGGGAATCCTTGGTCCACCCCAATGGGCAGGGCACTATCTGGGCAATCGGTCATCCCGAGGCACAAGCATAGCAATTGCTATGGTTGAGACTCTGGACAGTATATTTGACCCATTCTATCCAGGCATTCACATCCCCATACCCTGTTTCAATCTCAAATGTTTGAACTGCCGCATTTCAAAGAGGGCCTCCTGTTTTCTCTCCTGTTTTCTCCTTGAGTTTCTCCCTTTCTCTGATGGCAATAGAGGATCGTTTCCATACAGCTATTCTCAATCTGGCTGTTGGGTCTCTGCCAGTTATTTGTTCTCTCTGCTCAATTGTCATTGGGCATTTAAACCTCCACAAGCTAACACCTCACAAGCATCAAACATGACGGATTGTGGTACATAACCCTCTGTCACATTCACCCCTATTTTGACAGGGTATCCCGTCTTACTGTTATCTGGTCATGCCTTTTCCAAGCTGCCAATTGACCAAGGCCTTCTCTGAGGCCTACAATCACTAGAAACAAAATTAATAATTGATTTTTCCATGTCATTATTTTTAAACCTTAGGTTTCCAAATAATTATCAATACAAAGAATAAGATGTACACTACTACTATAACAAACCCCCCTTGGGAGCACTTCAATTCGCTATAGGTCTGTCCTTTCTCTCAATCACGAGTCACGCTCATTAGTTACCTGTGAAAATAAAAGGTTAGTTTACAATTGTAAACTTTTATCCCGCTCAAAGTCCACTATGAGATTTTTCTCTTCGATTTCAACTTCCAACAGGTCTTCTGTAGGAACAGCTTCCCAGGTACTAGGGTCGACGGATGCCTTCACTCGAGTATAGTGAGTCCAACCTTTTTCCGCAGTTCCTACGGCTGTTTCAGTGGTTAGTAGTACTTGGAAGTGTCCTTCCCATTCAGGCTGGAGTTGATCCTTTCCAGGTCCGAATCAGGACCCAATTTCCCACGGGTTCTGAGAGATGACAAAGAAGAGGACAACTCCAGAATACAGTTCTTAAGAAAACTCTCTTGTTTCGAATTGCGGTATCTCATCCCTTCTGCCCAGATAGGACAATCCGAACAGCATCTCATATGGTGAAATTCCTATATCCTTTCTTGGTGCTGTTTAAACCTGTAGGAGTGCTAAAGGTAAGCATTTTACCCAAGGAAGTTGGGTTTCTAACACTAATTTAGTTAATTGCTTCTTTAATGTCTGGTTCATTCGGTCCACCTTCCCAGAAGAGGAGGGGTGCCGGGAGTGTGAAAATCCCACTCGATCTCTAAGGCCTGCATTAACCCTTGCAGTACTTGTGAAGTGAAATGACTTCCTTGATCTGAATCAATGTTTTCAGCTATCCCATATCTAGGGACTATTTGCTCCAGTGATACCTTAGCCACCTTGTTCGCAGTGGCAGATACCGAGGGGAAAGCTTACACCCATCCAGTCACGTGGTCAATTAGGAGAAACAAGTACTTAAGTCTCCCTGCTTTAGGTAACTCAGTAAAGTCTACCTGTATACTTTGGAAAGGTCGAATCCCTGGCTCCCGTCCCCCTCTAGGTGGGTTACGGATGACCTTTTTATTTACCTTTTGACATATGGTACATCCTCTGCATATTTGCTTCACTAAAGTGTATATTCCTACACAGACATACTTTCTTAGCACAACAGCACACATTGCTTGCACCTCCCAATGACTCTCTTGACGTAAAACGATTACTATTTGCCTCATTGGTGCTTTATTCAGCATTTCTCTCCCATCAGGGAGTATCCATTTTCCCTCAGACTTCGTGGCTCCTGATTCCTTAAAAAAAAAATCTCTCTCTTAAAACTTTTTAGTTCTTTCTTAGTTTTCAGCAATTCCCTGAATCCTCTCTGGATTTATTCTCCGTTTTCCCTCAGACATTAGATGCCTTAAATACCTGACTTCTCTTTCTACATACTGTGATTTATTTTTCAGTACTCCCAAGCCCTGCTGTTGTGGTTTAGCCCGGCTGGCAGCCAAACACCACACAGCCGTTCGCTCACCCTCCCGCCTCCCTCTCCGGGATGGGGGAGAGAAACCGGAAAGTGAAGCCTGTGAGTTGAGATAAAGACAGTTTATTAAGACAGGAAAAATAATAACAATAATAATAATAATAATAGTATTAATAGTAATAATGTGTACGAAATAAGTGATGTACAATGCAATTGCTCACCACCCGTTGACCAATGCCCAGCCTATCCCCGAGCAGCCGGCCCCCCCTCCACCCCGGCTAGCCACCCCTATATATTGTTCAGCATGACGTCAGATGGTATGGAATACCCCTTTGGCCAGTTTGGGTCAGCTGTCCTGGGTCTGTCCCCTCCCAGCTCCTGCTGCATCCCTAGCCTGCTCGCTGGCAGGACAGAGCGAGAAGCTGAAAAGTCCTTGGCTTAGTGTAAGCAGTGCTCTGCAACAATTAAAACATCAGCATGTTATCAGCGCTCTTCTCATCCTAATCCAAAACATAGCACCCTGCCAGCTACTAGGAGGAAAATTAACTCTGTCCTAACTGAAACCAGGACACCTGCTTTCCCAGAAAGTTGAATAGCTTGTTAGTAGCTTTCTTCACAACTGTTTTCTTCTGTCCTGACAATAAAAGATCATCCACATATTGTAACAGTAATTCCTCCTCGGGAGGTTGTAATTGCTCCAAAATCTGTTCTAGAACTTGCCCAAATAAATCGGTGGCCCTGTAAACCCCTGAGGTAAAACTGTCCATCTGTATTGTTGCTTCCACCCCCATTTCAGGGTCTTTCCAGTCAGAGGTGAATATATCTTTGCTCTCAGGGCCTGAGAGCACCCCATTAATAACACTGTTATTCCAGTCTAACAATTTACTATTTGAATGCCCAATTTCATCATCAAATCCCTTCCCAACAAGTTAGTCCCTGCCTTGGGTACATACAATAATTGCCCAGAGATCATTTTATCCCCTAGTCTCAGCTTGGTATCCCCCAAAGGTGGCACTGTTATCCCAGCCCCTTCTACCCCATCACTTTTTAGGGTTTCATTAGTTAATTTAATCCCTGATACTTTACAGGCCAGTAATGACCTAGCTGCCCCAGTGTATTGGGTTTGATGGCAAGGTTCGGTGGGGGGGGCTGCAGTGGCAGCCCCCACGAGGAGAATCCAGAAACCACCCCGTGGCAGATAAGGGACAATTTCATCCAGCCCCAAAGGGGCCCACCACTGCCCAGAGCCAAGCCATGAGCAACACAGTCTGTGCCCCTGTGAGAGCACATCCAAGAAAACAAACAAACAAACAAACAAACAAAAACCTGCTGCTCAACAGCAGCTGGGAGAGCGAGGAGCAAGAAACCTCCCCGCAGACACCAAAATCAGCACAGAAGGAGGGGGTGGAGGCGCTCTGTGATGGACAATAAGAATGTTTGTTCATTATTTTGCTACATTAAGAAGGGAACAAAGGGAGTTGCTCAAGGTTGGAATGCTGAGACATCCCCCAGAAACAGGTTATCTCAGATACATGGCTAAGGGAACATTGTGTAAATAGTGGGTTGCTAAACCGATAACGTACTCCCCTGTCTTGAGGACTAATATAACCAAATAAGGAAGAGAGAGAGGGATGACTGCCTTCATCTGTGCGACCACCAGAGGGACAGAGACGACTCCCTAGCAACAACTGACGCAGCCGCGTAGAAGAAAGCCACGTAACCCCGGAAGAGCCTGATGATAAAAGGGGACTGCAAAAGGGGGAAGTTGCGCGCCGTTTGGAGGAGCATGAGCTCCCCGGCCGCCCAGCGCTGTTTTGCTTGCTGATCGCTTACTCAATAAACTAATTGACTTAATTCAAATTCTCTCTGACTAAGAGTAATTTATAACAGCTCCAGGCGCCAGAGCCGAAGCCCCCTGCGGCCTGTGGAGAGGCCCCTGGTGGAGCAGGCTGTCCCCCCCCCCCGCCCCCCCCCCTTCTCGATACTTGGGAAACTGACCAAACACCACAGCAAATATACCAAAACTTCTAGACTGTTACTTAGATAATGCCTACATCCTCTTTCCCTGCTCATTCAACTTTCCCAACTCATTCAAAAAACACCTCTGTCAAACACTACATACCACACCTTTAACACCTTCAAGAACCCTTTTTAACACTTCTTTCTATCTTTCTCCAGCCTGTACTTTCCCATTGTCCTTCTCTCCTCCTGTTCCTATTTGAAGTGGCCAGCCTGGCCACACTTCAAAGCCTGTCCCTGAGCTTTCCTTGCCTGCCATTCCTTCATCACTCTTCCTCTCCTTTCCATCCTGGCCCTGACTCCCCCTGAAGATTTTCTTCCTCTTTCTCCAACCCTCTGCCTCACTACCTGCTATACTGTCAATACCACTAGTTTCGCTCTCTGCTTTTCCTTCTCATCTCCCCTCCTGACATACACCTTCAGGGCCTCCTGTAGGAGGGCCCCCCACAGTGACTGTTCACTACATCCCCCCACCTTCTGGAGCTTTTTCTGTGTATCTGACCAGGCTCCAACCACAAAATGAACTTTCAAGAGCCCCCGGGACACCAGGTCCCCGGGACTCACCCCGAGCACACCCCCACCCCGACCTCAAGTCTCCCACATGACCCCTGTGCTGCGCACTATAACCACTCCAGCCAGGATCGGCAAGTGGGCACCCCTGCTCTGCCAGTATTACCCCTGGTCCTGGAGGATGAGCTCTCTCCCATTTTTGTATAGCAGCTCTCCTCCTGATCATTCCCATTTCTTTCCCTGTAAACAACATACTTATAGACATAATTCCTCCCCAAGAGTATAAATTAGGTTCTAGGAACTGGTCTAATTGTTCAGCTAGCCTGATGGGGTCCTCAATTAAAGACTTCATCTCCTTTTTAAAACCCCTAACACCTTTCTGCCGGTAAGGAGAGGGGGGAGTTCACCAAAGAGGATACACAGTTAGTGTTAGTACTGTTAGTATCAGGGAAGGCGAAATTCTCAATATCTCTTCTACCTTGTTCTAATTCTTGCCAAAGCCTAGAGTACACTCTCCTCTAGGGACAGTGTTAATTGCAGTCCCTGTCTCCCTTCCTGGAGCGACTGCTGCTGCCACCGGTGCAATATTAGGATTATAGGGAGCATAACTTGGCTCCTTCTCTGAAAAAAAAGGAATCTTATTGTTTACACATAAATTTAAAGCCTGAATTTTCATCAGGCCTGTATTTTGGCCAAAATACTGCTGTTTCCTTAATTGGTTCTTTTGTCCAGACTAATACATAATATTTAACCTTTTTTTTTTTTTCTTTTATCATCTCCTCTAATTTTGAGATTATTTTTTCAATTTCTTATCATTCTTCAGGAAGAACTTTCGGTAGGCACTCCCCCAGGGATATCTCCCTGTCCCCTGGAACTCATATTTTCCCATTTTTCCTAGCCCTTGTCAGTGTGCTGCTACAGAAATGTCCCTCCTGCAGGGTACCACACACTAACGTTCTGATTCTGGAAAATGGGGGTGTACTGCCAAGCACTTTACCGTGCAAGGGTTACCGCACACCTATGAGTTTACCAGATTCCCTGGTGTACTTCCAAGCACTTCCCCGTGCAAGGATTACCGTACACCAAATTTCCCGAGACTCTTCCTTTCTCTCCCTTATCTCACGCTTCCTCTGTCTCCGGCCACGCCCCTCGCGGAGCTACAGAACCACGGATCAGGACTCCACACTCGCTTCGTACAAAAGTACGTCTCAATCACACGTCACTCAGAGTCTCACCCGACCCCCAAGGCAATACTTAATATTTCTTACCTTGGTCTGTGCACAGAGTTACCAGATTGATTCTTAACCCCGGAGTGCCTACCTTCTTCCCTTCCCCACTACTTCATGGATCCTGCCTCTTTAATCAGTCTCGGGCCCTCTGTCAGCTCTCCGCAGAACCACCACCATCGATGCACAGGACCGCTGAAATCAGCGGGGCATGCCTTCCTGCTGCTGCGGCGGTGGGGCTCTCCGGTAGGTGACTGGATCTCGGACGAGCCCCCAAATTGTGAGAAACACTCCGTAGCCAATAACTTAGGGTCAGGCGAGGATCGCAGTGAAGTAGTAATTTATTCACGATTGCAATGGCAGGCATCCCACAAGCAGGAGCGCACCTACTGGTTCCAAAACACAGTTTATATACTTTTTGATGACAGGACCCTCCCCTGTTTCCCCACTGAGTGGGTCCTGTGTTTCTCACAATCCCCATAGAAGCCTGTATTCCCCATCTCCTTGTGCCATCCAGGGACAATTTTTTACCCCTTGCTCTAATCAGTGTCACTTAGGTCTGGCCCCGCTGCAGTTTCAGCATGCAGCTGCTAGCCTACTTTTTGATGACAGGACCCACTCAAAGACATGGAGAGACGGCAAAATCTGAAGTCCATCTGTACACCCAGTCCATCACTTGATATTCTCCCTCTGCCCACATAGGTGCTCTGACATGGAAATTGAACATTTCACATTGGAAATAACCATGATGCAAGTCCCCAAAGAGACATCCCCTACCAAGCCCTTCTTTGCTAGATTTGGGCCAAATTTGTGAGTGGTATCAGTCACTCCAAACCAAAGCTTTTGGGCAAATTGGGTTTTGCCAGAAAATGAACCTGTGCTAAGCATTTTCAAGCAGTTTGGAAACTTGTCCCAGAGGTGTGGGATAAGGCAAGTCTTTAAAAAATTATAGCTGCATTTAAAACCAAAGCAAAACAAAGCAAACCTAGTGAATCAAAACATTCACACCAGGTAAAAGTGACCAGAATCAAAAACCCAGCTGCAAGGAGCAGGGGCACTTTTAATCAGCATTCCCTGAACTGATATACAGTTCAAACAACTGAAAGCCCACACTGATACCCACTCCCTGTACACAAAGCGTGTCCCTATCTTCTTCTAAATGTGTTTTCCAACCTGTGCGTTATCTCTTCAGATGAGACTGTTTATATTCAATTAAAAATGCAAGTGTCTAGAGGCCACCTTTAATAAAGTGTTTGATGCAGTGCCTTGCGAAATCTTACCCGGGAAATTAATTCAAATTGGAGTGGATACAAGCTGAGACACCTGACAGAAAATTGGCTTAAGGTGGGTAAACACTGAGCCATGATAAAGTACAGGGGACCATGCAAGGAGGAAGGTGTCCGGAAGGTGCTACAGGGATCAATGTTAGAGCTGGTTTAGTTTAACATCTTTATTAATGATAGGGAGAGAGAAGTAAACAACACATTAATAATGTCCCGAGATGATACTAAACAGTGCAACTCCATATACAGCCAAGAGCAGGAATTTGTGAAGCAAGGGCTGCTTGACTTTTGTTATCAAGGTCAAGGGATAGTCTGGGGACAGGCAGTGGGGCAGGGGCTGTTGCGGGGAAAGGGGTCTGGAAGAGGAGCCCAGACAGGAGACATGAGATGAATGCTCTGAGACACTGAGGGAAAGCCCTTTTGGGGCAGATCCCATGTCATAGCCCTTGGAGAGCCTTTGTTTTAGTGAAGGGGCACTATACGCACATCCAACAGGCAGTAGAAATCAGAATCTACACCCTCACAGCTAGATGCTTCCTTCAAGACATTATGCTCCTCCAAGGAAGCTTTAGGCAAGTGTTTAAAATTAGAGATGCTGTTTCTCCTGACTCCAGGGGTACTGCACGGGGACTAGGGAATGCTGTGCCAATAAGAGGGACAGATAAGTAAGCATGAAGCAATCAGCAAGATCACTACTTTGGAAACTGGTGATTGCCTGATGCCAGCAATCCTAGTTTGATGTCACTTGTGGCATCTTTCAGAGGACAGCCCTGGCTGAGGAAACATACACACACAGTGCTTCAGAAAGACTAATTTTCCACATCTCAAGGAAATTATGAGCAAAACTGTTTGGGAGGAAGGCGAGGGCAGGTAAATGAGGTGTTGAATGTTCAATAAGTGGAGACGGTGCAGGAAAGAGCTGCAAAAATGACTGCGGAGCTGGAAGAAAAACAGCCTTGCAATGAGAGACTTAAAAACCTTGATCTGTTTAGCTCATCAAAAAGAAGATTGAGATATAACTGATTGCAGTGTGTAAGTACCTTCCCAGGAAGAAAATACAAGGTATGAAAGGCTCTTCAGTCACACGGGGAAAGGAACACAAGAGCCAGCAGCTGGAAATTAAGGTCAGACAAATTCCAGTAAGATTTGCAGCAAAAAATGTGACTAGCTGTTCAGTCAAAATCCCAGGGATGTAGTAACTTCTGGGACGTGGTGATTTCTTCACATCTTTGAAACAAGGGATGGTTTTCTGTAAGATGCTCTGGTCAGATCCATGTTGCTGGACTGTGTTCAGCAGAAACCAGATGCGACTCCTGACAAGAGGGCTGTGCTACAGAGGGGGTCGTGACAGATGACCTGTGGTTTATTTCCAGAATTATTTGGCTTAAAGAGGATGTTTAAATGCCTTATGCTGCATTTCATTCCTTTCCATTCCACAACTGCTGGCATATCTGCTAAGCAGTTTATTATATCCTCTCCACAGCCTTAATTCCTCGTCTGCGTTCTTCTTTGTTTGTCCTATCCAGACACTGTGGGGTACTTGGCTTTGTGGTGCTTGCTATTCTGGTGTCTGCATTTACCCTACACTGATGTCTGTCATCTCAAAGCACAGTCCCTTGCTCCCTATGCATTTTCCACACCTGTGGTTAAGATCTTTATAGGACAGCTCCTGTTTTATTTGCAGACCTGCAGGAGCCTGTTATTGAAGGAAGCTTATGCTGTGCTCCCTTTTAGGAAAGCTTTACACTTCTCTGTGCTTGTTAAATATCTTTTCAGTCATGAATCTAGCATCCTTTTTGGCAGCACAGCCTCATCTTCTCTTAAGCTGAGGCAACCTGATATCAGGAGGTGGGTAAGGGAACTGGCCAAGTGTGTTGCCTGCTTGCACACAGGTCTTGTGCAAGATGTCTGGATCAGTCCTCTCCTGGAGACAGTGCCTGTGGGACTGCCTGGGCACCCTGACATTGCCAGAAACATGAAGGCACTTCATAAATGGGCAGGAGTGATGAAAGGGAAGGCCCTAAAGGAGGAGTATTCAGGGGACTTGCCTGCCTGCAGGAATTTGGAAGGAGGGGGGAGGATATTTAGGGTCCCCTTGTGGCTTCACTGGGAGGAAAGGAATGAGATCAAGCAAGAAAAACTGCATCTGAACATCAGGAAATGCTTTCTGTCACAGAGACATATTAGGCTGGGGAATTGCCTCCTTGGGCATGGGGTGAGAACATGGTTGCTCAAGACAGACTTTGTGGGCCTGTGAGCTTGAAGGGAGATGTCCTGCGGAGGTATCAGCGTCTTGGAGCTGTGTCAAATTGAGACCATCGCAGCACTGCTGTCATTCATGCACATTCATGCTACTGGGTGCTCGGTGGGACCTCAAGGACCTCTCCCAGCATGGACTGGGGAGGGGGAAAGTGCTCCTTGTGGTATTTGACCCTAAGCTGCTGTGGCCTTCTCCCATGGGTTGACCCCTGGGTGGCTCTCATCCCACCTGCTCAGATGCCACTGGCGGTGGAGATGGGCAGGAGGAAGAGGGCTCCCTAGGCATTCCAAATCTGATGTCCTCACCCATGCCCCCGCATTGCGGTGGGTACCAAGGAGGGGAGGTCACAGCTAGCTAGGTCACACCATGGGTACAAACTCACCTCCAGCAGTGGTCTCCAAGCCCTGGCGTGACCACCAGGCCCCTCTGCTTTCCCCACCAGCTTTCTCCCGTGGGATGTTGTCTGTAGGGCTTCGTGTCTTTCCTTTGCCTTACCTCACTCACTGATCCAGCCTCTTGGGTTTGCTTTGGCCAGGGGTGACCATGTCCCGAGGGTAGATCATTCCTAACGAAATGGCTGTATCCTACAGAAATGCTGCCAGCACCATTTCTCTAGCAGATATATCTGTTTCCCAAAGAAGACCTATTGGTGGCCTCTCTCTTATCTACCTTTTCCTCCTTTGCAGTCGCTCCTCTCCTCCCTGCTTCTTCCAGAGAGTTGTGTTGTTACCATTGTTACCCCTTTATCTTTAAAGATACTTTTTTTTTTTTCCCAATGCAGACTGAAATTCACGAGCTTCACCCTCCGTAGAGAACTGCCTCTCTCTAAAGTGGCACTAATTGAGCATGAAATGCTATGCAGCTAAATTACACCATAATTTATTCAGCGTTAAATGATTTAAGCAGTTGCTCAGGAGTGCTGTGGACAAGAATCACACCCCTCTTCCCATCTTCTTCACATTGTCAGTACATTGCCAGCATCCAAGCATTGCCTCCTCCGAGGAATGGGGCAATCAGCAATTTGCAGACAGATTTTGGGGGGAGCTGACAGCTTGTGTAAACTCATGAAAGCACCTGCAATCACAGCCCGATCACTCCTAGGAGCGCTTTGCATGTGCTGGGCTGCTCTGGAAGTCATCTGAGTGCCGCAGTGTCCAGGGCATCACCAGCATCCTGCAGGGAGCTGGGGGAGTTTAGCCTCTCCGACTGAGATCTGGGGGGCTTGGGTTCCCCCCGCCCAGTGGCTTTTCTTCTGTGCAGAGAGACAACTTAAGTGCAGACAGTTTGGCCAGTTTAAAACCAGCTGCTGAACGTTATTACATTGGTGATTTCTTCACAGCCAGACTACAGATTGTTCTTCCAGCCTGACAAATGCCCTCCAGTGCCATGCAATAGCAGGCCACTTGCCGAGGCGACCGGCTCCGGGGCAGACGCATGCTGCAGCGGAACGCAGGATCGGGACAGGCAGGGCTATTTTTCGGGCATCGAGCCTACGTGAGGGAGCCGCCAGGCACCGGCAGCCCTCGCGAGGGAGGCTGACGAGGCGTAGGCGGAGCCAGCAGCGTCAGCGACAGCTCCTCCCCCCGGCCGTTCAAAGGCAGCCCTTAGGGAGCGCGAGCGACCAGGAGCGCGGCGAACAGGGCTGGCAAACAGGGAGTGACGCGGGGGGAGTGACGCGGCAGTTAGCGAGGCAGTTAGCGCAGGCAGGGTGGGCAGGAAGGGCAGAGCGCTCACACCCGCCCATAGGGACAACTCCTCTAACGGCACTCTCCCGTCAGCTGGGCTGCAATGGTCTCCACCAGGCACGGTGCTTTCTCTAGGAAGTCAGTACACACCCAGACCGACTGCCCGTCCAAACATGCGGCAGTTCAGGTCTCCGGATGCGGGGAGTGTCTGAGCCTCTTGCTGCCATCGGCGGGAGGCAGAGAGACTGCTTGCGTGAGGTGCGAGCAGGTGGACGACCTGGTCCGCATGGTGGCGGAACTCAAGGAGGAGGTGCAGAGGTTGAGGGATATCAGGGAGTGCGAGCGGGAGATAGACTGGTGGAGCAACTCCCTGCAGGACCAGAGGGAGAGGGACCAGGGTGAGACGCCCCAAAGGGGGGTGGACCCCCTGCCCTGTCGCCATCGGGCAGAGGGAGGGGACCTGCGAGTTGAGGAGGAATGGAGACAGGTCCCCTCTCGACCTCGCAGGAGGTGCCCTCCCCTTCCGGTGCCGCCTTCCCAGGTGCCCTTGAACAATAGGTTTGAGGCCCTGGAGCTTGAGAGACCGGTGGGTGAGGACGAGGTAGGAAGCCTACCCAGGAGGATGCCTGAGGTGAGGAAGTTGACTCCACGCCTCAGGACTGCCTCCACCAAGAAAGAAAGAAGGGTGATTGTTGTGGGCGAGTCCCTCCTCAGGGGAACGGAGGGCCCTATTTGTCGGCCTGACCCCACGCATAGGGAAGTCTGCTGCCTCCCTGGGGCCAGGGTCAGAGACGTTACCAGGAAGCTTCCAAACCTGGTTCGCCCCTCTGACTATTACCCGCTTTTGATAGTCCAGGCTGGCAGTGATGATGTTGAAAAGAGAAGCCTCAAGGCTATCAAACAGGACTATAGGGGGCTGGGACGATTGGTGGAGGGAGCGGGAGTGCAGGTGGTGTTTTCGTCTATCCCTACGGGGGAAGGGAGAGGCACGGAGAGGACACGGAAAGCTCACGTGGTTAATAGGTGGCTCAGAGGCTGGTGCCAGCACAGAAATTTTGGGTTTTTTCACCATGGGGAGCTTTACTCGGCGCCCAGCCTGATGGCCCCAGACGGGTCCCTATCTCCAAGGGGAAAACAGATCCTAGGCCAGGAGCTGGCGGGGCTCATAGAGAGCGCTTTAAACTAGGTAAGAAGGGGGACGGGGCTCAAACAAGGCTTGTTGGAGCTGTGCCGGGGGAAACAATGGCTAGGCTGGGGAAGAAGGCGATGGCCCAGCTGAAGTGCATCTACACTAATGCACGCAGCATGGGTAACAAACAGGAGGAGCTGGAAGCCATCGTGCAGCAGGCAGGCTACGACTTGGTTGCCATCACGGAAACGTGGTGGGACCGCTCCCACGACTGGAGTGCTGCAATGCCTGGCTATCGGCTCTTCAGGAGGGACAGGCAGCACAGAGGGGGTGGTGGCGTGGCTCTCTACATTAGAGAATCTTTTGATGTTGTGGAACTCCAGGCTGGGAATGATAAGGTTGAATCCCTGTGGGTTAGGATCCGTGGGAAGGCCGGCAAGGCTAGCATCCTGGTCGGGGTCTGTTATAGACTGCCAAACCAGGATGAGGAGACGGATGAGGAGTTTTATAGGCAACTGACAGAAGTTGCAAAATCATCGGCGCTTGTCCTCGTGGGGGACTTCAACTTCCCAGACATATCCTGGAAACACAACACGGCACAGAGAAAGCAGTCTAGGAGGTTTCTGGAGAGCGTGGGAGATAGCTTCCTGATGCAGCTGGTCAGTGAACCTACCAGGGGAGGTGCCCCGCTAGACCTTCTCTTCACAAACAGAGAAGGACTGGTGGGAGATGTGGTGGTCGGAAGCTGTCTTGGGCAGAGTGACCATGAAATGGTAGAGTTCTCTATTCTTGGCGAGGCCAGGAAGGGGACCAGTAAAACTGCTGTATTGGACTTCCGGAGGGCTGACTTTGAGCTGCTCAGGACGCTGGTTGGCAGAGTCCCTTGGGAGGTGGTTCTGAAGGGCAGAGGAGTCCAGGAAGGCTGGGCGCTCCTCAAGAAGGAAATCTTAACGGCACAGGAGCGGTCCGTCCCCACATGCCCAAAGACGAGCCGGCGTGGAAGAAGACCGGCCTGGCTCAACAGAGAGTTGCGGCTTGTGCTTAGCAGAAAAAAGAGGGTTTATAATCTTTGGAAAAAAGGGCGGGCCACTGAGGAGGACTACAAGGATGTAGCGAGGCTGTGCAGGGAGAAAATTAGAAAGGCCAAAGCTCATCTGGAGCTCAACCTGGCTACTGCCGTTAAAGACAACAAAAAATCCTTTTACAAATATATCAACGCGAAACGGAGGACTAAGGAGAATCTCCATCCTTTACTGGATGCGGGGGGAAACCTAGTTACTAAGGATGAGGAAAAGGCTGAGGTGCTTAATGCCACCTTTGCCTCAGTCTTTAGCGGCAATACCGGTTGTTCTCTGGATACCCAGTGCCCTGAGCTGGCGGAAGGGGATGGGGAGCAGGATGTGGCCTTCGCTATTCATGAGGAAATGGTTGGCGACCTGCTACGGAGCTTGGATGTGCGCAAGTCGATGGGGCCGGATGGGATGCACCCGAGGGTACTGAAAGAACTGGCGGAGGAGCTGGCCGAGCCGCTTTCCATCATTTATTGGCAGTCCTGGCTATCGGGGGAGGTCCCAGTTGACTGGCGGCTAGCCAATGTGACGCCCATCTATAAGAAGGGCCGAAGGGCAGACCCGGGGAACTATAGGCCTGTCAGTTTGACCTCAGTGCCAGGGAAGCTCATGGAGCAGATTATCTTGAGTGTCATCACGCGGCACTTGCAGGGCAACCAGGCGATCAGGCCCAGTCAGCATGGGTTTATGAAGGGCAGGTCCTGCTTGACAAACCTGATCTCCTTCTATGACAAAGTGACACACTTAGTGGATGAGGAAAAGGCTGTGGATGTGGTTTACCTTGACCTCAGTAAGGCTTTTGACACCATTCCCCACAACATTCTCCTCAAGAAACTGGCTGCTCGGGGCTTGGACTGGTGTACGCTTCGCTGGGTTAGAAACTGGCTGGATAGCCGGGCCCAGAGAGTTGTGGTGAATGGAGTCAAATCTGGTTGGAGGCTGGTCACAAGTGGTGTCCCCCAGGGCTCGGTACTGGGGCCGGTCCTCTTTAATATCTTTATCGATGATCTGGATGAGGGGATTGAGTGCACCCTCAGTAAGTTTGCAGATGACACCAAGTTAGGTGCGTGTGTCGATCTGCTCGAGGGCAGGAAGGCTCTGCAGGAGGATCTGGATAGGCTGGAGCGATAGGCTGAGGTCAACTGTATGAAGTTCAACAAGGCCAAGTGCCGGGTCCTGCACCTGGGGCGCAACAACCCCAAGCAGAGCTACAGGCTGGGAGATGAGTGGCTGGAAAGCTGCCTGGCAGAGAAGGACCTGGGAGTATTGGTTGATAGTCGGCTGAATATGAGCCAGCAGTGTGCTCAGGTGGCCAAGAAGGCCAACAGCATCCTGGCCTGTATAAGAAGCAGTGTGGCCAGCAGGTCTAGGGAAGTGATTGTCCCCCTGTACTCGGCTCTGGTGAGGCCGCACCTTGAGTACTGTGTTCAGTTTTGGGCCCCTCGCTACAGGAAGGACATGGAGGTGCTCGAGCGAGTCCAGAGAAGGGCGACCAAGCTGGTGAGGGGTCTGGGTCAACAAGTCTTACGAGGAGCGGCTGAGGGAGCTGGGCTTGTTCAGCCTGGAGAAGAGGAGGCTCAGGGGCGACCTTATTGCTCTCTATAGGTACCTTAAAGGAGGCTGTAGAGAGGTAGGGGTTGGTCTATTCTCCCACGTGCCTGGTGACAGGACAAGGGGGAATGGGCTCAAGTTGCGCCAGGGGAGGTTTAGGTTGGATATTAGGAAGAACTTCTTTACTGAAAGGGTTGTTAGGCATTGGAATGGGCTGCCCAGGGAAGTGGTTGAGTCCCCATCCCTGGAGGTCTTTAAGAGACGTTTAGATGTAGAGCTTAGTGACATGGTTTAGTGGAGGACTTGTTAGTATTAGGTCAGAGGTTGGACTGGGTGATCTTGGAGGTCTCTTCCAACCTAGACGATTCTGTGATTCTGTGATTTATCAAAAGCAAAGTGTTTCAAAGTCTTGCTTTTGGGACAAAACTTTTCTTGGAAAAAAAAAAAAGAAGACTAAGAAGAAGAGCACTTTGATAAAGTTGAAACGCTTCATTTGGGTCTTTTTGGATTGCAGTCTTTCAAGATGACTTCTTTTCTTGTTTCAAAAAGGGAAATGCATTGTAAAACCAAATGCAAAATGTAAAAAGCAGAAACTGAAGCAGAACCCTTCAACTGATCCCCACATCTTACCTTTTTCCCCTGCTGTTTTCCTTCAAGAAGGTAGTTAAATCTCCCTGGCCTTTGTTCTATTCCAGAACAGAAAACCTTAAAATAACCCCAGGTTCCTGCATAACTGCTTCCTTTTTTCTGGGGATGACCTCTGCAGTGCAAAGCCAAGGCATTGAAGCCCAGGGCACCTCTGACTCTCCAGCTGCCCCAGATAAACCTCCTAGCCCAAGTGAGCTGTGCTAAAAACAAGGCAGAGCATTGATTCTAAACTTGCACATCCCAAACCATGAGCAGAAAATGCTAGCCAGATGTCTTTCACGGCCCTGAATTTCACTGTGTTGCTCTTTCTGACAGATGCAGTGGGTGATAGAAGTGGGTGACAGCTCTGCCTGCTCAGGAGCAGTACATGGGCCATGCAGGGAGCCCACTACACACGTGTCCACCCCACCTGGACACCTGCATCCCCTGAAACCAGCTCTCTTTTGCTTCTGGTGTGGTCTTCAGACTTGTTTGTCCACCATCAGCACCTGCATGACAATAACACACTTTTTCCAAGCCCTGGGTCAGATGGGTTGCATCTGCACTGGTGGCAGGCAGGTGAAGGACCACACTTTTTGCTACCATCCTGCTTCGTGAACTGAAGCAAGGCATTTCTCATATCTTCTACTGCATTTGAGAGCCCTTCAAGGCCATGCTTTTCACTCCCTCCTACCTTGTTTCTTGAGGACCTCTTTAGCACCTCTGCCAGTGAGGCTGTGATGCTGGTTATCATGCAAAGTCTCTGCCTGCATATAAATAATTACTTAAGAGGAGCTTGACTCAGAACCAGTTTTGGACAAGCAAACATTTTTTTTCCTTTTTTTTTTTTTAAGCTTGCTTCATCAACATCATTGAAAAATGTCATGCAGGAGGGGATCAGGACCACAAAAAGGGGGGAGGAAGCAGCAGGGTGGGGGGGGGGCTGCAGCATGTTGGGGCTTTTTCAGGCAAAAGAACAATCCTGGGAGTGTGGAAGTCCAGCTCTGGTAGAACAGATGTTGCAACTTAACACATTTATGGTGGAAACTTGAGGGCCGAGAGGGAATTGAAAGAGAAAATAGTTAACAGCCTAAACCCAAGTAACGGGAAATATATAACGTGTATCAGAAGGCTGCCGGGGTTGATTGGTCTGAGGGAGCAGCACGTGGTAGGAAGGAGCAATTCAAGATCAGAAGGAGGAAGAGGAGGTGAAGAAGGGCACTGCGGAGAAGCTGAGGACTCCTGTAAATCTATAGGGGTAAACATTCAGGATCTCTCATTAAAATCAGCTGCCATCCTGGCGGACCAAAGTGTAACGCGTTATCCAACTTCTCAAAATGACATGATGAGCTGAGGGGACGGTTACAGGGCGCCGAGCTCTTCTCTAATTAACTGCCCCAAACTTTATTAGCTCAGTAGGTTTGTCCTTGCGCCCTTCCAGGACACCACAAAAGGCAGAAGCCAGAGCCCTGAAGTGAAAGAGGTTGCTAGCCCAAGCAGAAACCCCAGGAAACCCTACAATAGGGTCCAATGCCTGCACCACACAAGACCATGGGGAGAAGCACATATCCTTGCAAATCCCCCGTGCTGCCTTACTAACAACATACAGCAACTACACTCTCTCAAGTTTCGTCTCGCTGGCTCCCCTTTCTCCCCCTTAAAAACTTTTGTTGACGTGACAAATCGTTTGCCAGCTAAGCTACTACTTATCATATTGTTGGTTAGCCTCTTTATCAGCGGCACTGCACGGGGGCTTGGTTATGTGAGGCTGAATTTTGTGAGAGGCTGCAGCATGGGGCTGGGCTGAAGGGATAGGTATAGGTGCTGGTACGATTTAAGTGCTGGTTAAGTGCTGGTTAAGTGCTGGTACGATCCTGTCAGTCCCAGTCAGTGGCTCGCCCAGATCTAGTATTCACTGCATGCTATGCCTTATGATAAGAGGAGAATGCATTGTGCAGCTTTAATAAAGGTTGCAGCTCATAACGTTGCTTACCAAAGTCTTTCATCTTCCCTCTAATTAATTCATGCTAATTTCCTTGCTGGTTGGATACATCAATTTGGAGTTTAAAATAGAATCCTAGTTTGTTTGTGGAGTTCAGCGTGTTGCAAAATATAGGCCTCAAACTAGAAAAAAATGCTAAAAAGGAAAAAAAAAATAAAAAATGAAAGGGAATCTTATGGGCTGCCCACGAGCTGTTGCACAGCCTGCATTGGTAGATGCTATTTCTTTGGGTTAGAATGTAGGGGGTTTGGATCATCTAAGTTCAACAAGTTTTTGTTTCATCCAGCACAGGCCCTGAGGGTCTGGAGACATGGTGCAGTGGGGATGGCCTTCAGGTTGCACTCAGAAACTTTTTTTCAGTGCCACCAACCACAATGACTCAGTTCCTTCTGTAGACTGTGGGACATGGGGTCACAGCTGAGGGGTCTGGAAAGAACACGGAGCGCCATTGGTCACCCCCTCCCCAAAACCAGCCTTTTGCAAAGCCCTTTCTGGCAGACCTTTAATTCTTGATGATTCCCCAAAATAGCAGGTCTACTTCTCTCCAGGCAGTCAGTAAACACTTAACTCTTGTCACTTTGATTTACTTGTATCTTGCTTGAAATCCCCTTCCTGCAGTTTAGACTCGTTCCTCCTTTCCTGCCCATGGGCCGTGGATCATTCCCACCCTTGCTGCAGCCTTCTCCCTACAGGTCCGGTTGGAGTGACATGGGTAAATTCTCAGACACAAACACAAGAGCAGCAGACACCCAAGAAATACTTTCCCATCAACTCACATACCCACACGTGTGCTTCCAAACCTGCGCATACCAGGTTCAGCCCTTTTCCCTGCAAGCATCCTCACAGTGCCTGCAGCAACGTAGGTTTCAGAGATGGCGGAGAATTAACCAGCTCTCCCAAAGCCACGGTGCCATGGGCTGTGCAGCCAGTAAAAACAACTGTGATGTCTCCCTGCTCCTAGCCTGGAGGCTTGCCGCCCAGCAAAGGGACAGCAGAGAGAGTATCTGCGCAACCATAGGCATGACAATGCCTCGGGTGGATTCCAGGGAATCGGATGAAATCTTGCTAGAAATGTGGCATTCAAAGAGGTACTGCGGGTTCCAGCTGGTTTGAATTTTCCCTGTACTTATAAAAAATAAATTGATACTTTATTAGCTAATCAAAGTAGCTACTCATGTTTTTACCTCATCCTCCCTCCTCAAATTTAGCACGGTTGTTTCAGATGATAATATACAGCATGCAAGAGAACAAGAGAGTCTTTTTGTGAGTTTTTTAAGACATCTTAGAGGATGCTTAATAAAGAGGCAGCGTGGGGCGGTGTCTGGGTCAAGAGCATGACAATCAGGATCCTTGGATTCATTCCCAGCTCTGGCACAGCTCCAGAGCAAACACTTTGCTGCTCCATGACTCAGTTTCCCTCTTGTGATGGTTTTACCGTGCTAGGCAGCTGAACACCACAACCGCTTTCTCACTCCCCCTCCTTAGATGAGGAGGGGAAGAAGTAAAGGAAAGAACAACTCACGGGTTGAGATAAGGATGATTTAATTAAAGGAAAAAAAAGAAATAATTATTAAGGAAAGATTATTATTAATTAAACAATTTAACTAAACAATTTAACTAAAATTAAATTAACAATTTAACTAAAGGGGAAAAAAAAGGAAAGGGGAAAAGGGAGGGGGAAAGGGAAAACTAAACAAAACAAGTAAAGGCTATGTGGAAGTGCAGAGGAAAGAAATTACTCTCTACTTCCCACAAATGAGCGATGCTTGACCACGTCCTTGAAGCAGGGCCTCAACGCACGTAGCCGGTGTTCGGGAGGAGGACAGACGTTTTCACAACAAGAGCCCACCCCCCCCCCCTTCCTCCTTTTTCCACCTTTTATTGCTGAGTGTGACATCATATGGTATGGAATATCCCTTTGGTTGGTTTAGGTCAGCTGCCCTGGTGATGTTTCTTTTCTCACATCTTTGCCCACCCCTAGGGGGGTTAGAGAGAGTCCTGATGCTGTGCCAGCACTGCTCAGCAGCAGACACAACACTGGTGTGATACCATTGCTGTTTTAGCTACGAGTGCAGAGCACAGCACTGTATGGGCTGCTGCAGGGAAAGTTAACATCCCAGCCAGACCCAGTACAGTCCCTGAGCTTTCCTTGCCTGCCATTCCTTCATCACTCTTCCTCTCCTTTCCATCCTGGCCCTGACTCCCCCTGAAGATTTTCTTCCTCTTTCTCCAACCCTCTGCCTCACTACCTGCTATACTGTCAATACCACTAGTTTCGCTCTCTGCTTTTCCTTCTCATCTCCCCTCCTGACATACACCTTCAGGGCCTCCTGAAGGAGGGCCCCCCACAGTGCCTGTTCACTACATCCTCCCACCCTCCGGAGCCCCCCCCCATGTATCTGACCAGGCTCCAACCACAAAATGAACTTTCAAGAGCCCCCGGGACACCAGGTCCCCGGGACTCACCCCGAGCACACCCCCACCCCGACCTCAAGTCTCCCACATGACCCCTGTGCTGCGCACTATAACCACTCCAGCCAGGATCGGCAAGTGGGCACCCCTGCTCTGCCAGTATTACCCCCGGTCCTGGAGGATGAGCTCCTTCCCATTCTTGTATAGCAGCTCTCCTCCTGATCATTCCCATTTCTTCCCCTGTAAACAACATACTTAGTATAGACATCATTTCCCCCCAAGAGGTCCCAGGAACTGGTCTAATAGTTCAGCTAGCCTGATGGGGTCCTCAATTAAAGACTTCATCTCCTTCTTAAAACCCCTAACACCTCTCTGCTGGTAAGGAGAGGGGGAAGTTCACCTAAGAGGATACACAGTTAGTGTTAGTACTGTTAGTATCAGGGAAGGCGAAACTCTCAATATCTCTTCTACTTTGTTCTAATTCTTGCCAGAGCCTAGAGTACGCTCCTTCTCTAGGGACAGTGTTAATTGCAGTCCCTGTCTCCCTTCCTGGAGCGACTGCTGCTGCCACCGGTGCAATATTAGGATTATAGGGAGCATAACTTGGCTCCTTCTCCGAAAAAGGAATCTTATTGTTTACACATAAATTTAAAGCCTGAATTTTCATCAGACCCGTATTTTGGCCAAAATATTGCTGTTTCCTTAATTGGTTCTTTTGTCCAGACTGATACACAATATTTAACCATTTTCTTCTTTTATCATCTCCTCTAATTTTGGGATTATTTTTCCAATTTCTTATTCCGACAGTTCTTCAGGAAGAACTGTCGGAAGGCAAAGGGTTTATCTTTGATCATTAGGATTTGTCCTACTTTGGACTCAGGTACCTTCATTATTAATTCTCCATCCTCAAAGGTTATTGTTGCATCTAATTTGGCTAATAGATCCCATCCCAAGAGTGGAATCGGGCATTCTGGTACATACAAAAATTCATGGGTTAGTTCCTTACCCCCAAAACGCAAATCAAGGGGTCGTAAGAATGGCCGTTCCTCCTCCTTCCCTGTGGCTCCAATTATTGTAGTTGTCTTAGTTCCTAATCGTCCTTTTAAACTATTTAACACTGAATATGTTGCTCCTATTACGTTTACTGACTAATTAACACAGAGAAAGAAGCTCCCATAACCAACAAAAAATTCAAGCCTCTGTCTTCGTTGCCTAGCTTTATTTCAACTAGTGGACCTGCTAGGGTAGATGCCCCAGGTCCCCGTCATTCCTGACTGTTGTAAGTTTGTCCTGCAGCCTAAGACAATTTCTTTCTGATATCAGGGGCCGATTGCCCTAGAAAGAGGCTAGCCAATTGCCTCTGTCTGTGTTTTTTTTCTTTTTTTTTTTTTTAAGCCAGGTCCATTTTTTTTTCATTGCATTTCAAAGTTGGTCCAAAAATTCAAAAATTCCATAGGGGTTTCTTTTGGACCTTGTTGGAACAGATTCTCAATTCCCAATTTAACCAGATTTTGGTATTTACATAATTTCCGGGGTGATTAGGGTCTCAGTGGGGGGGTCGGTCAGGGGAATGCAATCGTTGACAGTTCCCTGAGCGGTCCCACTGGCAATCTGAGCTCACACATGAACTCAGGTTGTTTTAAGAGTTAGCTGCTTTTCTGTTTCCACGACAACTCTCTCGGACCCATCACGGTCCCTCTGCCCCAGAGGGCTCACACCCGCGATTTAGAGATCTCAGCCTCGGGTGGAGGCAGAACTATTAGCATTCCTACATCCTCTTTCCCTGCTCATTCAGCTTCAAACAGCTCTGTTAAATACTACATGCCACGCAACCTTTAACACCTTCAACAACCCTTTTAACACTTGCTTTATCTTCCTCCAGCCTGTACTTTTCTAATGCCAACACCAAAGGCTCAGTCAGGGGCCAACTTAATTCCATACCTTTTCCCTCCACGATGCTGAAACAAAGTATCAGTATACAACATTTCATCCTATTTCCCTTCTCTCCTCAAAAACAACATTAATTGCAAGACACTGTTATAGTCGATTGACCCATAAAGTGGCCATTTAGTTTATATAGTGGCCACCATTGATTGCAATACTTAGTGAAAGTCCTCTTGCTTTCTGTGCCCCCATTTCTAACAATATCCTTCCAATGTGCCAATATGCACCCAAGGAGGCTTTCTTTAAAACGTCTTTGTTTTGGATATTACCCATTTCCTTGATTTCCCATTCCCTTTTATTTATTTATATTAGTTACTGTCCCTTGTTTCAATTTCCACGCAAACCTTTTTATTGCAGGTTTTTACTATCTTTTCCTAATCTTCTTCCCAAATGTCTCAATTCTCTGGGATTAAACTCTTCTTTCCACATACAAACTTCACTATTTCAGATTATTAATGAGCCCCGTTCCAATCATAAATCCACAGGACTTCGGAAAAACACCAGAAGCACTCAGCCCTCCGTCTTCTAGACAAACAATACCACCTTTGTCACAAAATTTACATTTCAACAAGACCGAATTTCAAGCCGAATGCTAATTTTTCTCATGCACTTTGTTAGTAAGCTCACACAAAACAAGGAATCACTCCTGTGTATCCGTCAAGATGGGGGTTTAAAAAGGTATTGAGGCCTAAATAAATTCGCTCTCCCCCTTCTTACCAAATTCCCAGGGCTCAGGCCCGAACCACCGAAGAAGTGACTCTCCCTTCTACGACTTTGATAATCAGTCAGCCCCCCTTCCCCGATACTTGGGAAACTGACCAAACACCACCTCAAATATACCGAAACTTCTAAACTGTTACTTAGATAATGCTCCCACCTTCCTCCTTGACACACTCAAAATATTTAAGAACAAAATAGGATTACAAGATGCACCACCGGGGGTGGATTGTTAGGATATAGAGGTGGTAGGTTATCCAATGACTCCCATTCATCATCTTTTTCTTTTCTTTTTTTTTTTTTTTTTCTTTTTTCTTCTTCTTCAAACTTCTCGTCTGCTTTTAGTGTAAATATTGAGTCTGGAAAAGGACGTGAAGTCCTGATCCATAATCCTGCATAATCACTTTCCTCCTGGCTAAAAAGGTTCCTTTGAATTAACATGTATATTTAAGGCCTGGCAAACCCAGTCTTCAAAGGATTCAAAAACGGGCCAAAAGACATGTGGTCTTAAAGGCTCCTTCAGCCATTCTATCATACAATACTGGATCATTTTTAATTTACTTTTTCCTTTTCTGGGGCCCCTATCATTCCAGTTTCTAATCATTATCCCTAATGGACTTTCTGGTGGTATGTCTGGTAATTTGCTCCCTTTTCTCTGGTCCCGGGTCACGATTTTGTCTGACCCATCTAGGAATTTTACTGTGGCAATTCCTACAGCCCTTGGTTGCCTTAGTGAGAGTGTCTTGCAGGGGGTTTAGGACCTATCACCCACCCACGAATCCTATAGGAATCACTTCGGTCCTTCACCGGCCAAGTCCCTCGCGGGAGATTGGAACCGCGGTTAGAAGACCTCCACAATCGCTTCGGAACTACGTTCCGTCTCAGTCACACTCTCACACAAACATAGGCAACCGAATCCCACCCAACTGAACGGTATATGCCTTAAATACTTACGACTCCGTCGTCTTCGTTCGGATCTTCGCGCGCAGAATTACGGGCAAAATATAGTGCTGCAGCCGGCAAAGGGAGCTCATAAAAAATCTAAATCTTTGCTTGCCCTTATTCAGGTTCAAGATGGCATTAGTCCCGACCCGACTCGAACAGGAGCCACCAAATGGTGGGGGCGCCCCTCCTAGATCAAGTCAGAATTCAGGAACCAAGACCATCCCGGACGAGCCCCCAATTGTTATAAATGACTGAGTCCCAAATAGGACTGCAATCAAAGTTTACAATTTATTAAACGAATAGAGGCAAGCAAACAGCGCTGGGTGCGCCGGGAGTCTCTGCTCCACCAAGACGCACACCCGTTACGTAAGGCGCCTAATTTTTTATACTCCTAGGCTAATACATATTTATTACTACTTCTGAAAGAGGCAGGGTTATTATAATTGGTTTCCCGAATCCGAAGTCCTCCCAGGGGCGCCTGCTTATCAGTCTCTGGTAGTCTCTCGGGGGCCGCTCGGACAGGGAGGCTCATATTCTTCCTCCTTATCTGGTGGTCTCTTGGCCGGATGTCAGAAACTACTGCACATCCCGTGCAGAGTCAGCAGTTTTTCTCTAATGAAATCCCTTTGTTCTCTTATCACCTAAACCCAGGCCTCAATGTTAACCCTTCAAATCCCTTAGTGGCACGAATTGCTGGACCATTCCTTACATTACCTTGGTCTGTGCACAGAGTTACCGGATCAGTTCTTAACCCCGGAATGCCTACCTTCTTCCCTTCCCCACTACTTCATGGATCCTGCCTCTTTAATCAGTCTCGGGCCCTCTGTCAGCTCTCCGCAGAACCGCCACCATCGATGCACAGGACCGCTGAAATCAGCGGGGCATGCCTTCCTGCTGCTGCGGCGGTGGGGCTCCCCGGTAGGTGACTGGATCCCGGACGAGCCCCCAAATTGTGAGAAACACTCCGTAGCCAATAACTCAGGCTCAGGCGAGGATCTCAGTGAAGTAGCATTTTTATTTGCGATTGCAATGGCAGGTATCCCTCGAGCAGGAGCACACCTACTAGTTCCATAACACAGTTTATATACTTTTTTTTTCTCAACGACCGGGACCCTCCCCTGTTTCCCCAGTGACTGGGTAATCCAGGTTCACAATCTATCCGGTGCTTCACAGATAATACATGGCTTTCAGTTGCTGGCCTGTTAAATTTCAAATTTCTTTTGACTTTTTTACTGTTTGAAATGGTAATGTTTCTTCACTTATCTGATTTGACTTGACAGTGTGATTTTCTCCTAATTGCTCTAAGGAGTCTGGTTGTCTGCATTTTACAAGGTCATCTGTTAAGCTTTCTTATCACTGCAAGCATAATCTCAATACCACATTCCTTCCCTTTAAACAATGTAACTGTGCAAAAACAACATTTTTGTTCCCACAGCAAGGTGCCCCAGGCCTTGGAGATGTTTCTAAAGGATGATTAAGTGAGGAACTGCTAATCAGGAAGACCCTTATATTGACATTCTTGACATATTGACAATCCCGAGGTATTTCCTTGAATATATCACCAATCAACGTAATGTGAATAGTTGGCTGAAAAACCAAAATTATGAGTATTCTAATATGTACTATCCTTATTACAGTAGTAAAAATCACAGCTCTAGGCTGTGAGACTCTGGCCCAACAAGGGACCCTTCCTCTCTGAGGATGCACAGAATGATTCTGTCATGTCAGCAGTGTGATAATTATTTAACCAATCAGAGGCGAGGGGATTGTACAAACATGTATTAATAAGGGACTGTATAAAGAGTGGTGTGGAAAATCCTTAGTTATATCAGCTTTGTGGGAAACCACCTGGTACCCAGACTTGCACAACTCTGAAATAAACAATATCTCGACCTAGTGCGTGGATGGGTTTATTGCACACCAGGTAACGAACCCGAACTTTTTTATCGGACAACTGGGGCTGACTGAGGAAGTATAGCGCTCACACATCCACGGCCCCAGGACCGCCACGAGAGAGGGGACAAGGCCCCTCTGGGGCAGACTGGATCCCCCTCGGCGAGGCAGTGGCCTCTCGACTCCACCTCATCTCGCTTCCGCCGCCACTGTGCTCCTCCTGCTGGCGAGGCGGAGGGAGGGAGGAAAGGCCGGATGGAGTGGGGAGGGGGGTGCTGGCTGCGGCAGCGATTCCGCAGGCTTCTCGCGAGAGCGGGCGAGGTTTCCGGTGTTGTGACTGTGGGGCCATAAACATGGCGGTGAGTGTCCACTCATGCTCTTTGAGGCACCTTCCTATTCGAGGTAAGGGGCCTGGGAAGGCTGGGTAGGGTAGGCTCCCTCTGCCTTGGTGCCGGCTTCCCCTTCCTTCCCCTAGCGGCCCCCGTTTCCTGTCAGTACCAAACCGTCCCCTCCGCTCCCTCGTTCTCCCCCCGCCGCCAGCCTAACGCGCTCTCTGTTTCTGTCCCCCGTTCCTGCAGGTCGGAACGACAGCGGTGAGGAGAACGTCCCCCTCGATCTCAACCGAGGTATGGGGCGGTGGGGCGGGGGTCGCTGCCTGCCACCTCACTGCGTGCAAGCCGAGGGGGAACCGTCGGTGGCCAGCGGCCTGGTGCTGGTTGTGGGGGCCTGACACTACTGGGCCGAGGGGCTTGGGGAGCGGGTTGGGGAGAGAAGGGCCTGGGGGCTCTGGATGCTCGGGGTCGGTAGGCTGCTCGGCAGCCTCTTGTGAACAGGCTTGCCCGTAGGTGGAAGCCTTTCCCCAGCTCCCGCTGCCTGAGGAGCGAGCGGGGCAGCGCGGGCACCCCTGGGGCCCCGCAACATCGAGCGGGGCTGGAGCGGGGGGCGCCTCGGTCGCGTCTTGGGCTGGTTTTAGGTCGTTGTTCACTGGCGGTCGGTCCGCGGACGGGGCTGTCCGGACCGCGCCGTGGTGGGTTGGGCCGAATGCCTCTGAGGAGCGCCGCTGCAGTCACGTCTGGTCCCGCATACATCCCTGGTCCTACGTACCTGTATGCATATCTTATTTACAAACGTACTTTAGTTCTTAGGAGAAGCTCAGAGTTTTTTCAATTTAAAGCAACAACCTCTTATGTCTTCTCCATCTCACCCCATCTCCAAACAGATATGATTGCTTGAAAATAAATTAAAACTGTCTTGAAAATAAAAACAAGTGAAACTTTTGTCAATGAAATGCAGGATAAAGGCCTTAACAGTTCAAACGTGTGACATTTACTACTGTAAGTAGTGTTATCTGTGTATGAAATTTACAGAATCAGGATTTTAATGAATATATTCAGTAACTTTTTCACATTGTGTAATTGAATTATTCGATGTGAAAGAACAGTGGGCAAAGTTTAAATGCTGGAGTGGTGATTTTTAGATGTTGTCTGTTTGAAATCTTTTACTGAGAATTCAAAAGGCAACTGTCATGATGATACTAGTTTTTTTTTTTTTTTTTTTTTTTTTTTTTTTTGGCATGAGGTGTTTTAAGCCATCTACTGATCCCATGCTACCTGTAGTGGTAGCAGTGTAATTACCTCATTTGTATCATCTTATAAAAAAGGCTCTCAATTAAGATGCATAGTCGTTGTATTAAGATTACTTTGCAATTGTCCTCCCACTGGGTGACCAGGACCCAGAAAGGAGGAGGAGAATGGGACAGGTGAACGACTGGCTGAGGGGGTGGTGTCTGGACCAGGGCTTTGGGTATTTCGATCTTGGGCAGTCCTTTGAGAAGCCAGGTATGTGGGCTGCTGACCGACTCCAACTCAGCAAGTGGGGCACAAGTGTGTCGGGGAGCAAGCTCTCTGGGCTGATTACCAGGGCTTTAAACTAGGTTTGACGGGGAAAGGGAGGGGAGCTAAAAGTGACAGAGAAGGGCTGGGGGAAGTTGTCACTGCTGTCACTGTTGAAGATGATAGGGAAAAACCTCTGAGTTGTCCCACAGGATTGTCTGAGGGCTCCTCAGAGAAGGTAATGATCCCGATACCCCATCTGGAATCTTTTTCTTGCATCCCTCCAGGGGTAACTGCGCCTGCTGCTTCCCTCAAGTGCCTGTATACCAATGCGCGGAGCATGGGAAACACACAGGATGAGCTTGAGATCTGTGTTCAGTCGCAGGGCCACTATCTCGTTGCGATCACAGAGACGTGGTGGGACAGCTCGCATAACTGGAACACTGTCATGGAGGGCTATGTCCTTTCTAGGAAAGACAGGCTGGGGAAGTGAGGGGGTGGGGTTGCCCTTTATGTGAGGGAGCAATTAGAGTGTACCCGGCTCCACCTGGGGGAGGGTGAAGGACAAGTGGAGAGCTTGTGGGTGAGAATTAAGGGGTGGGCTGGTATGGGGGACACTGTTGTGGGGCTGTACTACAGGTCACCAGATCAGGAGGAGGAGGTCGATGAGGCCTTCTACAAGCAGCTGGTAGTAGCCTCACGATCCTGGGCGCTGGTTCTCATGGGGGACTTCAATTATCCAGACATCTGTTGGGTAAGCAACTCGGCCAGGCACGCGCAGTCCAAAAGATTCCTACAATGTGTTGAAGACAATTTCCTGACGCAGATGGTGGAGGAGCCGATGAGGCGGGGGGTGCTTCTGGACCTTGTCCTTACCAACAGGGATGGGCTTGTTAGGGATGTGAAGGTTGGGGGCAGCTTGGGATGCAGCGACCATGAGATGGTGGAGTTCAAGACGGAACTTGGTGGAAGAAGTAAGGCTAAAAGCAAGATTGCTACCCTGGACTTTCGGAGAGCCAACTTCGACCTCTTCCGGAACCTGCTTGGGGGTATCTCCTGGGCTAAGTTGCTAGAAGGCAAGAGTGCTTGTGAGAGCTGGGCTACATGTAAACAGCACTTCTTCCAAGCTCAGGATCGGTGCATCCCTAAGAGTAGGACATTGGGGAAGGGGGGCAGGAAACCTGCGTGGATGAGCAAGGAGCTCATCGACAAGATCAAAAGGAAGAGGAAGGTCTATGAAATGTGGAAAAAGGGCCTGTCCTCTTGGGAGGAGTATAGAAGTGTTGTCAGGGCCTTCAGGGATGCGATGAGGAAGGCTAAAGCCCACCTAGAGATGAGGCTTGCAAAAGAGATAAAAGATAGTAAGAAGGGTTTTTTTAAGTATGTAAACAGTAAAAGGAAGACTAGGGATAATGTGGGTCCCTTGCTGAATGAGGGGTTGTCCTGGTAACGGGAGATGCCGGGAAGGTGGAGATACTGAATGCTTTCTTTGCTTCAGTCTTTGCTTCAGGGACTCCCCCCCGGGACTCCTCGACCCTGGAGGGAGGAGAAAAGGTCTGGGAAATGGAGGGCTCCCCCCTGTTTGATGAGAGAGTAGTTTGGGAGCGTCTGAGTGGGCTCAACGCACACAAATCCATGGGTCCCGATGGGATGCATCCATGTGTGCTAAGGGAGTTGGCAGAGGTGATCGCTGAACCGCCCTCTATCATCTTTGAAAGGTCTTGGAGAACAGGAGAAGTGCCTGAAGACTGGAGGATAGCCAATGTCACTCCGGTCTTCAAGAAGAGCAAAAAGGAGGATCCGGGAAACTACAGGCCAGTCAGTCTCACCTCTGTTCCTGGCAAGGTGTTGGAACAGCTCGTTCTGGATGCCATCTCCAAGCAATTGGAAGAGAAGAATGTTATGAGGAGTAGTCAGCATGGATTCACCAAGGGGAAGTTGTGCTCGACCAACCTCGTTGCCTTCTATGATGGCATCACCAGCTGGGTAGATGGGGGGAGAGCAGTGGATGTCATCTACCTTGACTTTAGCAAGGCTTTTGATACTGTCTCCCATGACATCCTGATAGCAAAGCTGAGAAAGTGTGGGATAGAGGAGTGGACAGTAAGGTGGGTTGAGAACTGGCTGACTGGCCGAGCTCAGAGGGTGGTGATCGGCGGCGCAGAGTCCGGCTGGAGACCTGTGACTAGCGGCGTTCCCCAGGGGTCGGTGCTGGGTCCGGTCTTGTTCAACATCTTCATCGACGACCTTCATGAGGGAATAGTGTCCGCCCTCAGCAAGTACGCCGATGACACAAAGCTGGGAGGAGTGGCTGACACGCCAGAAGGCTGTGCTGCCATTCAGCGAGACCTGGACAGGCTGGAGAGATGGGCAGAAAGAAACCGAAGAGGTGTAGAGTCCTGCACCTGGGAAGGAACAACCGGATGTATCAGTACAGGCTGGGGGATGACCTGCTGGAGAGGAGCTCTGAGGAGAAGGACCTGGGGGTCCTGGTGGACGACAGGTTGACCATGAGCCAGCAGTGTGCCCTGGTGGCCAAGAGGGACAATGGGATCCTGGCATGCATTAAAAGGAGCGTGGCCAGCAGGTCAAGGGAGGTGATCCTCCCCCTCTACTCTGCCCTGGTCAGGCCTCACCTGGAGTACTGTGTCCAGTTCTGGGCTCCCCGGTACAAAAAAGACAGGGATCTCCTGGAAAGTGTCCAGCAGAGGGCCACAAAGATGACATGGGGCCTGGAGCATCTTCCCTATGAGGAAAGGCTGAGAGACCTGGGTCTGTTCAGCCTGGAGAAAAGAAGACTGAGAGGGGATCTCATCAATGTGTATAAATACCTGAGGTGTGGGAGACAGAGGGATTTGGCCAACCTCTTTTCAGTGGTTTGTGGGGACAGGACAAGGGGTAATGGCCATAAGATGGAGCACAGGAAGTTCCGAACCAACATGCGAAAGAACTTCTTCACAGTGAGGGTGACGGAGCACTGGAACAGGCTGCCCAGGGAGGTTGTGGAGTCTCCTTCTCTGGAGATATTCAAGGCCCGTCTGGACGCCTACCTGAGCAGCCTGCTCTAAGGAACCTGCTTTGGCAGGGGGGTTGGACCCGATGATCTTTCGATGTCCCTTCCAACCCCTACAATTCTGTGATTCTGTGAAAAAAAAACACAGGCATTTTGCATTGTGTGTATAGCCCTGTTAAAAAAAAAAAAAAGGTGACTGTGATGGTTGCAGTTGAGTAAGGGACAGCTCTGCATTTAGTTGTGCACCCTTTGTCAAAGATGTTTTTTTTTTTCTGTTGGAGAAACTACAGCTGACTGATCAGTGATCGTATAGGTATCCATGGTAGGTGTTAATTTTATCTTTACAATCAAGTTAAAAAATGAAAATGTCTCAGCACACCATTAGCTAAGCTAGTTGATAACTTGATTTCCCCACTGAACACATGATGTTTATTTTTTCCAACTGTTAGAATAGTTACATAAGTGTTTAGTTGAAATATTTTAAATTAATACAGTTTTAATTCACTGTGTTGACCTGATCGTGTAGTTTTCTTCAAGGCTCATATTTTCAGTAATTTAAAAGAATATTCTATTGTTTTTTTCGCTTTCTCTGTCAACTTAACATAAACAGTGCCTCAGCCATATGCTTCTAGTTGCAATGGTCTCTGTTATGAATATGTGAAATTAGATTATTATTGCCTTGTTTTAAGCAGTTGACTTGACATAAATGATTTAGCATACAAGTCTGACTTTTGATTGTGCCATTATTAAGTATTTCAGAAGTAATCATAGGTGTAGGGAGAATGCTAGCTTTCTTTGTACTGCTTTTGGTCCTACTTCTTCCTGTCTTTTTGTGCGGTAAAGACTCTGGGCATGTCTTGTGGCATGTAGAGTTGATCTACCTTTCTCTGCCTTTTTTTTTTTCTTCTCTGCTGCTGTAGTTTGAGGGTTGCCCATGTTTTCCCAGAACACACCTTGCTGTTCTCTTATGTATTTTTACCATGCCTGGTATAGTACGATTTTACTCTTAAGAGCATTTTAGTGTCCTGCGTTTTCAAAATGATGTAATAATGTTTATGAAGGGTATTTTATATTATGGTGCAGTGTGTGTGAGAACTCTCTATGTACAAGATTAGCTTGGTTAAAGGTATTAATGTAAAGTTTGTGTTTTGTTGTTTCTGTTTTTTGTTTGTTTTTGAAACCTTTGGGCTACTCAGCCCAGGCTGTACCCCATATTTTAAGACAATTCTGATAAATCTTATTTTGGGACAACAATTTTCTTTTTTCCTAAGAAATCAGTTTGCTGTAAATATGATGAGCTTGAAAAATTGTCTCCAGCACAAACAAGGTTGGGCATAATGTTGGTACAGTAAGAAAAAAAAGGGAAGATACAGGTTACTGGTTGCTTTTGACTATTTAAGGCTATGTATTGTATCTTCTGTTGGTTAAAAATTATTAATTGGGATTCATAGTACTCAGATTTTGGCCTTTTGTTACGTTACCTGCTCAGAATAGAACAGAAGAGGAAAAAGAGGACATTAACCACCAGTGCAACTCCCATTGCAGTCATATGGAAGGAATTAGCAATAGGAGGTGAGGCAGACTGGTTTAATTAGACTACTGAAATCAAGATCATAACTTCTAAAGGCCGGAGAGGACAATTGGAGCGATTGACCAGATTATCACATTTGGTAGGAATTCTTGCTTAGAGTCTAGTCCTGGTTGTGTGTATAACTGTGCTGCAAGCATTATGTGCTTTTAGCATAATTCATCTTAGTTTCTGACTATTTTGCAGGGATTCCAAGCTGAACTGTAGAAGCTTATGTAGAAGTGGCTACTGGAAACTTTCCTAAGTTCATTTATTTACTGAACTGTTTGAGAGATACAAGGATGCAAATAGAACTGCTGACCATGGATGAGGCCAAGTGCTGTTCGTACCTATGTCTCAGTTTCTTCATTTTTGAGGGTAACAGTCTTTGCTTTTTGACATTGTTGAATTAATTGAAATGTACCTATCCCCAACATTGATACTTTCATTTATTATAAATACATTTCACGGAATCTGTGAAATTTATTTATAATAAAGTATCAATGTTGGGGATAGGTACATTTCAAATAATTCAACATGCATTACAAGATACTTTGATTTAGCAGCTTTTCTTGTACAGCCAATTCTCTCTGTCCTGCAAGTGTTGAATCTCTTAGTTACAACAGGAGATAAATATGAATAAAACAGCTGAGAATTAGCTTTTTTCTCCTCAAGACTGAGTTTCACAAATTGGCAGTGTTATCTGAAAAAAAAATACAATGTTCCTTTTTTCCTTCTTTTTACATCATTTCCTTCTAACACAGGTAAAAATAAGACACACAAGTTCTGATAAACTTCACAAAATCTGAGCTGTATTGCTTTTCTTATTGTGCTTACATAATTTTAAACTGTGTTGTATTTGATTCTACATGGTAAATCAAAATGCATTGCATGTAGGGCAAATGTTTCAGAAAGCTATTGGCAGTTTACAGCCCACAAAATCTTGGGAATTTTCAAGGGTTGTTAGAGGGATAGTCAAAGAAGGCTTGGATGAATTTTGTTTTCAAATTCAGGTTGAGATTTGGTGACCAAATCTCTTCTCTATTTCCAACTTCCTTCATCAGTAAAGCAGCAGCAGGGAGGAATGCTGCACATCTGTCTAATGATGAGAGCTCAAGTAGTTGTGTGTGTGGGAAAGCTTTTGGAGTCTTTGCAACAAGACAGTAAGGAAGATGCAGAGATGCTAGCTGGTGTATGCTTTCTTGGTGGCTCAAAAGCAGTCTTCCATACTAATGGCAAGACTGTAACAGAGACTTCTTTGCATGCTTCGTTGAGTTAGAAACTGGGTGGGTAGCCGGGCCCAAAGAGTCATAGTGAATGGAATTAAATCCAGTTGGAGGCCGGTCATTAGTGGAGTCCCCCAGGGCTCAATATTAGGGCCAGTTCTCTTCAATATCTTTATCGATGATCTGGATGAGGGGAGCGAGTGCACCCTCAGTAAGTTTGCAGACGACACCAAGTTAGGTGCATATGTCAATCTGCTCGAGGGTAAGAAGGCTCTGCAGGAGGATCTGAATAGGCTGGACTGATGGGCTGAGGCCAACTGTATGAAGTTCAACAAGGCCAAGTGCCGGGTCCTGCACTTGGGGCGCAACAACCCCAAGCAGAGCTACAGGCTGGGAGATGAGTGGTTGGAAAGCTGCCTGGCAGAAAAGGACCTGGGAGTACTGGTTGATAGTCGGCTGAATATGAGCCAGCAGTGTGCTCAGGTGGCCAAGAAGGCCAACAGCATCCTGGCTTGTATCAGAAGCAGTGTGGCCAGCAGGTCTAGGGAAGTGATTGTCCCCCTGTATTCGGCTCTGGTGAGGCCGCACCTCGAGTACTGTGTTCAGTTTTGGGCCCCTCGCTACAAGAAGGACATGGAGGTGCTCGAGAGAGTCCAGAGAAAGGGAACGAAGCTGGTGAGGGGTCTGGAGAACAAGTCTTACGAGGAGCGACTGAGGGAGCTGGGCTTGTTCAGCCTGGAGAAGAGGAGGCTCAGGGGCGACCTTATCGCTCTCTACAGGTACCTTAAAGGAGGCTGTAATGAGGTGGGGGTTGGTCTATTCTCCCATGTGCCTGGTGACAGGACAAGGAGGAATGGGCTAAAGTTGCGCCAGGGGAGGTTTAGGTTGGATATTAGGAAGAACTTCTTTACGGAAAGGGTTGTTAGGCATTGGAATGGGCTGCCCAGGGAAGTGGTTGAGTCACCATCCCTGGAGGTCTTCAAAATACGTTTAGTGCTTACTGATATGGTTTAGTGGAGGACTTGTTAGTGTTAGGTCAGAGGTTGGACAAGGTGATCTTCGAGGTCTCTTCCAACCTAGGGGGTTCTGTGATACTCTTGTGATACGTAATTTGGCTTGAAAATATGGAGAAGTGGGTATCCTCTGCACCTTAAAAACATTATTTTAAAATAAATGAAATGTGTGGGCATGTTTAACCCTTGCTTCACAGTATGCCATCATTGTGATGGTTAACTGTAACAGGATGCTTGTGTTAGAGCAAATCATGCAGAGCACGCTGTTTTTTTGCTTCCTTTTTTTGCGAAGGAAATAATCATCAATGTGTTTCAGGAGTCTCCTGGGTCTGTTTGTTTCAGCTGTGTGATTTTCCCCAGTTAAGGTCTGGCAAGTTGAAATCCCCCATAAGGACAAGAGCAGCTGATCTGGAGGTATCTCTTCGTTCCCTAAAGAATAAGTCATTGGTGTTGTCATCCTGGCTGGGTAGTCTACTATAGACTCCAATAATGACATCCCCTTTATTTGCTTGTCCCTTAGTCCCTACCCAGAGGCTCTTAACCGTGTCTTCGCCAATTGCAAGCTCTGTACAGTCCAGTGCCTCTGTTACATAGGGCGCTGCCTGCCCATGCCTATCCCTTCTGAGGAGCCTGTAAATGTCCATCACAACACACCAGTCACAGGCCTCTTCCCACCAGGTTTCGCTTATGCCAGTGGTGTTGTAGTTCTGGGGCTGGGCCACCATAGCATAAAGGTTTCTTGCTGTTGTTAGTACTGTTTGTGAATTACCTGCCGTTTGCAGTTGTGTGTACCTTTATTAATGTTTGGATTTGAAGATGTTATTACTTTGCTCTTTTCCCGATTTGCCAAATTGCCTTTCATGTCTTTATCAGCAGGCTTGGTGATCCTACATCTGCTAATGGAGCTAGGCTATTGCTTCTTACGTGACAGACTATGTAACAGGATTTTCTAGGGACAGTGGCTAATTACTGACAGCTTGCAGTTTGTCAGTAAGGCCAATTTAGCTGGATAGCATTTATGGTTTTGGGTTCTTGAACAAATGAAAATGATGCAGGGAATAATCAAAATGCTTATTGGGAAAATGTTCTTAGATATGATCATATTCTTCTGTGGGAGTGTGGCCATGGGGGTCGACAAGCTCCGTGGTTGGTGATAACATCGGACTCTTAATGATGAGGCCATCAGGAATGTAAAGAGTTTAGAGGGAACAAAGAAGGGCGATTCAGGAGACGCCTTGCTGTCTCTCCAGCCGTTAAGACATGGAAGTTGCTGGGTGTTCACGGTTGCCAGGCAAAGTTGTTGACCAATGAATAGTTAGTGGAAAAGTACTGCTGTAGAGCGAATGGTATAAGAAGGGAGCCTGTCCTCAATAGGGAGTGGAAGCTATGCCCTCAATAAAGAAGTAGAAGTTATGGATCCTTAAAGAACCCTGGCCTCCGTGTGGTCCTTACGCCACATTCTTCCCTTTCAGAAATGTTTTTCTAATATCAGTGATAATACTATTAACTTGCTTGTCAGTTCGATAATATTCAAAGAAATGCATGATCAATGTTTTTTTTTTGAGTAGTTTTTGAAAGGAGGTTTCCCTGATACACAAAGCAAACGGTAGTTGCATGATGTGAAATGATCAATGTATATGATTTGTTTAAAGCAAATAGAAATTGTGACCGGCCTGAATTTTCTGTTTAGAATTGTTGGCAAGAAAGAAGAAAATGAGTGGAAGGAATCAAAGATACTTTTCTGAACCATTACAGTAAACTTATATCGCCCATTCAAATTCATATTTGGTGTTTTGGAAAGTACTAATTTGATTTCTGATTTGATACCTGTAACATAACCAACGTTACAGATCTGGGAAAGGCTTGTCCTCCAACTTTTTATCTGCTTTTGAATGTAAGAGCAGTTCTACTGGGTCACCCCAGCCTTGTATCCTGCCTTTGACAGCAGCTGATAATTGATGCACAGGAGAGAGTAGAACAACAGGATAAGCGTGTATCCCCAGCCTCCAGCAGTTTGTGGCTCAGTTTGCGTTTTTTCCTACATTTTATTTCTTTTTTCTTAATATGTAAACTTCTGTGTGTGTGCATGTGTGTTAGAACAAGTTCTTCTATGGTTTAAATGTATAGTAAAACATACAGATACTTTATTCTACAATAAAGAGGTAATGACAGGAATTCTATCAGGAGACTGTAATTTCAGCTTGGTTTTAATCATTAAATTGTGCAGTCTTTACTGTTGTATCTAATACGTTTCCCCCATGAAAAATATATATTTATTGTAGAAAGATGGAATTAGGTAAGGCCGTATATACCAACGATGATTGCTAAGGTTCTTGTCATTAATATCGCGTCTTCCTGATATATGAGGACTAAAGCAAATGTTCATTCTCACCACAGACAAGATACTTAAATATTTTTTTAAACCTTGAAATCTTGATAACTTATGTAGTCCTAACTTGAAAATTATTTTCCTCAAATACCAATCCTGAAACTTATGCAGGGCGGTAGCTTGTATGCTACTAATGTTGTGGTTTAACCCGGCCAGCAGCTAAGCACCACACAGCTGTTTGCTCACCCTCCCCCCTCCCTCTCTGGGATGGGGGAGAGAAACGGGAAAGTGAAGCCTGTGAGCTGAGATAAAGACAGTTTATTAAGACAGGAAAAATAATAACAATAATAATAATAATAATAATAGTATTAATAGTAATAATGTGTACGAAATAAGTGATGCACAATGCAATTACTCACCACCCGTTGACCGATGCCCAGCCTATCCCCGAGCAGCCGGTCCCCCCACCCCGGCCAGCCCCCCCATATTAATTGTTCAGCATGACATCAGATGGTACGGAATACCCCTTTGGCCAGTTTGGGTCAGCTGTCCTGGGTCCGTCCCCTCCCAGCTTCTGCTGCACCCCCAGCCTGCCCGCTGGCAGGACGGAGCGAGAAGCTGAAAAGTCCTTGGCTTGGTGTAAGCACTGCTCTGCAACAATTAAAACATCAGGGTGTTATCAACATTCTTCTCATCCTAAATCCCAAACACAGCACCCTACCAGCTACTAGGAGGAAAATTAACTCTATCCTAGCTGAAACCAGGACAACTGATAAAAAAGAAATCTGGAAGAACTAACAAAGGATGGAACTAGAAAGAATATTCATTACCTACTATGGGTTCATTCTTACACTTTTCTTCTAAAGCACGTGTTGCGGTTTAACTCAGCAGACAGCTAAACACCACACAGCCATCTGCTCGCTCACCCTCCAAGGGGGATGGGGGAGAAAATTGAAAAGAAAAGAACAAAAACTCATCGGTTGAGAAAAGGACAGTTTAAACAGAAACCAAAACAAACCAAAAAAAAAAAGGAAAGAAAAAGAAAAAAAAACACACAAAAAAATAAACAAAGAAAACGATGAGCGACATAGTCATTCGCTGCCAGCTGACCGATGCCCAGCCAGTCCCCAAGCAACAACAGCCTCCCTGGCCAACCCCCCAGTTTAATTGTTCAGCATAATATCACATCGTATGGAATATCCCTTTGGCCAGTTTGGGTCAGCTGTCCTGCTTCTTTTCCCTCCCAGGTCCTGCTGCACCCCCAGCCTGTCCACTGGCAGGACAGAGTGAGAAGCTGAAAAGTCCTTGGCTTAGTGTAAGCACTGCACTGCAACAATTAAAACATCAGGGTGTTATCAACATTCTTCTCATCCTAAATCCCAAACACAGCACCCTACCAGCTACTAGGAGGAAAATTAACTCTATCCTAGCTGAAACCATGACAAGCATCTAAAGCATCCCCTTTCAGAAGGGATAGGCTAGGAAGGAGAGGCGGTGGGGTAGCCCTGTATGTTAGTATTTTGATTGTCTCAAGCTTAATAATGGTGACAACAAGGTTGAGTGATTATGGGTAAGAATCAGGGGGAAGGCCGGTGAGGCAAACGTCCTGGTCGGCGTCTGTTATAGACCACCCAACCAGGGTGAAGAGGCAGATGAAACGTTCTATAAGCAGCTGGGAGAAGTCTCACAACCGCTAGCCCTTGTTCTCGTGGGGGACTTCACCTTACCAGATGTCTGCTGGAAATACAATGCAGCAGAGAAGAAACGGTCTAGGAGGCTTCTGGGGTGTGTGGAAGATAACTTCCTGACACAGCTGGTGAGTGAGCCAACTAGGGAAGGTGCCCTGCTGGACCTTTTGCTTGTGAACAGAGAAGGACTTGTGGGCAATGTGAAGGTTGGAGGCCATCTTGGGCATAGCAATTGTGAATTAATAGAGTTTTCGATTCTTGGAAAAGTAAGGGGGGGGTTAGTAGAACTGCTACCCTGGACTTCTGGAGGGCAGTCTTTGGCCTGTTAAAGGAGACTGGTTGGCAGAGTCCCTTGGGAGGCAGTCCTGAAGGGCAAAGGAGTCCAGGAAGGCTGGACTCCTTCCAAGAAGGAAATCCTAAAGGCACAGGAGCAGGCAGTCCCCATGTGCCAAAAGACGAGCTGGCAGGGAAGAAGACCAGCCTGGCTGAACAGGGAGCTTTGGCTAGAGCTCAGGAAGAAAAAGAGTTTATGAACTTTGGAAGAAGGGGCTGGCCACTCAGGAGGACTACAAAAGTGTCATGAGGCTGTGCAGGGAGAAAATTAGAAGGGCCAAAGCCCAACTGGAGCTCAACCTGGCTACTGCTGTTAAAGACAATAAAAAATGTTTTTATAAATACATGAACAACAAAAGGAGGACTAAGGAGAATCTCCATCCTGTATTGGATGTGGGGAGGAAACAGTGACAAGAGATGAGGAAAAGGCTGAGATACTTAATGCCTTCTTTGCCTCAGTCTTTAGTAGTTGGACCGGTTGTTCTTCGGATACCCAGCCCCCTGAGCTGGTAGATAGGGACGGGGAGCAGAATGAAGCCCTCATAATTCAGGAGGAAATGATTGGTGACCTGCTGCACCACTTAGACGTATGCAGATCTATGGGGCCAGATGGGATCCACCCGAGGGTACCGAGGGAGTTGGTGGAAGCGCTCACCAAGTTGATTTCCATTATTTATCAGCAATCCTGGCTTTCAGGGGAAGTCCCAGTTGACTGGCGGCTAGCAAATGTGACGCCCATGTACAAGAAAGGCCGGAAGGAGGACCCAGGGAGCTACAGGCCTGTCGGTCTGACTTCGGTGCTGGGGAAGCTCATGGAGCAGATCATCTTGAGTGCCATCACGCGGCACTTAGAGGACAACCAGACGATCAGGCCCAGTCAGCATGGGTTTATGAAAAGCAGGTCCTGCTTGACGAACCTGATCTCCTTCTACGACAAGGTGACAGGTTCAGTGGATGAGGGAGAGGCTGTGGATGCGGTCTACCTAGACTTCGGTAAGGCTTTTGACACTGTTTCCCACAGCATTCTCCTGGAGAAGCTGGCTGCTCAAGGCTTGTATGGGTGTACGCTTTGCTGGGTTAAAAACTGTATGCGTGGCTGGGCCCAAAGAGTTGTGATGAATGGAGTTAAATCCAGTTGGAGGCCGGTCACTAGTGGTGTCCCCCAGGGCTCAGTATTGGGGCCAGTTCTCTTCAATATCTTTATCGATGATCTGGATGAGGGGCTCGAGTGCACCCTCAGATCATCTGGTCCAACCCCCCTGCCAAGTAGGGTCACCTAGCGAAGGTTGCACAGGATTGCATCTGGGTGGGTTTTGAATATCTCCAAAGAAGGGGACTCCACAACCTCTCTGGGTAACCTGTTCCAGTGCTCTGTGTGGTGGTTTTACCTTCCTAGGCAGCTGAACTCCACCACAACCGCTCTCTCGCTCCCCCGTCTCAGAAGAGGAGGGGAAGAAGAAAAGGAAAGAAGCAACTCACGGGTTGGGATAAAGATAATAAATCAAAGGAAAAAAATAATTATTAAGGGAAAATTATTATAAATTAAATAATTTAACTTAAAGGAAAAGGGGAAGAGGGAAAATAAATAAATAATAATAATAATAATAATAAAAAAAAAAAACAAGCAAAAGCCGTGTGGAAGTTGTGAGAAAAATCTCAATAATTTTCTTCAGACGGGATCTTCTGTGAAGCTATTTTATTCGCGATTGCAATGGTGGGTGTCCTGCAAGCAGGAGTGCACAGTAAAAGTTTATCATATCCTTTTATTCCCTATTAACCGACACCTGATTTCTCCCCTGTTTCCTCATTGGCTGAGTACTACAGGTTCACAAGCTACTCGACATACTTCTATACCATATATGTACAATTTTATTTGGCCAACTGTTAATTTCTCCTTTTCCTTTTTTTCCTTCACTCGTGACTAGAGGGCCCGCGATTTTTGTTTTTACTGATTTTGTACTGCTCATCCTGTTTTTCTTAGCTATCCTCCTTATTTTGGGACAGTGGGACCTTCCCCTTATCTGCTTAACATACTGCCCACTGTTATGCCACACAATCACTTTTGAATATGCAAGGTTAGTGGAATTTTCCACTGCAAAAACACCTTCTATTGCAAAAACACAACTTTGTTCCTCACAAAGCGCAGAGGAAAGAAATTACTCTCTACTTCCCGCCAACGAGCGATGCTTGACCACGTCCTTGAAGCAGGGCCTCAACGCACGTAGCCACTGTTTGGGAGGACAGACGTTCTCACAACAAGAGCCCACCCCTCCCCTCTTCCTCCTTTTTCCACCTTTTATTGCTGAGCGTGACATCATATGGTATGGAATATCCCTTTGGTTGGTTTAGGTCAGCTGCCCTGGTGATGTTCCTTCCTCACCTCTTGCCCACCCCCAGCCTGCTGGCTCTGGGGGGAGGGGTTAGAGGGAGTCCTGATGCTGTGCCAGTATTGCTCAGCAGTAGACACAACACTGGTGTGATACCAGTGCTGTTCTAGCTACGAGTGCAGAGCACATCACCGTATGGGCTGCTGCAGGGAAAGTTAACTCCATCCCAGCCCGACCCAGTACAACCTCCACCCCTTATTCCATAACATTTGTGTCACACTCAGGTCCCACATACTTTAGCGTATAAGTATTGTCATTGCCACTGTTCCTTGTCCTTTAACAGATTGATAGGTCTGTACTTCTTTTCATTCTATAGGCCGTTCTCAAAAAACGTTCATAAGAACTGGTGATGATTTAGTCTTCATCTGCCAAAGTGGTCGCTCAGGACAGGCGGAGTTGGATGTCTGGACGCCAGCACCAGTTTAGCTCGAGTCGTTGCTGCGCTTGCCCGGTTCCTTGCGAAGTTCGCCTGTCATTGGTTCTGCAGTGTCTTCCTACAACACACAGTTTAGATTAAAGATTAGTTTTCTCCCAAGGTTAAATGTCCTTGAGGCATGCACCTGATATCACCATTCTTTTGCATGACCCACCAGGTATACTCCGGTCCTTGGGCGAAGACAATCCCATGAGTGGGTTTGCCGTTTCCCGAGGCAGGAGCAACCCACACCACCTTCCCCATCCACTTCCCTACATGCACTACGGGGACTTTAGCTCCTTTCACCGTGTGTAGGGGTTTTGTTTCAGCAGGACCAGGATGGTTGTCGGACCCTCTGTTGTTAACTAGCCAAGTGGCTTCTGGTAGATTTATGTCCCATTGTTTCCATGTCCCAGTACCCAATGCTCCTAACATAGTCTTTAACAGTCCATTGTACCTCTCAACCTTCCCAGAGGCTTGTTGGTGATAAGGGATGTGATACACCCACTCAATGCCATGTCTCTTGGCCCAGGAGGTGACCAAATTGTTTTGGAAATGACTCCCATTGTCAGACTCAATTCTCTCTGGTGTACCATGACGCCACAGCACTTGCCTTTCTAGGCCCAAGACTGTGTTTCGGGCCGTGGCATGGTTTACTGGACATGTTTCCAGCCACCCAGTAGTTGCTTCTACCATGGTGAGTATGTACCGTTTGCCTTGGCGGGTTTGTGGGAGTGGTCCAATGTAGTCAATCTGCCAGGCCTTACCATATTGAAACCCTAGCCACCTCCCCCTGTTCCAGGGAAATTTTACCTTCATGGCTCTCTTAATTGCAGCACAGGTCTCACACTCATGGGTAACCTGTGTGATGGCCTCAATGGTCAGGTCCACCCCTTGATCACGAGCCCATCTGTATGTGGCATCCCTCCCCAGATGTCCCGATGTTTCATGGGCCCATCGAGCTACAAACAGCTCACCCTTACGTCCCCAGTCCAGGTCCACCTGAGCCACATCAATTTTCGAAGCTCGATCCACCTCTTCGTTGTTCTGATGTTCTTCAGTTGCGCGGCTCTTGGGCATGTGGGCATCTACATGATGTACTTTTACATCCAGGTTTTCTACCCAGGCAGCAATATCTTGCCACAGGGTAGCAGCCCAGATAGGTTTACCTCTGCGCTGCCAGTTGTTCTGTTTCCACTGCTGCAGCCACCCCCACAGAGCATTTGCCACCATCCATGAGTCAGTGTAGAGATACAGTACTGGCCATTTTTCTCTTTCGGCAATTTCTAGGGCCAATTGTATGGCTTTTACTTCTGCATACTGACTCGACTCGCCTTCCCCTTCCATAGCCTCCACGACTCGTCGTGTGGGACTCCACACAGCAGCTTTCCATTTCCGATGGCTCCCTACCACATGGCAGGATCCGTCAGTGAACAACACATACTGCTTTCTGTCTTCTGGCAACTCATTATATGGTGGTGCCTCTTCAGCACGGGTTACCTCTTCTGTCGGCACTCCGAAATCTCTGCCTTCCGGCCAGTCCATGATCTCTTCCAGGATTCCTGGGCGATTAGGTTTTCCCATTCGAGCCCGCTGTGTAGTTAACGCTATCCACTTACTCCACGTAGCATCAGTCGCATGGTGTGTAGTGGGAATTTTCCCTTTGAACATCCAGTGTAACACAGGTAGCCGTGGTGCCAAGAGGAGCTGTGCTTCTGTACCCACAACTTCTCAAGCAGCTCGAACACCCTCATATGCCATGAGTAGCTCTTTTTCAGTTGGGGTGTAATTGTCTTCTGATCCTCGATAGCCCCGACTCCAGAAACCCAGAGGTCGACCTCGAGTTTCTTCTGGGGTTTTCTGCCAGAGGCTCCAGGTGAGGCCATGCTCCCCGGCTGCAGTGTAAAGTATGTTTTGCACAGCTGGTCCGGTACGGACAGGCCCAAGGGCTACTGCACGAGCTATTTCTTGTTTGAGTTGTTCAAAAGCCTGTTGTTGCTCGGGGCCCCACTCGAAATAGTTCCTCTTTCGAGTCACTCGATATAGAGGACTCACAAGCTGACTATAGCCTGGAACATGCATTCTCCAAAATCCCACAAGGCCTAGGATTGCATTTCCTTTTTGCTAGTTGGCAGAGACATAGCAGTTATTTTATTGATCACATCCATTGGAACGTGGCGACATCCATCCTGCCATTTTACCCCCAAGAACTGGATTTCCTGTGCGGGTCCCTTGACCTTACTCTGTTTAATGGCAAAACCAACTTTCAGGAGAATTTGGACTACTTTCTTCCCTTTCTCAAAAACTTCTGCTGCTGTGTTGCCCCACACGAGGATGTCATCAATGTACTGCAGGTGTTCAGGAGCTCCCCCTTGTTCCAGTGCAGACTGGATCAGTCCATGGCAAATGGTAGGGCTGTGTTTCCACCCCCGGGGCAGTCGATTCCAGGTGTATTGGATGCTCCTCCAAGTGAATGCAAACTGCGGCCTGCATGCTGCTGCCAGAGGGATGGAGAAAAATGCATTAGCAATATCAATTGTGGCATACCACTTGGCTGCCTTTGACTCTAGTTCGTACTGGAGTTCTAGCATGTCAGGCACTGCAGCACTCAGCGGTGGCGTGACTTCGTTCAGGCCCCGATAGTCCACCGTTAGCCTCCACTCACCATTAGACTTTCGCACTGGCCATATAGGACTATTAAAGGGTGAGCGAGTCTTGCTGATCACTCCTTGGCTCTCCAGCCAATGAACCAACTCATGGATGGGAATCAGGGAGTCTCGGTTGGTGCGATATTGCCATCGGTGCACTGTTGTGGTAGCAATTGGTACCTGCTGTTCTTCAGCCTTCAGCAATCCTACAACGGAAGAGTCTTCTGAAAGGCCAGGCAGGGTAGACAGCTGCCTAATCTTCTCTGTGCTCAAAGCAGCTATGCCAAAAGCCCACCGGTACCCTTTTGGATCCCTGAAGTACCCTCTCTTGAGGTAGTCTATGCCAAGGATGCATGGAGACTCGGGGCCAGTCACAATGGGGTGCTTTTGCCACTCATTCCCAGTTGGACTCACTTCAGCTTCCAATACAGTTAATTGTTGGGATCCCCCTGTCACTCCAGAGATACAGATGGGTTCTGTCCCTTGGTAGCCTGATGGCATTAAGGTACATTGTGCGCCAATGTCCACTAAAGCTTTGTATTCTTGTGGTTCCAATGTGCCAGGCCATCGGATCCACACAGTCCAATAAATCCGGTTATCCCTCTCCTCTACCTGGCCAGAGGCAGGGCCCCTCTAGTCCTGGTTGGAGTATCTGCCACTTAATTCTTGCAAATGAGAAGCAGAGGTCCCTTCATCAGGGTCAAGAATAACATCAGCCCTTCTACTGCCTCTGGGGAACTGCCCAACAGAAACTGGAGCAGCATTTTTCTTAGGAGCCCCTCTTCTTTCTGCTGTATTTCCTTTCAGTTCACGTACCCGAGCAGCTAGGGTTGAAGTAGGTACACCATCCCATTTCCTCATATCTTCCCCGTGGTCACGCAGATAAAACCACAAGGTGCCACGTGGTGTGCGTCTTGGATACTCTCTCTCTCAAGCAGGAAAATACTGATTCTTAGTGGCTGAAATATCACTCCGTCTGGATGAGGAGGGATATGCTCGTTCTACGAGGTGGTCAAGTCTTTCGGACAGTTTCTCCACAGCTGAGACACAGGCCCATAGCGGAGCAGAGAGGTTGTCTTCATATTTTTGAAGCTGGCAGGATATAGTATACACTGTTGGTCCCATCCCCTCATCCCAATGAATTCCTGCCAGTGTACTGGCATGTGATGATGGTGCATTCTGCACAAATTTACGCCACATGGATGTTGTGCACTGGACTTCATTGGGATCTTGAGGTGTCTGGGCATTGTCCAAATCACTATAAATCATCTCCAGCACAGCTAATTCCCGCAGATGCTGGAGACCTTTATCCATAGTGGCCCACTTGCCTACTTGATATACAATATCTTCCTTGTGGGGCTACCTTTCTTTCACAGCTGCCAGGAGTCGCCTCCAGAGGCTGAGAACCTGTGTCCCTCTCCCAATTACTCTGTCAATGAGCCTTTCTCTAGAGAGGGATCCCAGCTGTTTGGCTTCATTGCCTTCTAATTGTTGGCTATTGGCCCCAGTGTCCCAGCATCAAAGCAGCCAGGTGAGGATGTGTTCACCTGGGTGTCGACCATAATCCTTTCATATTTCTCGCAACTCACTCAGGGATAGGGATCGGGTGGTTTCTGATTCCTTTAAGATTTCCATCTCTTCTTCCTGCTGTTTTTGTGATGGCTCTGCTTTAGAGGTGCCTGCCTTCTCCCCTTCTCCCTCCTTCTTAGGAGAGGCTTCTTCCCTTAGTAAACGAGCTGACTTCTGTTTCCATTGTTTTGACTTGACTATGGGGGTGTCTGATACCATAGTTGGTTGATCCTCTGGGTCAGTCACAGCATGTGTTATCTGGTCATCAGATTCAGAGACTTCCTCCCTCTCTTCAAGGTGCTGGATGATGTTAAACTGTGTTTGATAAGAGTAAGCCAGGACCCAGCACAATGCTGCAAGCTGTTGTTCTCCGGCATTATCAGGGTCAGGGCATACCACTCTCAAACATTCTATCAGGTTTTTAGGATTTTGCACTTGTTCAGGGGTGAAGTTCAAAACTATTGGAGGAGACACCTGTGACAGGTACCTGCCTATATCCTCCCACACACCTTGCCACCTGCCACAAGACTGTTTCGGGACAGGTTCCCGGGTAAGCTTTCTAAACAATCGACTAATCTTAGAGAGAAGAGGAAACCCGTTATTCAGAATTAGAAATAGCAATATATGGGTTACACATGGATATTCAAAATACTCAGAAACTGTTGTAATTAGCCCACTGTGAAAGAAGGAGGAGGAGTTCATAAACTGACTTCCAGATGAGGAAAGGAAGGCAGTGTAATTCTGAATATTCTCTAAAAGACAGTTTCCATGAGACCCAAATGATAACAGTGCAGAGCCTGAATGCCAGATTAAACTCCAGGCCAGTGCTTGGCAGCACAGTGAATTAAAAAACACGAACACAGATTGTAGCACATTCTCAGATCGGATATAGAGGAGAAAGGAGAACATGACACGGATTGCATGACACATGATCAAACAAGCCAATATTAACAGGACACTGAACGTGGTGACTAGCAAGTAAGTGTGTTAGTTGTAAGCGTTTTAATCAATTCTACTGTTATCTCAACCCTTCGAGCCCCACGTTGGGCTCCAAAAAGGACTGTGGTGGTTTTACCGTGCTAGGCAGCTGAACACCACAACCGCTCTCTCACTCCCCCTCCTTAGATGAGGAGGGGAAGAAGTAAAGGAAAGAACAACTCACGGGTTGAGATAAGGATGATTTAATTAAAGGAAAAAAAAGAAATAATTATTAAGGAAATAATAATAAATAATTATTAAGAAAAGATTATTATTAAACAATTTAACTAAACAATTTAAAATTAAATTAACAATTTAACTAAAGGGGAAAAAAAAGGAAAGGGGAAAAGGGAGGGGGAAAGGGAAAACTAAACAAAACAAGTAAAGGCTATGTGGAAGTGCAGAGGAAAGAAATTACTCTCTACTTCCCACAAATGAGCGATGCTTGACCACGTCCTTGAAGCAGGGCCTCAACGCACGTAGCCGGTGTTCGGGACAGATGTTTTCACAACAAGAGCCCACCCCTCCCCTCTTCCTTCTTTTTCCACCTTTTAGTGCTGAGTGTGACATCATATGGTATGGAATATCCCTTTGGTCGGTTTAGGTCAGCTGCCCTGGTGATGTTTCTTTTCTCACATCTTTGCCCACCCGTAGGGGGGTTAGAGAGAGTCCTGATGCTGTGCCAGCACTGCTCAGCAGCAGACACAACACTGGTGTGATACCATTGCTGTTTTAGCTACGAATGCAGAGCACAGCACTGTATGGGCTGCTGCAGGGAAAGTTAACATCCCAGCCCGACCCAGTACATTGTATGAAATGCTTTTAAATTTGGGGGAAAAGTGCTGGAGGGTTTCTAACTCTCACCTGAATCTGCTCCAGAAGTGGTCGGACAGTGCACAGTGTTTTGGCACAGCTTGCCTAGGAGGAGGGATGCTTTGGGGTCCAGCTGGGTCGGGGGGTCAGTGATCCCGGAGAGCGGAACGGTTTTATCCTTGACCTGAGCATGCAAAGTGTGGTGCTGGCTGCACTGAGCCACTTTTCCAAAAAGCAGAACCCTGATGCTTGCAGGGGGCATCCTGGCTCGCAGGAGCTGTGGCTTTAGCAAATCCACATCAGGCAGGCAGGCTTGGGGTCCCCAGGGCATAAAGAGGCTGTGATGAAGGGAGAGGGCAGGGATGTGGTGTGTTGCTGTAGGAGGCTGGCTGTGAAATAATTGAAGGCCACTGGGGTGGAGAGAGCAAGGAGAAGGCAAGCCAGCTCTCAGGAGGTGCTTCCTTTCTCTTCTGTGGTGGAGTAAGAGCTGTCACATTAGCTTCTGCCCAAGTTTCTGAGCTTCCGCCTGGGCTGTTTTTTTGTACATATCCCAAGCAGATAGGACATCCATTCCTCTCATGTATTATACAGTAGTTTAAAGAGGATTAAGACAATAGCTAATCTAAATGATGAATGATGTAGATTACTCAGCCTCTGAGCCACCAGGGTTTTTTCTTACACACAGATTAGTCAGCTCAGTAGCTAAATATTGGGGCAAACAGTATAAATCCATGCAGATAAGCCTCGCTGGCTTGAATAGGATAGAAGGATTCTGAAAGTGGTTTTGACACCATTCTGCATTTTGTCATGGCATGTGTGGCCACGATGCTGGCATGGCTGATGCAGGAGGTGGACAGATGCTGATGCACTCAGGTACCGGGGTGGCTGAGGAAATGGAGCATCCCGGTCGATGCTGTTATCAGATACAGGTGGTGGAAGGAGAGGGAGGGGATCACCATTCCCTGCTACCACAGCTGGCTGTTTGCTTGATGAGCAGGATAATATGGGCTGGTGGGGTTTGGCTTGCAGGAGGGAACTGGTGGGACTGCTCCCTGTTTGCTCAACCTCCTGTCATCAGCACTGGGATGGAGCGGGCAGCACCTAGGCAGCATGGTCTGTAGGGGAGAGTGTGTCGAAGCATGGGACTGACAGTGGTCGAGTCTGTCAGAGTTGTGTCAAATATTTTTGACAAGCAAAAATGCCATTTGCTTCAGTTAAATGATTTTTATTTTTTTTCCCAGGAACTAAAGGAATTGTAGTTTCAATTGCAAACCCAAAAAGCTCCTCAGGATTTAAAAAAACAACAGCAACAAACAAACAAACAAAAAACCACAGCCAAACAAAATCCACAAAAAGCCTTCAGAAAGTTGTGAGAGTTGGATTTTACAAGAGACTCTTGGTTGGTGTTTTGGGTCTGTGTAAAATGAGGGTCTGGAGAGCATTCAGTCATATGATATCTCCTTTTATGAAGCTTTCTGGGTATGTTATTCTAATGATATTTAATGGCAATGATTTCTTCATCTTAACCAAGTATGTCTTTTCCTAGTCCCATGTCATTTTAATTCATTGCTCTTATGAGAAATAAGAGCTTGAGACTGGCTCGGGTGTCCTGTCTCTCCTATGGCCATCTTTCAAGTGGCAGGCTGCACGTGTGCATTTCCCCATGCAAACCCAGCATCCTTTCCAGGGCACGAACACCGGAGCTGCCTGTGGTGTCTGAGTGGCAGTTGCGTGGCAGCACGGCAGCATCTTCTGGCTTGGGGCTGTCCCCCAGGGCATGGCTCATCTATTCTGCAGGATACAGGTACTAGCTCTTCTCAGAAACGCAGGGTAGAACTGTGTTTGGATTTTGTCTCATCTTGTTGAGCAGATCTGGGTTTAAATTCAGCCTGGGTCGTGGCTGACTGTGAAGGTCTGGGTGCAGCACTTCATACAACAGATTGCACCCAACAGCTCAGGTTTTTCAACAGATGGAGGTGAAACACAGGATGCTGTAGGAAAAAGGGTCTTTTTTTCCTTTCTTGAGATTAAGACAAAGCCTGGGCTACCCCTTCTGGTGACACATCTTCCTTCTTTATAACTGAGTTCCATGCTTAGGATGGGAGATTCTGCTTGGGTACCGGATGGGATAAATGTAGCACAGTGGGACAAGCCTGCAACCTCCTGTACTCATCCCACAGCTGAAGGCTTCATCTTTGTGCATCCTGAGTTGGGATCAGGCTGTCACAGCCTGGCCCCCTATGGCCTCAGTGGCCTTGCTTTGCATCCCCTGGGAGCTGTCAGGAGGCTGCGTGAGCTGTGTGGTAACGTGGGTCTCGGGGATGCGAGCAAGGTCAGATATCTGCTCAGAAATGTGATTGGCGATGATGCCACCGGTGCTGACAAATGGCCTGTCATTGCTCTGAGACTCATGGAAGCAGTGGAAGAAACCCATGAGGTCACTCGCAGCCTCTCTCCCCAGGGAGCTGCACACAGCTTCCACCCCAAGCCTCTCCAGGTGGGCAGGGCTCTTCCTATGAGCCCTGTGTGTGCCTGTGTATGGGTTTAGGTGCATGGCACAGCTGCAGCCCAGCTCCTGAGCACCTGGGAATTGGCCCCGTGATGCAGACGGCATCAGCTCTGCAGCCCCTGTTGGGGACTGGATTCCTGTGTGGGGCTCAGCTCCAGTTCAGCAGCAGTGCAAGCAGGATACAGGTTGAAAAAAGCTTGTGTTTTCAGCCCGTTGCAGTACCGCTGTGATACACGAGGTGCTGTGCTGCTGGGAGATGCTGCAGGGAACTGGGGGACCTGCCAAAGCCAGCCCTGGCTGTGCTCCCCTGGGCTGGGGCACTGCCTGGGGCCAGCTCAGCCTTCCCTTCTCTTATTGAGACTTTCTGTGGTTTTAAAAGAAGGAGCTTTTTCATGAGTTGCAAGAGCCTTTGGAGGCCATAGCTAAAGCAGCCAGCACCAGGTGCATGCTGGTGGAGATGCTGCATCCACCACTCAGCCATCATAGGGAGCTACATGGGGCTGAGCTGTGTTTTGGGGCCAATGCTATGCATCTGAACGTTGTGTGTTGGGGGAAATAGGTGACTTTCTCCTCTGAATTATTTGGAGGGTGCATCCCAGTTTCGGCAGGAAAGTAGTTATTCCGCCTCTGACTGCCTCCAGATGTTTGAGCCTCCCTGCCAGTTCCTGGAAGGTGATGGGGGCAGCAGGTTTGGGGATGGGGTTTCTGCGCCTGGAGGGGCAGAGAAGGGCATGCTGAGGAGGATGAGGAGCTGCAGGTCTCAGGAGCACAAGGGCTGCCACAGCAAAACCCAGCCCCAGCTGTACCTCCAGCATCCTCCCCCCCACCGCCGCCTTTCAGCTGTTTCACTCTTCGCTTCTTCCAGTTGAGAGGGCAAGAAGTCCTAAATAAAGTTGCTGTCACTTTTATTTATGGGCATGGGGGAAGAGATGGACAAAAAGCCTGCGTGCTCCTGACACCTACAAAGCGACCGGCTGTTTTTCTTTGCTTGTCTTGGCAAAGCTATCAATCAGGCACAGGTGAGCACCCTCAGGTGCAGGGGGGGCACCCATGTGGCCCTGCCTGGAGCCTGCATCCTGGATTCTGGCTATGGGCATCTCACAGGGACGGACTTGTTTGGGAACACCTGTCCTAAGAACCTAGATGCCCCCAGCCTCCAAAAACACAGATGCATGAACTTGCCTGCCTTAAAAATCCATCACAGGCTTCTTGTCTCCATCTTGATTGGCTCCAGTGAGGTCAACCTTTTTTAATAACTTCTGGACATCGGCAGGGAAAACTATTTCCTTCAGGAAATAATATAACTAAGGTTGTCTGACACTTCTGATTATAAGTCTCTGTCTTCAGTTGCTTGAAACTACACCAGCCTTTAACCATTTGGACTGAAATTTTGCATGTCTCTGCCTCCGGATGATTTTTTTTTTGGAAAAACTTAGCAAAAAAGGTTTTAAGCTGCTCTCAGAATGTGCTTTGGGGGAGAAAAAGGCATTACTTTATCCGTAGCTTAAAAAAAAAAAAAAAGAAAAGAAAATTATTGTACTGAAGAAACTCTAGTACCTTTGTGCCATGAGACTGGGCCAGATCGCTGTCAGGAACGCTTGCAGCCAGGTGTGGGGGATCTGCTTGTTGCTGATGCCATGAAAATCCACCTTCCATGCACCAAGCTGCACAAGCTGCGAGTGGGTGTATTATATATAGCATGTGTGCGGAGGCACAGCTCGCAGCTCCACTCCCCGGCAGGATCTGCTCTGCTCTGAGCAAGTGGAAGTACAAAGCCTGCACTCTGCCTGTTGTATGGAATGTTTCAAGGCTGGAAAACTGGGGGGTCCTCCTGGTGGTGCAAATAACTCGTAGATCCCTGATCCATATGGCCCTGATTTATGCTGGCGATGGGGAGGGTAGGGAGAGATTTTTTTGGAAAAATGCTTTTTTTTCTCATTTTTCTCCTCAAAGAAGCAGCTAGGGATGTGCAAGGGGTGCTGGCCTTCCTTCAGGGTTTTGCAGGAGGGACCTGGTTAAACAATCAGTGCTTTTGCATTGTATCCTCCTAGCACAGCTTGTTGCTACAGCAATGGCCAAAACAAGGGTGTGAGTTGCAGGGACAGGCTGGGGGACAGCCCTGCCAGCCCCTATCCAGCAGGACACCTTGTCCCTATCCAGGACACCTTGGTGATGTGTCCTGACTGTGGGACCTTGAGTCCTAGGTGACCTGGGGGGATCTCAGGACTGCTGCTGCAAGTCCTGTGCCCCAAGGCTCATCCCTGCTCTGTGCTGCTGTTTGTACCCTACGTGAGCCTCCCTGTGCTGTGGTCAGGGCTATCCCCTGTTTTGGGGGCAGTCTAGCTCACAGATATGCCCACTGCCTGCAGGGCTCGTGCCCTGAGCCAGGTTCTTCAGTTGCAGGCCTGCTTTGGACATGCTGAATTCCTCCAAAACCTGAGTTTGGCCCCAATTTAGAGGCCCCGATTGGGATCCTGAAAGGCAAATCCATGCTGTTGTGAGAAAAAAAATCTCAAATAATTTTCTTCAGACAGGATCTTCTGTGAAGCTATTTTATTCGCAATTGCAATGGCAGGCGTGCTGTCAATCAGGAATGCATTTTAGTAAACAAATCATAACCTTTTATTCCCTATTACCCGACACCTGATCACCTCCCCTGTTTCCTCATTGGCTGAGTACTACAGGTTCACAAGCTACTCAACGCTCCTCTATACCATATATGTACAATTTTTCTTTTTTTTTTCAACCCTTTAATTTCTCCTTTTTCCCTTTTTTTTTCCCTTTCTTATGTTTTGAGAACTTGTGATCTTTGTTTTACTGTTCTCACACTGCTCATCCTGTTTTTCTCAAGCTTCCACCTTATTTTGGAACAGTGAGGCCTTCTACTGTCCACTTATCTACTTAGCATTTCTCCTTATTATGACTACACAACTACCTTGGAATACAGAAAATTAGTTCTCTACTGCAAAAACACAACTTGGTTTCTCACAATTCCCCCCTCTTCTTTTCTTACTCCTATTGTTGTTTTTGCACCTCTTCACATACCGCACTCTTGAGTTTTTCCAACATTAAGGTGCAATATTCTTCTTCGGATGTCACGGGGGATGACAGATATACAATGCCATTATTATTACAATACCAACAGATAGTTGTTTGAGCCAATTTTATTCAGGTAATTAGGAAATTAGTTTCTCCCAAATGTTTCTAAATCCCCAGGAAGTGTCATCTTGAGCTACTCTATGTAGGATCTTGTTGTGCTTTTTATTTTTTTTTTCCAAATATTTTTGAGATCAGTCAAATTCATCCCATGTGATTTACACATATACAGCAACTAGTATTAATTATAGTGCACGCTCCTCCTTATGAGGTTATTAATAAATCTAATACTATTCGATTCTAGAGTACTATTTTTGCAAACTTATCTAACTTATTTTCTAGATCTTCAATATATTTACAATATTTTTGTATTTTGAGATATTTACAATAGCTTTTTCTAATTCACTCACCCTTAACCAAGGTAAAAACCACCTTGCAAAACTGTGAAATGCTAGGGAATTTTACTAGAGGATTATCTGTAGTCCGCTTAATTCTGCGTGTGGTCTCAAGGGGGCTTTGGCTTTGTGGGTCTTCAATAATAGTTACATTTGGAATTATTGCCTCCAGGGTGCAAGCTCCCTTCCATCCTAGGGGCAACACCTTCCTGGCTTTACTGCCATATAGCCAATACCACCCCTTGCCATTCGGGACAGGCCATCCGGTTACAGGATTCTCATGTTGTATCTGGTGTGCACTATGTATATTAGTATGGGTGACCCGTTCGGTGACAAACTGGAGCTGATTGATACAGCGGTGCACTAAGGGTTAAGAAGAAGGTTACTCAGAGGCATAGAGTGGTAACCAGCCTAGAATGAGAAAGTGGGAACCAATAAGAAGGAGTTGTTAGGCTCGGACGGGCCTATAGAGGGCTATGCATGATCAAAAGGAATGCACCAATCAGAAGTCTGTAACTATGTTTGCCAGCCACGTGCAGCGCGTGTAGGGGCTCAGAAAAACTATATAAGATCTGGCATTGGGACAATAAAGGGTCTCCATTTCTCGACTATCTTGGAGTCAGTGTCGTCATTCCCTTCAAATGGTGACCCCGACGTGATAAGGGGTAGAGCAACGCTGCACTATCGTCCAGAGGGAACCCAGCCGAACGAATCAAGCTCGCAGCTGGACTGCAGCTTCAACCCCGGGACATCGCCTGAAGGACAGGTGAGTGGCTGGGCATTCACAATGGGAGCCAGTCTCTCAGGAGAAGAAGCAGCAATAGTAACATTATTAACGCAATTATTAACAAAAAGGGGTGTAAAAATATGACCCATTTAAGATAAAGCTACTATTAAAGTTTTTGCAAAAACAAGGGGTCCCCTCGACGGCCTCAGCTATATTCGATGTAGAGACTTGGGAACTGTCCTGGTTTCAGTTAGGACAGAGTTAATTTGCCTCCTAGTAGCTGGCAGGGTGCTATGTTTTGGATTAGGATGAGAACAGCGCTGATAACATGCTGATGTTTTAATTGTTGTAGAGCAGTGCTTACACCAAGCCAAGGACTTTTCAGCCTCTCTCTGTCCTGCTAGCGAGCAGGCTAGGGATGCAGCAGAAGCTGGGAGGGGACAGACCCAGGACAGCTGACCCAAACTGGCCAAAGGGGTATTCCATACCATCTGACGTCATGCTGAACAATATATAGGGGTGGCTAGCCGGGGTGGAGGTGTGGCCGGCTGCTCGGGGATAGGCTGGGCATCGGTCAACGGGTGGTGAGCAATTGCATTGTGCATCACTTATTTCGTACACATTATTACTATTAATACTATTATTATTATTATTATTGTTGTTATTCTTTTCCCTGTCTTAATAAACTGTCTTTATCTCAACTCACAGGCTTCACTTTCCCGTTTCTCTCCCCCATCCCGGAGAGGGAGGGGGGAGGGTGAGCGAACGGCTGTGTGGTGTTTGACTGCCAGCCGGGCTAAACCACAACAGCCCATTTGGCGCCCAACGTGGGGCTCGAAGGGTTGAGATATCGACAGATTTGACCAGAGTGTGTTAAACTAAAATTGGTATAAGTATTCGACCTGCTTAATAGTTGCTAGTCACAATGTTGATTGCCTTAATCTCAAGTCTGCTGTGCCTGTTTCCCAAATTGAGTTTTATAGCAAGTTACTTTCTGTATGTGCTCCCTGTCGTGCTGTTTACCCTTTCCGGGCCCTGGTTTAAGATTGTTATGGTACTGTGTGGTGTAACGATGGCTTATGAAATGATGAAGTATCTGGTCATGACTCTAACCTGGTATTTGTACTCAGCACTGTCGTCGACTCTATACTTCGGAAACCATATCTCAGAAACTATTAGCAATTACACCTATTGCCTTTTTTCATCAGGGAGTCAGTCTCTGGAGGGGACAGGGGAAGATATTTTTTCCTACCTGTTCACTCTCCCTTCCTCCTTTACCACCCTCTTATCCCCCGAGCTAGTTACGGTAGCTCTCCAAGATGTTGAATATCCTTGGGATACTCAGACCAGCATGTTCTTGTTGTTATGTCTCCTGAATGCGCTTCAGGTTTTGTTTAAGGTTAAACAACTACTTAGGAATCTCATCCGGAGATCTGTCTTGAGGCGGGATAGTTGCGAGTGGCAGGGAGTGTGGGAGGATATGGGCAGGTTTCTAGGGCAGTGGGCACCTCCAGTGTTTTGGACATTCACCCCTGAACAACTGCAAAATCCTAAAAAACTGGTAGAATGCTTGAAAAAAAGGTGTCATGACTCTGGCAGTTCCAAAGTGACACAAATCACTGTGGCGTGCTGGGGTCTGGCTTGTGCCTATCGAGCTGCAATTGATGCTACTATCAACCTAGTGACAGACCCTGCGGCCGTTCCAGTCCCGGCTCCTGCAGCCACTCCAGATCCAGCTCCCGCAGCCGTTCCAGCTCCAGCTCCCGCAGCTGTCCCGGCTCCAGCTCCCGCAGCCGTTCCAGCTCCCGCAGCCGTCCCGGCTCCAGCTCCCGCAGCCGTCCCGGCTCCAGCTCCTGCAGCTGTCCCGGCTCCAGCTCCCGCAGCCGTTCCAGCTCCCGCAGCCGTTCCAGCTCCCGCAGCCGTCCCGGCTCCAGCTCCCGCAGCCGTTCCGGCTCCAGCTCCCGCAGCCATTCCCACTCCTGTGGCTGGGTCAGAGAAACGAACTGTAGCAGTGCAAGTTGCCCCTGCAGAGGGTACTCCAACCCCTGTGGCAGACCCTGTGGCTGGGTCAGAGAAACGAACTGTAGCAGTGCAAGTTGACCCTGCAGAGGGTACTCCAACCCCTGTGGCAGACCCTGTGGCTGGGTCGGAGAAACGAACTGTAGCAGTGCAAGTTGACCCTGCAGAGGGTACTCCAACCCCTGTGGCAGACCCTGTGGCTGGGTCGGAGAGGCGAGCTGTAGCAGTGCAAGTTGCCCCTGTAGAAAAGGTGAAAAAGTGGTATAGAGACTCAGGTCGTTTAGAACGCAGAAAGTCTTCTGCTAAGTCTGGGTCTGGAGAAGACGAGGCTGGGCCATCAAGTGTGCAGGAGGATGAAGATGAGGATGAGGATGTCAGTAAGTCAACAGTAACTACCCGAACCCTATACCAGCGTGAGCTACGAGATGTGCGAAAAGATTTTGGTCGCTGTATAGGTGAACAGCTTGTCACCTGGCTGCTCCGGTGCTGGGACACTGGAGCCAATGGTGTGAAATTAGAGGGCAGGGAAGCCAAGCGGTTGGGATCCCTTGCTAGAGATGCAGCATTGACAAAGCAATTGGAGATGGAGCACGATCTCACAGCCTCTGGAGGCGTCTCCTGTTAGCTGTGAAGGGAAGGTATCCCTACAAGGAAGAACTTGTATGTGTACCAGTCAAGTGGACCACCATGGAGAAGGGAATTCAGTACCTGAGGGAATTAGCCGTACGGGAAGTAATTTATAAGGACTTAAACGATGCACAAACATCCACAGATCCAGATGAAGTCCAGTGTACTCGACCCATATGGCGGAAGTTTGTACGGAATGCACCATCAACATGGGCCAGCACATTGGCAATAATAACCTGGAAAAACGGTGAAGATCCCACAGTGGGTGACATGGCTAAACAACTCCGGGAGTACGAAGGAAATCTCTCCTCTTCCCTACAGGCCTGCGTCTCGGCTGTGGAGAAACTCTCTGAAGAGTTCCACCAACTTAAAGAGAATTTATCTTCCCCCCCACCTGAACAAACCAGTGGCCACCAACTAAAAGAGAATACTTTGGAGAAACTTTTTGAAGAGGTCCAGCAACTTAAAGAGAGTGTATTTTCTTCCCCACCTGTACAAACCAGCGTCTCGGCTATTAGGGGTAAACGTGCATCCATGCAAAGAAGACAATATGGTGGGTACACACCCCGCACCACCCTGTGGTTTTACCTACGTGACCATGGAGAGGACATGAGAAAATGGGATGGAAAATCTACTGAGACCCTAGAGGCACGGGTACGTGAGTTGCAAAAGAAAACAATCGGGAGAAAGGGGTTCTCTGAAAAGTTTGCTGCTCCAACTTCTAGCAGGCAGTCTTTTAAACACAGAAGTGAAGATTCTGACCAGGACTAGAGGGGCCCTGCCTCCAGCCAGGGGGAGGAAAGGGACAACCGAGTTTATTGGACTGTGTGGATTCGATGGCCTGGCACGTCTGACGCACAGAAGTATAAGGCTCTAGTAGACACCGGTGCACAATGTACTCTAATGCCATCCAGCTGTAAAGGGCCAGAGCCCATCTGTATTTATGGCGTGACAGGGGGATCCCAGCAGTTAACTGTATTGGAAGCTGAAGTGAGTCTAACCGGAAATGAGTGGCAAAAGCACCGTATTGTGACTGGCCCGGACGCTCCGTGCATCCTTGGCATAGACTATCTTAGAAGAGGATATTTCAAGGACCCAAAAGGGTTCCACTGGGCTTTTGGCATAGCTGCCTTAGAGACAGAGGACATTAAACAGTTGTCTACCTTGCCCGGTCTCTCAGAGGACCCTTCTGTTGTGGGGTTGCTGAGGGTTGAAGAACAGCAAGTGCCAATCGCTACCACAACTGTGCACCGGCGGCAATATCGCACCAACCGAGACTCCCTGATTCCCATCCACGAGCTAATTCGTCAACTGGAGAGCCAAGGAGTGATCAGCAAGACCCATTCACCTTTTAATAGTCCCATATGGCCAGTGCGAAAGTCTAATGGTGAGTGGAGACTAACAGTGGACTATCATGGCCTGAACGAAGTCACGCCACCACTGAGTGCTGCAGTGCCGGACATGCTAGAACTCCAGTACGAACTGGAATCAAAGGCAGCCAAGTGGTATGCCACAATTGATATTGCTAATGCATTTTTCTCCATCCCTCTAGCAGCAGAGTGCAGGCCACAGTTTGCTTTCACTTGGAGGGGAGTCCAATATACTTGGAATCGGCTGCCCCAGGGGTGGAAACATAGCCCTACCATTTGCCATGGTCTGATCCAGTCTGCGCTGGAGCAGGGGGAGGCTCCTGAACACCTGCAGTACATCGATGACATCATTGTGTGGGGTGACACTGCAGAGGAAGTTTTTGAGAAAGGGAAGAAAATAGTCCAAATCCTTCTGAAGGCCGGTTTTGCCATAAAACAAAATAAAGTTAAAGGACCTGCACGAGAGATCCAGTTTTTAGGAATAAAATGGCAAGATGGACGTCGTCAAATTCCAATGGATGTGATCAACAAAATAACAGCTATGTCTCCACCAACTAGCAAGAAGGAAACACAAACTTTCCTAGGTGTCGTGGGGTTTTGGAGAATGCATATTCCAAATTACAGTCTGATTGTAAACCCGCTCTACCAAGTAACTCGTAAGAAGAATGCTTTTGAATGGGGCCCTGAGCAACGACAAGCCTTTGAACAAATTAAACAAGAAATAGTTCATGCAGTAGCCCTTGGGCCAGTCCGAACAGGACCAGATGTAAAGAATGTGCTCTACACCGCAGCCGGGGAGAATGGCCCCACCTGGAGCCTCTGGCAGAAAGAACCTGGGGAACTCGAGGTCGACCCCTGGGGTTTTGGAGTCGGGGATACCGAGGATCTGAGGCCCGCTATACTCCAACCGAAAAGGAGATATTGGCAGCATATGAGGGAGTTCGATCTGCTTCGGAAGTGGTCGGTACTGAAGCGCAGCTCCTCCTGGCACCCCGACTGCCGGTACTGGGTTGGATGTTCAGAGGAAGGGTCCCCTCTACACATCATGCAACTGATGCTACATGGAGCAAGTGGGTTGCACTGATTACTCAGCGGGCTCGAATAGGAAACCCCAGTCGCCCAGGAATCCTGGAAGTGATTATGGACTGGCCAGAAGGCAAGTACTTTGGGATATCGTCAGAGGAGGAGGTAGTCCGTGCTGAAGAAGCCCCACTGTACAACAAGCTACCAGAAAATGAGAAGAAATATGCCCTGTTCACTGATGGGTCCTGTCGTATTGTGGGAAAGCATCGGAGATGGAAAGCTGCTGTATGGAGTCCTACACGACGAGTTGCAGAAGCTGCTGAGGGAGAAGGTGAATCGAGTCAGTTTGCAGAAGTGAAAGCCGTTCAGCTGGCCTTAGATATTGCTGAACGAGAAAAGTGGCCAGTTCTCTATCTCTATACTGATTCATGGATGGTAGCAAATGCCCTGTGGGGGTGGCTACAGCAATGGAAGCAGAACAACTGGGAACGCCGGGGCAAACCCATCTGGGCTGCTGCATTGTGGCAAGATATTGCTGCCCGGGTAGAGAACCTGGTTGTAAAGGTACGCCATGTAGATGCTCATGTGCCCAAGAATCGGGCTACTGAAGAACATCAAAACAACCAGCAGGTGGATCAGGCTGCTAAGATTGAAGTGGCTCAGGTGGACCTGGACTGGCAACATAAAGGTGAATTATTTATAGCCCGATGGGCCCATGACACCTCAGGCCATCAAGGTAGAGATGCAACATACAGATGGGCTCGTGACCGAGGGGTGGACCTGACCATGGACACTATAGCACAGGTTATTCATGATTGTGAAACATGTGCTGCAATTAAACAAGCCAAACGGTCAAAGCCTCTCTGGTATGGAGGACGATGGCTGAAATACAAATATGGAGAGGCCTGGCAGATTGATTACATCACACTCCCCCAAACCCGCAACGGCAAGCGCCACGTACTTACAATGGTGGAAGCAACCACCGGATGGCTGGAAACATATCCTGTGCCCCATGCCACCGCCCGGAACACTATCCTGGGCCTTGAAAAGCAAGTCCTATGGCGACATGGCACCCCAGAAAGAATTGAGTCAGACAATGGGACTCATTTCCGAAACAACCTTATAGACACTTGGGCCAAAGAACATGGTATTGAGTGGGTGTATCACATCCCTTATCATGCACCAGCCTCCGGGAAAGTTGAACGATACAATGGACTGTTAAAGACTACACTGAAAGCAATGGGTGCTGGGACATTCAAAAATTGGGAAGCACATCTGGCAAAGGCCACCTGGTTAGTCAATACTAGAGGATCTGCCAACCGAGCTGGACCTGCCCAATCAAACCTGTTACGCACTGTAGAAGGGGATAAAGTTCCTGTAGTGCACGTAAGAAACATGCTGGGTAAGACAGTCTGGGCTACCCCCGCCTCAGGAAAAGGCAAGCCCATTCGTGGGATTGCTTTTGCTCGGGGACCTGGATGCACTTGGTGGGTAATGCAAGAGAATGGGGAGGTCCGGTGTGTACCTCAAGGGGACCTAATACTGGGTGAGAATAGCCCATGAGTTGAATTATAATATGTTAATCATCATATAACACTGTATGTCACCGCTACCATGGTTGCTATATATCATAGATGAAAATGGTGATTAATTAGAAAGTATTGGAAAGAGTGTAACCTGAGCATGACATAAATGGTATGGAATAAGGGGTGGATATCTGTCCTGGTTTCAGTTAGGACAGAGTTAATTTGCCTCCTAGTAGCTGGCAGGGTGCTATGTTTTGGATTAGGATGAGAACAGCGCTGATAACATGCTGATGTTTTAATTGTTGTAGAGCAGTGCTTACACCAAGCCAAGGACTTTTCAGCCTCTCTCTGTCCTGCTAGCGAGCAGGCTAGGGATGCAGCAGAAGCTGGGAGGGGACAGACCCAGGACAGCTGACCCAAACTGGCCAAAGGGGTATTCCATACCATCTGACGTCATGCTGAACAATATATAGGGGTGGCTAGCCGGGGTGGAGGTGTGGCCGGCTGCTCGGGGATAGGCTGGGCATCGGTCAACGGGTGGTGAGCAATTGCACTGTGCATCACTTATTTCGTACACATTATTACTATTAATACTATTATTATTATTATTATTGTTGTTATTCTTTTCCCTGTCTTAATAAACTGTCTTTATCTCAACTCACAGGCTTCACTTTCCCGTTTCTCTCCCCCATCCCGGAGAGGGAGGGGGGAGGGTGAGCGAACGGCTGTGTGGTGTTTGACTGCCAGCCGGGCTAAACCACAACAGGAACAAGCGGGGGAGAAAGTGTGGGAGGCAGCATCAAGCGGGGATGCGACCGCTGCTGAGGTTATGACCACGTGGCGCCTGGTAACGGAGACTTTAAGAGCGTGGCAGGTGGAAAAGAAGGTACAGAGCGCCACCGCCCGGGAGATCCTGATAGCAGCTCCGGGATCGGAGTCTGATGAGCCACCAGAGCAGGACAATTTAATAGACTTGGGGGACGATCAAGAAGAGGGTCGCGAACCCGCACTGCTTAGCCCTACTCCACGAGCCCCCTCGGCTCCCACATTGCCCCACCTTAACAATGCCTCCCTGGGAGTTCGAGTTTTTGATCCACGGGAGCGATGGGAGCAGGTATGCCGGGAAGCATTAAAGGACGGGGACCCAATAGGAATGGCTTTCCCGGTAGAAGTGCATGCCAACGGTCCAAATGAGTATCACACTTTTCAATGGGATTTAATTAAAGAATTACGAAAGACGGTGACTACGTACGGGTTGCACGCACCGTTTACACAGTCGTTGTTAGAGAACGTCATGACTGGTCAATTGTTAGTGCCCTACGACTGTCGCCAGATTGCCGCAATGATTTTAACCCCAACACAAAAGTTGCTGTGGGAACAAAAGTGGAAAGAAGGCTGCGAAACGGCCGCCTTACAAAATCTGGAGAGACAGCCTGGCGACCCTCTTATGGGAGCCGGGATCCCACAACTAATGGGGACTGAGCCATTGCTGGACCCGAGATTGCAGGCTAGGCTCAATGATGCCATCTTGCGGCAGTCTGCGTCTCTGGCTCTCCAGGCAATGTTGAAATTACCAGAAGTAGGAAAAGTTGAACCCTCATTTACGAGTAATAAACAACAAGTAAGCGAACCGTACATGCAATTTACCGATAGATTGTGGGACGCTGTAGATAAACAGGTCGACAATCGCGAGGCAAAAGAGGCATTGATGTTAAAATTGGCTGTAGAAAACGCAAACACGGACTGTAAAAAGATACTCCAAGCGTTACCAGTTAATACTACGTTAGTGCAGATGATAGAGGCGTGTAACCGAGTTGGATCGGTGGAACACCACACTGCCGCCTTAGCTGGAGCCTTTGCGGCAGCGCTTCAAATCATGGGTAAACGTTGTTTCCGCTGTCAAGCTACAGGACACCTTGCTGTCGAATGCCCCCAGCGGGGCATGGGGGGAGGCCGCGGTAACCCTGCTCCCCCCTCTGCTTGTCCCCGGTGTGGAAAAGGGTGGCACTGGGCTAGCCAGTGTTGCTCGAGATGTAACACAGAAGGTCGGTCCCTGCAATCGCGGCAGGGAAACGGGAGGCAGAGCGTGGGGCAGGGCCGTGGGACGACACAAGTGCCCCGGTCCTCGGCGGTGGGCAGGCTGCCCTCATGGGACCCGCCTCAAGTAATGATGACAGCCGGATCACAACAACAGCAGAGCACCGCTCCAGTGGCCTCGCCAAATATATCACCGTGGATTCCCTCACTGCCAAAACCTGAGGAAGCGCCGGTTTGGATGTCTCCACAGTAGAGGACTGCACCCTTTGGGACACTCGGGTGCGCAAAATAATGCTGAACATTAAGGGATCAATAGGTAAAGGATATAGCGCGCTCCTGTTGGGACACTCAAGCACCACCTTGACAGGACTTTTTGTACTGCCTGGAGTTATTGATGCTGATTATGAAGGGGTCATACAAGCCATGGCATGGACTCCCTCGCCACCGGTGCTCGTGCCAAAGGATACCAGAATTGCCCAGTTAATATTATTTAAAGCAACGGTTCCCCAAGCAGAACAGTGCGAGCGACGTGACAGGGGTTTTGGGTCAACAGGACCCCCGTCAGTCTTCTGGGCCTCGACCATTGCCACCAAAAGACCTATATTGACCCTGACACTACATCACCCGACCGCCGACCCCCTGAATGCCCCAGTCACAGTGTTAATGGATACAGGGGCAGATGTAACAGTAATAGCCCTAAAGGACTGGCCCAGCGGATGGCCGTTGGATTCAACTGCAAAAGGCCTCATGGGGGTGGGTGGCGTTTCCAATACTTGCCAAAGTAAATATATGCTTACCGTTAAAACTCACGAAGGTTCGGCATGCCATGTTCGGCCATATGCTGCCCCAATACCTGTCAGCCTCCTGGGAAGAGATGTGATGGGGCAGGGCGATTTCACCCTGAGCTCTCCGGAAAATTTTCGATAGCGGCCATTGACGAGCGACCACTCATGAAACTCACCTGGAAAACTGAGAAGCCAGTGTGGGTGGATCAATGGCCGCTTCCAGCGGAAAAGGTCGCTGTTCTCCAAGAACTTATTAAAGAGCAATTGAAATTAGGACATATCACCCCCACAACTAGTCCTTGGAACTCACCAATATTTGTGATCAAAAAGAAAAATGGGAAATGGCGACTGCTCTATGACCTGCGCCAGATAAACAATGTCATGGAAGACATGGGAGCTCTCCAGCCCGGATTGCCTTCCCCTACTATGCTCCCTCGAAATTGGAATATACTAATTATTGACTTGAAGGATTGTTTTTTTACTATACCACTTCACTCTGAAGATGCTCCCTGATTTGCCTTTTCAGTCCCAAAAATCAACAGGAGTGAACCCATAGACAGATATCAGTGGACTGTACTACCCCAAGGGATGAAAAATTCCCCAACTATATGCCAGACATACGTTGCAGAAGCTTTGCGCCCTGTGCGAAGGCAATTCCCTCACGTGTACATTTATCACTATATGGACGATATATTGCTCTCCAGCCCATCCAAGAGCTTAGCGCAAGAAGTGCTGCCTGTTTTACAGCAGGAGTTGCAAAAAAGAGGGTTACAATTGCGCCAGAAAAAATCCAGACGGAAGCGCCTTGGAAATATTTAGGCTGGAAGATATTACAACAGAGTATTCAACCCCAAAATGTAGCCATCACAACGGAAATCCGCACGCTGAATGATGTCCAGAAGCTTATAGGAAATATCAATTGGATACAAACGCTCTGCGGCATTGATAATCAGACCTTAGCACCATTGTTTGAACTTCTGAAGGGGGACACGGACATTAATGCACCCCGAAACATGACTAATGCGGCCAGAGTAGCTTTAAGCAACGTTGAGGAAAAAATTTCAGCCCAACAATGCCAACGACGCGCAGAAAACTTACCCATTCAGCTCTACATATGCAACCAGAATCCGCAACCTTTAGCTATCATCGCGCAATGGGATCCCGCCGCAGCAAATCCACTATTGTTACTAGAATGGGTGTTCTTACCTCATCAACCTACTAAGACATTCGCGACTCGCATTGAAATGTTTGCAGCCTTAATTAAGAAGGGCAGAGAACATATCGTAGAGATAGCTGGAGAGGAACCAAAAAGCATTGTTATCCCGATAGTTAAGGACTACCTCGACTGGTGCCTCCAGAATAGCATTGAGCTGAAAGCAGCCCTTTCGGGCTTTGATGGTCAATTAGATATACACCTCCCATCTCACAAAATGTTCACCTTTTATAATAATGTACAACTCGAGGTTAAACCCCTATGTAGATGGTACCCTGTCCAAGGACAAACTGTATTCACTGATGGGTCAGGACGAACGGGAAAAGCAGTAGTTACATGGGAACAAGGGGGCCAGTGGAATCACATAATGGAAAACATTCAAGGCTCCCCACAAATAGTAGAATTACATGCAATAATATTGGCATTTAAACAATGGCATCAGGTCCCAGTGAATATTGTGTCAGATTCACAATATGCGGTGGGAATGGTACAACGAATTGAAAGATCTCAAATCAGGCACATTCAGAATGAAGCACTATTTGCAAAATTCAAGGAATTGCTATTCCTTGTTGAGCAACGTACCCATCCATACTGCATAATTCATATTAGGAGTCATACCACCTTACCAGGTTTCTTGACAGAGGGGAATGCCCGAGCCGACCACCTAGCTAATGTAGCATTGCAAGTCCCGGTACTAAATACGCTATCTCAGGCTCATTTGTCACACCAATTCTTTCACCAGGCAGCGAAAGTATTGTCCAGACAATTTGCCATCCCCATAGGAGAGGCAAAACTCATAGTCCAAACCTGCCCAGATTGTCAACAGCAGACAGGCCCACTGACTACCGTCAATCCTAGGGGCCTCTCCTCCCTCCAGATTTGGCAAACCGACGTTACTCACATTCCCGAATTCGGAAGGTTAAAATATGTTCATGTATCCATAGACACCTTTTCACATGCAATCTGGGCCACGGCTATGGCAGGCGAGACTAGCCACCATGTCCAAGCACATTTTCATGCAGCCTTTGCCGCCCTTGGCATCCCAAAAGAAATAAAAACAGATAATGGCCCTGCATATGTCAGCCACTCTACAACGGCATTTTTCCACACTTGGGGTATCACGCACAAAACAGGCATCCCACACTCACCCACAGGACAAGCCATAGTAGAACGAGTACACTGCACAATAAAGGACCTGCTAGCAAAACAAAAACGGGGAGACCCAAGAGACACCACAGAATAGGTTAGCTAAAGTAATCTATGTTATGAATTATTTAACACTACCTTTTCAACACGAAGATGTACCACCCCTTATTAAGCATTTTAAAATAATGGAATCAGGACTAACATCATTTAAAACAGGGAAAGCGATGGTTATGATGCGAAACTTGGATACCGGGGGGTGGGAAGGACCATACCAGCTAATAACTTGGGGGCGAGGGTATGCTTGTGTCTCCACAGGACAAGGACCACGATGGGTGCCAGCCTGTGGCGTGCGGCCTTGGTTGGGACCACCGCCCTCCTCCACCTCTGCAGTTTTGGCGCCGCATGGGTCTCAATCCAGCCCAGACGATATTTCAACAGCTTAAAAAACTGAATGAGTTGTCTGATAAGGTAACAACAAGCTCACTGGGATTGGAGTCTTGGCTAAAGGGATTAGGAATAACCGGGTGGCTAACGGAGCTGGTAAAAGATAATGATTATTTTGTTTATCGCGTTTGTTGCAATTATAATAGTTATACCATGCCTGTTGCAATGTTTGCAACAAATGATTAATTGTTCGTTGTGCACGATTTGGCTTGTAGAAACAAAAAAAGGGGGGATTATGGGTGACCCGTTCGGTGACAAACTGGAGCTGATTGATACAGCGGTGCACTAAGGGTTAAGAAGAAGGTTACTCAGAGGCATAGAGTGGTAACCAGCCTAGAATAAGAGAAAGTGGGAACCAATAAGAAGGAGTTGTTAGGCTCGGACGGGCCTATAGAGGGCTATGCATGATCAAAAGGAATGCACCAATCAGAAGTCTGTAACTATGTTTGCCAGCCACGTGCAGCGCGTGTAGGGGCTCAGAAAAACTGTATAAGATCTGGCATTGGGACAATAAAGGGTCTCCATTTCTCGACTATCTTGGAGTCCATGTCGTCATTCCCTTCATATTAGCATTCCCGTAGCTACATATTCGGTACAGTATGGATTATTCCCTACTTCATGGATATTTCCACACCCAGGGTCAGTAATATTGCCCCCTGAGTTTCTATCAATGTTGTTTAAAAGGCACCTTTGATAACACAGTATATTGTAGCCAGGACTATGTCTAGGGAACTCAACTTCAAAATCTATTCCTTCCCGGGACTGAGTATGATCTGTCCTTTTTAGAAACCTAGAGAATCCAGACACAGTTGCTGCTGGAAATAGCAATCAGGGACAAGGCCTTTTCAGTCTTTCTAGGCATCTGGGTGCAAATCCAACAATTATTTCGAGACAGAACTCGAGAGATGTTCTGGATTAATTGGAAATGCAGATTTTTCCCTCCATCCTATCACTAATCCATTGGGAATAGGTATTACTAAGATAAACTTAAAATACATCATTTCTCTCTATATATATACACCCCTATAATAATTAAGAAATAATAATTAAGAAAAACAATAAAAATCACAAACTAATAAGGATTCTTCTGGTGGGGATTAAATATCCCCCTTTCTCCCACTTCCAGGGAGTGTTCCCTGGAAACACTCCAGTTCTGTGTAATTCAATCCCTTTTACTCATTAATTCATTAAGAATTCTTCTAAGGAGAAGTTAAAGGTTTACAATAGATAGTTTTAACAGTTTTAACCTTAAAAGTCTTTGTTAATGCAGTCTCTCAGGTATCAGGGTTAACTGATGCTTTTACCCAGGAATGAGTCCACCCTTTCTCAGCCGTTCTTACTGTCGTCTCAGTAGTCAGGAGCACTTGGAACAGTCCGTTCCACTCAGGTTGCAGTTTCAGTTTTCTCCATGTTCTCATCAGATCCCAATCTCCTGCTCAGAATGGATGGATCAGGACTTCCAAGAGTGGGGTTTGAGCTAATGATCCACAGGTCCTGAGAGATGACAAAGAGGACGACAGCCCCAGTATATAGCTCTTAAGAAAAGCATCTTTTGTCTCAAACTGAGATAATTCATTCCCTTTGTCCATGTACAGCAATCCTAATAATATTTCATATGGTGAAACTCCCACATCTTTTCTTGGTGCAGTTTGAATTCGGAGAAGCGCCAAAGGTAAGCACTTTGTTTGGGGAAGCTGAGTTTCCAGAACTTAGTCAATTGCTTCTTTACTGTCTGATCTGCTCCACCCTTCCAGAAGAGGAAGGATGACAGGGAGTGTGAAATTTCCACTTAATTCCTAGAGTCCACATTAGCCCTTGCAATATTTCTGACATAAAGTGATTTCCTTGATCAGAGTCAATGTTTTCAACAATTCCATACCTGGGAGTTATTTGTTCTAGAATTACTTTAGTTACTATGTTCGCAGTAGCAGATACTGAAGGGAAAGCTTCCACCCACCCTGACAAATGATCGACCAAGACTAATAAGTATTTAAATCTACCTACTGTAAGGAGTTCTGTAAAATCTACCTATACATTCTGGAAGCGTTGAATTCCTGGTTCTCGCCCCCCTTTGGGCTGACTGCAGATAATTTTCCTATTTACCTTTTGACATACTACACAACTCCTGCGTACTTGTTCAGCCACAGTATATATCTATTCCTACACATACATATTTCCATAGCACAGCGTCACACGTTGCTTGAGTTCCCCAATGACCCTCTTGATGTAAAACAGTTAATATTTGCCTCATTAGTACTTTATTCAGCATTTCTCTCCCATCAGGGAGTATCTGTTTTCCTTTGGACTTCGTGACTCCTGTCCTGGTTTCAGTTAGGACAGAGTTAATTTTCCTCCTAGTAGCTGGTAGGGTGCTATGTTTTGGATTAGGATGAGAAGAGCGCTGATAACATGCTGATGTTTTAATTGTTGTAGAGCAGTGCTTACACCAAGCCAAGGACTTTTCAGCTTCTCGCTCTGTCCTGCTAGCGAGCAGGCTAGGGATGCAGCAGGAGCTGGGAGGGGACAGACCCAGGACAGCTGACCCAAACTGGCCAAAGGGGTATTCCATACCATCTGACGTCATGCTGAACAATATATAGGGGTGGCTAGCCGGGGTGGAGGGGGGGCCGGCTGCTCGGGGATAGGCTGGGCATTGGTCAGCGGGTGGTGAGCAATTGCATTGTGCATCACTTGTTTCGTACACATTATTATTATTAATACTATTATTATTATTATTGTTGTTATTCTTTTCCCTGTCTTAATAAACTGTCTTTATCTCAACTCACAGGCTTCACTTTCCCGTTTCTCTCCCCCATCCCAGAGAGGGAGGGGGGGAGGGTGAGCGAACGGCTGTGTGGTGTTTGACTGCCAGCCGGGCTAAACCACAACACTCCTCATTCCTTAGAAACCTCTTTCTCTTAAAACTTTTTACTTCTTTTTAGTTTTGGGTAGGGGTAGCTCAACAATTCCCTGAATCCCCTCTGGATTTATTCTTCATTCCCCCTCAGACACTAGATGCCCTAAATACTTGACTTCTCTTTCTACGAATTTTAATTTATTTTCCAATACTTTCAAGCGCTGTTTTCCCACAAAGTCGAATAGCTTGTTAGTGGCTTCCTTCACAACTGTTTTCTCCTGTCCTGACAATAAAAGATCATCCACATATTGTAACAGTAACACCTCCTTTGGAGGTTAGAATTACTCCAAAATTTGTTCTAGAACTTGCCCGAATAAATTGGTGGCCCTGTAAACCCCTGAGGTAAAACTGTCCATCTGTATTGTTGCTTCCGCCCCCATTTCAGGGTCTTTCCAGTCAGAGGTGAATATATCTTTGCTCTCAGGGTCTGAGAGCACCCCATTAATAACACTGTTATTCCAGCCTAACAATTTACTATTTGAATGCCCAATTTCATCATCAAATCCTTTCCCAACAAGTTAGTCCCTGCCCCGGGTGCAGACAATAATTGCCCAGTGATCATTTTATCCCCTAGTCTCAGCTTGGTATCCCCCCCAAAGGTGGCACTGTTATCCCAGCCCCTTCTACCCCCATCACATTTAGGGTTTCATTAGTTAATTTAAGCCCTGATACTTTACAGGCCAGTAATGACCTAGCTGCCCCAGTGTATTGGGTTCAATGGCAAGGTTCTGGTAGTGGAGGGGGCTGCAGTGGTAGCCCCTGTGAGAAGAATCCAGCAGCTGCCCCATGTTAGATAAATAAGGGCCAGTTTCAGCCAGCTCCAAAGGGGCCCACTGCTGCCCAGAGCCAAGCCATAAGCAATGCAGTTTAAATCTCTATGACAGCACATCCAAGAAAAGGAAAAAAAACTGCTGCACAACAGCAGCTGGGAGAGTGAGGAGTGAGAAACCTCCCTGCAGACACCAAGGTCAGTGCAGAGGAGGAGGAGTGCAGTGCAGAGGTGCTCCAGGTGCCGGAGCCGAAGTCCCCCTGCGGCCCACAGAAAGGCCCCTGGTGGGGAAGGCAGACCCCCCCGCAGCCCATGGTGTACCGCAGCGGAGTAGATCTCCACGCTGCAGCCCATTCAGGAACAGACCAGGAAGGTCGGAACCTGACGAGAGGGACCCCACACCAGAGCAGGGGGGAGAGTGACCATGAAGGAGCAGTGGAAACGAAGCACCACAAAATGATGGCAGCCCCCACTGCCGGCCCCCTCCATGCCACTCAGGGCAGGGAAGAGGTAGAAGAGAGTGGATGGCGGAAGATGCCCCCAGCTTGTTTCTTTGTTTCTCGTCGCTCCAGCCCATCAGTGATAGGTAATAAATTTTATTAATCTTCCTATGCTAAGTCTGTTTTGCCTGTAACGATAACTGCAGTGTGATCCCCATTGAGGTACACTTGAGGAGCCCTTGAGGTGCACTTTTTCATTTATCCGGGAACTAGCTTTCTGAGAAGCATCGACTCCCCTATTCTGAATTTATAACAACAATCTCTCCTCCTTCTTCCACTCCGGATATTCCTATTTGAAGTGGCCGGTCTGGCCACACTTAAAACATCTTCTCAAAGCCTGTCCCTGCTAGGATTTAGGCTGCAACACAGGTAGTTTTCCTTGTCTGTCCTTCCTTCATCTCTCTTCCTCCCCTTTCCATCCTGTGCCCGACTCCCGAAAGTCCCTCTATCTCTAGCCCTCTGCCTCACTACCTGGTACACTGTGAATACCATTTGTTTCGCTCTCTACTTTTCCTTCTCATCTCCCCTCCTGGCATATACCTTCATACTACCTGCACTGTTCACTCCATCCTCCCACCTTCTGGAGCTTTTTCTGCATATCTGGCCAGGCTTTAATCACAAAATGAACTTTAAAGAGCCCTTGGGCTACTGGGTCCTCAGGATTCATCCCCGAGTACTTTCTCATTCTGGCCCCGAGTCTCTCATATGATTTCTGTGTTGTGGGTTGTTATTATCGCAGTTAGATAAGCAGATATTTCTGCTCCATCGGAATTACTCTCGGTCTGGGGGGGGGTGTTAGTTCTTTCCCATTCTTGCATAGCTGCCTGGCAAATCATTCCCCTCCTAAACATTGTTTTCCAGGGAATAACATACTCAAGATTGACATTTCCCCCCCAGGAATACAAATTAGGCCTTAGAAACGGATTTGACTGTTCTGCTAGGCCCTCAATTAAAGACTTCATTTCCTTCTTAAAACTCCTAACCTCTCTGCTGGTAAGGGGGAAGTGGCACCGGCCCCGCGTCGGTCCCGCACGGCCCCGAGGCCCCACCGGGACCCCTCCGCCTCCTCCGCTCTGCGCTCCCCGGTGTGACTTCTCCAGGGACAGTGTCAATTGCAGTCCCTGTCCCCCTCCTGGAGCAGCTTCCGCTGCCTCCGGTGCAATATTAGGATTATAGGGAGCATAACTTGATTCCTCCTCCGAAAACGGAACCTTATTGTTTACATATAAATTTCAAGCCTGAATTTTCATCAGGCCCGTATTTTGGCCAAAATACTGAAGTTCCTTTTATTGGCTTTTTAGGCCAGACAATTACACAATATCAAACCATTTTTTAATTATATATCTTTTAATCTTTTTCCCTAGTTTTTGGGTTGTTTTTCCAAATCCTTATCATTCTCTCCAAAGGGCTATCTTTAGGCACAATCCCGGGGTCTCCACCCCCACCCTGCTGACTCTTGGAACCCTTAATCCCCAGCTCTTCCTGACGTGCTGCTGTGGACTTTACCACCCACAGGGTACCACACGCCTTCACCTAGGATTAGGACAGAGGTGGGGTGTACTGCCAAGCACCTCACTTCACCGTGCTCGGGGTACCGTACACCTAAGGGCCCAAACCCCCGAGACTCTCTTTCACTCGTCTCTCTTTCGCTTCGTCCCTCTCCAGCCAAGAGGACCTCGTTCGTCCCCTCGCGGGACTACAGAACCTCGCGGATCGGGACTCCACACTCGCTTCGCACTGAAAGCGCGTCTCATTCACACTCCACACCAGAGTCTCCCCGAACCCAACCTGAGGCAAGATACGGTAAAGTTTCCCTTACCTCAGTCCGTGCACGGCTTCCCGGTCCAGGTTATCAGCAGTAATCCCCGTGCCTGTTCCCGATCCAGGCTGAACTATATGTGGGCTGTGTCTGTGTATGTCAGTGCCAGCCTCCCTTCTCCCCAGAGCTTCGCAGATCCTGTCTTCAGATTAACAGTCTCGGTCCTTTGCCGGCCGTACCGAGACAACCCACCACCCCTGACGGGACCGCTGAAATCAGTGGGGTGCACCTTCCTGTCTGTGGTGGCTAGAACTCTTCGGCAGGCGACAAGATCCCGGATGAGCCCCCAAATTGTGAGAAAAATCTCAAATAATTTTCTTCAGACAGGATCTTCTGTGAAGCTATTTTATTCATAATTGCAATGACGGGCATCCTGTCAATCAGGAGCGCATTTTAGTAAACAAATCATAACCTTTTATTCCCTATTACTCGACACCTGATCACCTCCCCTGTTTCCTCATTGGCTGAGTACTACAGGTTCACAAGCTACTCGACGCTCCTCTATACCATATATGTAGAATTTTTCTTTTTTTCAACCCTTTAATTTCTCCTTTCTTATGTTTTGAGAACTTGTGATCTTTGTTTTACTGTTCTCACACTGCTCATCCTGTTTTTCTCAAGCTTCCACCTTATTTTGGAACAGTGAGGCCTTCTACTGTCCACTTATCTACTTAGCATTTCTCCTTATTATGACTACACAACTACCTTGGAATACAGAAAATTAGTTCTCTACTGCAAAAACACAACTTTGTTTCTCACACTGTGACTCCTGTGGAGAAAGCTGGGCTGCGGGCCCTGCAGCAGAGGTGGCTTGTTCCACCGGGAGGTGGGGTGGTGTCTTTCCTCAAGGTGCGAGCAGGTTCCAGGGACATCTCTCAGACAAGGTGCTGTGAAGTTGAGCTTTGTCACCAGTGTAATGCACTGTTGTTGCATAAGCCACATCCCTGCAGCTTGAGCAGAGGATGTGGCACCCATGTGTGCCCTGCACTACAGCCGTGTCACTTGTCACATCCCTGCCACGTGAGAGAGACAGCCCAGGTATCAATAGACCAGGCCTTGCTGCTTGCTTTGCCCTGGCTTCGTCTGCTCTGCTTCATCTGCAGCGTAAGAAAAAATTGAAATACAAGTTGCGTGGGCAGTGAAGACCAAAGCAGACTCAGCGGAGAGGGGCTCTCTCCCCTCCTTGGAAGTCGCTTGTCAGCTCGGGGTGCCGGGCAGGGTGGCCTGTGAGTGATGGGGTGTTGCGGGGGTTCGGCTCGGGGCAGCTGGAGTTAAATTTCTTGGTGGCTGACACCTTAAAAGTGTGGTAAATTATGCTATGCTGTGCGCTGCCACTGTGACAAAAGGTCTGTTTCCCTCCTTTTAAGCTCTGGAAAAACTTGTTAATTATTTCCCATCACTTTGCAAATGAGGGTTTCTCAGTCAGATGCCCAGTGGAGTTTTGGGGGGGTTATTTGTTTATTTGGGTTTCACGGGCGGCTGGGGGTGGGCAGGGGCTGCAGTTTGGGTTTCTGCAGCATCCTCCTTCCTGGTTTGGACAGGGTCCCGCGGCGGGCTCTGGTGGAGCTTGTCAGCTTGGGTGCTAATTAAAGCACATCGTGTTCCAGGCTTGCAGTCGCCCATGGGAAAACGTCTCCCCAGGAGCGACTCTGAGACTCTCCTCTTACCAGTGGAGTTTGGCTCCTTCTATTTTTCTTTTTTAATAATGCAGAACCATAGGACTCTATTTTTTTCTTAAAGTGTTTAAAAAGGAGGAGGGAAACAAAACAAGCTCAGCCACAAGAGCTAGATAATGAGCCCAGATCTCGGCTGATAATTTGTTTGTCTAACACAAAAAGCATATTTGCTGCTATAACCCAAGGCACCAATGGTTACAGTAATACCCCAGACTCCACCTCACTAGGCAGCATGTCAGACACAGCATAAAGTCCTCTCGCCTGTTTGTGCTCCTGGGCATCCGTGCCACAAAGGTGTGCATGCTTTCCTCTTCACACGCCCGGGCTCAGCAGCACTGGCCTCTCTGTGTGAGGCTTTGTGGGATTAGGGCTCAGGCAGGGCAAGAACTTGTGAGCAAATGCCTGGGTGCTGGGCTGATGTTTTAGTACTGCTGCACTGTTGTGGCCGGGGACTGTTGCTGCCTTCCTTTAGAGATGTCCCAAGCTGTTGTAATCCCCCCCTCCCATTTAATGTCTCTAAATCAAAATAATCAAGCAGATGCATGCTTTGGGTCTGGGCTGGGACTCTCACATGGAAGGGCTCTGCATCTGAACTCGCTTTGTGTTGACACTGGTTACCTGTGGCTGCTAGGGCTGGGAAACAGATGCCTCCATCCCTTGGTGGTTTCCTAAACTCAAAGCAAGCACAGAGCTGCACCGGATGACCTGACAGCTTGTCTCTTCTGCTTTGTTGAAGAAACTCCCGGATCTGAGTGGCGATAGTCAGCCGATCATGAGCAGCCAGAAGAATCCCACGGACTTTGATGAGAAATTGGGAACGTCACAAGGAGTCTGGACCGGTGGAAAGGTGAGAGGTGAATTAAAGCGCTCACGTACCTGTTTTGTCCTCAGTTTACATCCAGCGGGCATCGGAGAGGATGCCCTTTCTGCTTCCCTGCATGGAGGGGTACAGCATCTCCGGTGTGCCCAGCTTCCCTGGCTCTGCTCCAGTGATGCTGCAGGGCTGTAGCCCCTTAGGAAACCACCACAGCCACCAGCCGTAGTCAAGGGGTTGTCCCATCTTGCCTATGTGCTTTGTATGGGCCTGTGATAATCCAGCATTGTGTTTGGAGAGGCTTGGGGTCTTCTCCTAAGCCATAGGGACACTGTCTGGGGACCTGTGTCCTGCTGAGCCTTGCGAGGGCCAGGGAAGCTGGTGCTCACTGCTGCTGGGCTTGAAAAATAAGAATGATGAATTAAAATTTAACAAGTCCATAAATGCCAGGCAAGGACATCTTAAAAGGGGAATTGTCACCGTTTGTCTAGTGCAGCCTCCCACTTAGTTAAAACTGCATGGTTTTAATTATGCTGATCTTGGAAAAGCAATAGCTTGCACTGAAGAGGGGAAACCTCACCAAAATATAGTGTCAGGAGTCCTCATTACCTGGCTCTGCTGCCCTCTCCCCTGCATCCCGTTTTCCAGGGATGTTTTGCAGCCCCTTTCACTCTGAATTGGCCAAATCCTGTCCCCTGAGCCCCAGGCAAGGACACAAATGGGAGTGTGTGTGAGGCTGGATGCAGGCACTGAAATTAGCTCAAGGTTAAAAACCCCAGGGGTGGGCAGTACCTGAAGGATCACAGCAGGGAGTGGGCAGCAAAACTCTGCTGTAAACATTGCCTGGGAGTGACATTTGTGGAGCCCTGTAGGGTGAGGATCCCTTCCAGCCCTTCCTCATCCTCGATCTGCCAGCAGGTCTCTGTGCCGCTTGCAAATAGAGAGCAGCTCAAGGAGGGTACATCACTAATAATACCAATTACTATTACACGCTGGCTACAAGGTACGCTGGCAGTAATGGGATCTGGGGGGATGAAATGAAAATGATGTAATATGGTGAGATAAATTAGCACTGTAAAATGCTTGAGCCATGGGTCTAGTCGGGGATCTGACAAATATGTTGCAGCTTTGTTACAAGCTCTGAGCTCTGCTGAATTGGATTTAGTGGCCCAGAGCAAAGGGAAAAAAGTTTATTAGGGGTCTCTGTACACACATGCTAATGGTTAACACTGCTTGTTGCTTCCTTGGCTTTGCTGAATGATACGTCCCCTGGTCGTATGCGGCAGCGGAGGAATAAAAGCCCAGACCCGCCGATGTGCTGTCAGAGCAGCTTGTGCCTGGCAGAGGGATGGGAAGGGGTTTGGAGGAGCACAGGTCACAAGGGAGCGGGTATGGGGCTCAGGTGGGATATGGGGAAGCTTTTTGCATTTTTGCACGTGTTTCAGGCTGTAGGGAGGGCTGTGGACTGACCCATTTTCCCATGGCCTGGGCTGGGCTCTGGGGCAGGCACATCTCTTGAGCCAGGCATCCTCAGCTTCCTCTGTTTGTCAAGGACATGTGAGCAGCTCTTCCAGTCCAGGTGTGCATGTTATCTGAAAGGGAGGGCTTTTTGTGCCTCGTGGAAGCTCAGGAATGGCTGTGGCTGGATCCAGTGGGACCCCCTGCTGGGAGGCTTGTTAGGCAGTGGGGCAGATGAGCGGTCCTGTTGCAGGTGATGTGTGGCTGGTGGGAGCCTCATGCATATTTGTGGATGTGGGCTAATTGCATGCTTAATGGCTGGTGCGTTACGCAGGGTCTAGGGAGAGGCAGCCATGATTTAGGTCTGGTTTAATAAGGCCTGTCATGTGGCTCATTTAATAATAATAAAAGCAAGGGAGAAAAAGCTCTGAATATCTTACAGTGCCCTGTGGTGGAGCTGAAGGGCAGAGGGCTTGCAAGGAAGTCCATGCTAAGGCTTCCCCAAGCTGTGCCACCCTTGTGCAAGAGTGGGTACACAGCAGATGTATCCACAGGAGGGACAAGTCTGAGACATTCCTGGAGATGAATTTGCAGAGGGCAGGCCATTGCCCTGTGCCGTTCTGGGGATTTTCCTACCCTTATGTACTGGGCTGTTATGTGCTGTTAGTCTGTGTAGTTGCAGACAAGTTTTCATTTTATTCCAGCCTCTGGGAGGACTAGATGTGTGCCTTAAATGGGGATGGAAATTTGGGGGATTTTGCAGGCTCCGAAGGCAGGTGTTTTTAGAAAACACTAGTTCCCTTGAAATTTGCCAAAATCCTATTCACTGCTCGGCTATGAGCACAAACAGAGAATAGTTTGGGAATTCATGAGCTTGTGAACTCACCCCGACACTGGCAACGAGTTACCCAAGGTCTTTGCCAAATGCCTTTGAATAATGGACGTGTCAGAACCAGATGGGGTTGCAAATGGTGGGTTATTAGTGCCCACTGCCCATGCCAAGCTGCTCCGTGCCTGCCTGTGGGGCTCGTCCCCCCGAGCCAGCACTGCGCCTTCCTCCTGGCCGGGTTGGCAATGCCACGAGTCCCCCTCAAAGCACCTAGCTGTGCTGACAGGGTGGATAAAACTGCAATCTTCCACCACCGTGCTGCTGGACAGTCCGGGCAGGCTGCAAAGTTCCCTGCAGGCAGTGGGGACATGGCCAGAGGTTAATGATGGTGTCAGCCTTCCTAAATCATCCCTAATGAGGCTTGGGAAAATGTTGGTTTGGAGCCTGTGATGCGCGGCTGGGCTGAGTTGTCTTTCCTTTGCTTCGGACTTTGTTCCCAATCAGATTTTTAGCGTTATTATGGGGGAAACCTTGCTGTGGCTGGAGGTGCTGGAGGCTTTCCCACCACTTTGGGTAATGAGTGGTTCTAGGCTCTGCCTGGATCCCAATTCTGGGCAACGGTTAGCTTTAGCTTATTTGCTAAAGACTAAATACGTTTTTCCACGCTTTTTTGTCCCCATGAAGGTATCTCATGCCTCCCTAGGGCAACAGAAATCTCAGGCTGGAAGGCATTACCCAGGTCTTGGTGCAGAGGAGCAGCTTGCAGCTATTACAGAATAGGGATTACATGACATGCTGCTGCTGGGGTCAAGCTGGACATGCCTGAGCCATGGGACAGCCAGAGGGCCATGGGACCTCATGGTCCTCCCCAGGGGGAAGCGGTGCTGGGGGGGAGATAATTTGCTAGTCCCTGCTCCTCCCCTGTAAGCTGGCTGAGACACTGGAGCAATTAAAGAGGAATTTGAGTGTTAAATATAATCCAGAACTGTGTTTTTGGCTTTTTTTGTAATTTGTTTATTTTTCTCTTGGTTAACTGTGTTTCCAGTTCTGTAATCAGGACTTTAACCCTCTGCTCTGCTAAAATAAGGGCTAGGTCGGGGGGGGGGGGGGGGGGGGGGGGGGGGGGGGCACTGAGTCAGGGCTCTTCAGATTTGGCCAGATGGCCCCTGCCTTTGATATAATATATGGGTTGTCAGAACTGTCTCCTGAAATCAGTCCTAAGAAAATAGATTTGTTTGTTTGTTTGTTTGTTTTTGCCTGCCCATTTCTCTTCTGCATGGTCTAGCTTCCTCTTTTGTGCTGTTTTGACTTGTCTTGCCCTGTTCAGGAAATACATGCATTTGGTATCGTTTGATCTGTGGCCAGGAGCTTTGGTTCAGGATAGTGACTGCAACATATTTGTCTTTTTTGTTTGTTTGTTTGTTTTGTTTTTTTTAAATAAACTTTATACGGTCTTGGGTGACAAAACAACCTAGGAGACTCCATTAGGGATCTGAGATGAAATAAAGACATGCTCAGCCTCTGGTGGTTAGCAAGGGATGCCCATCAGCTCACATCTCCCTTGGCACTGATGGTTTGGGTCAACCATGTCCCCATGGCTGTATTTGCAGTTAAGCAAAGAGTTTGTGCTTTGGGGGGTTGTTTTTTTTCAGTTTTCATCATCTCAAGCTGACCCTTTAAAGTGTTTTGTATTGGAAGGTGTCTCTAAAGCTTGCAGAATGCCTTGGAGAATAAAAACTGCTGGGGTTCCTGCTGGGGTTTCGTGTGATGGTTTGATTGTTGTATCATTCTAAGACGGTGCACCTAATGGCAGGCAGGAAATAACAGGGGTCCTCTCTCTTTTTTATTTTTCTGATTCACTTAAATATTTAGGCTATTTTTTCAATCTACATTAGTTGCCAGAGATTCTCATCCCTTGCAAACTCCTATTTGGGGAGGGAGAAGAGGGCTCTCCAAGCTGAGACAGTTGAAAACATGATCTATGCACTTGAAAACACATCTATGTGTGACATGAGTACCCTCAGAGTACTGGGACTTTGTGTGGCTGTGGGTGCTGCCTTCGCTGACACTCTCAGTGTTTCATCCTACTATAGCATCTTTGGTCCTAACCCTGCAGCAGTTGAATTCAGTCTCCCCTGTGTGTTTCTCCCTGCCTAGGGATTTCCCGTGGTTCCCCGTCCCCTCTCTGCATCTGGATCCAATCTCCGCACGTGATGAGAAGTTACCCCGAGCCCAGGACCCTGCTGCTGCCACCGTCCCCCTCTCCTGCAGTACAGGAACAGGCTTGGGGTTTCGGTGGGGTCGGGAGGTCCCCACCAGGAACCAGAGCTCTCCAAGCAGTTCCCCTGGATTTATTGTCATTTGTTTTGGTTTATTTTTCCAAAAATAAATGTTGGTTGAAGTAGCACAAAAATATGAGAGGAAACAGTCTGAGGGAGGTTGGGAAACAAAGGTTTGGAGATCTCGATGGGTTCCCCTTCCTCCTCCTTGCTCCCACCTCTGAAAAATACCGTATTATAAACCCTTCTGTCTTTATTTACTGTAGGGCCTACAGACTCCTTCCATTGCCCATGCTGGACAATCTGAGGAGGCAAACTAGCAGAAAACCAGAGTTTTCCCTGCATTTGGAGATGGGGAGGGCAGAGCTGGGAGCACCTTCACCCTTCCCTGGGCTGGAAACTGCTGCAGAGCCCGGAGCAGAGCCTGTACCTCCCAGGTAACAGGCCGGAGCTTTCTCTTTCTCTATTGGTTGCAGTGCCAGGGAAAGTCTTTTGGGGACCAGGCCGGGACCTGCCAACACTTGGGTTCACGTCCAGGCTCCGACACGGCATTTTCCTGTGCGACCTCCGGCCAGCACTCCCCGAGGCATCCTGCTCCCCCGGCTCCAGTGCAGATAATTCTCCCTTCCTCTCTCCCTCGCCATCTGAAGTTAGTTTCCTCTAGATGGCAGGGGTTAGGAGGACTCGGGTACTGAAAGATCAGCATGTGCTTTCCTGGATCAGGGCCTCGCATTCGTCCTGCAAGTCCAACTGGATGCTGGACCCCTCCTGGGCTGCTGTGCCGGGTTGCGCAATGCCAGACACTCATCCAGGCCCCTGGAATTGCTTTGGGACGGAGCTGGTTGATGGCTTCTCTGCCACCTGGAGTGATTTAACAGAGGGCAGAAGCCTGCTAGAAACCTCTGCTAGAAACTCTGGGCTTGGCATGGGAGAAGGGTCTGGGCTTGCCATCCTGGTCTGTGCGCTGCTGCCCGGGCTTGTGTGGCTTTTTGGGGGGATGCTGTGATGGGGGACAAGACCAAAGCTGCAGCAGCATCCTGCACCATGCCACATGCGGCTGTGCTGGCCCGTGGTCCCTGCAGCAGCTTTCCTGTTGGCAGGAAAGCTAGATTTGATCACACGGATAAATCCAAGATTTAAAACAGAGGAGCAAACTCTGAGGGCTGGGCTGGGCTGACGGTGACTGTCGGTGCTGAGTCCTATCCCAAGCCAACACATTTAACGCACTGGTCTGGGACGGCAGCTCGAGTCTCTGCCCTGCTGGGGTAGTGCTTGTCCCCGGCTCTGAGCTGGGAAAAAACTTCCGAGAAGATCTTGGAGGGGGCCAAGGTAAGTCATCTACTCGGCAGGCAGTTTGTGCAGCTGCGGTGCTCGTGACTGCTCCGACAGCTCCATGTTCTCCCTTTTGCCAAATACCCAGATCAGGCATCCCTCCGTGCTGAGTGAGTGAGTACCCATTTCTTGGGGCGACCCTGGGTAAGCGTGCAGGAGCCCAGCCTGTGCTGTGCTGGCCACATCCCTGATGGCAATGCGATGGAGCACGCAGTGGCTCCAGGCTTCACTTGTTGGGGTGCGCCAGCGACCCGCAGCCCCACACTCCCACCTTGGCCGCATCCCCTCCTGCTCGCCCTGGCCCCGCCACCTCTGGGCGCTGACAGCCCACAGCACAGAGCCTCCGCTGTCACCCAGCCCTTTGTTCGCTTTATCGCCAGCCCTTTGCTGCACGCGTTTTATTGTGGTGCCTCTGAGACACTGACAACCTGCTGACATCCACATTTATTTTATTTTTGTTTAGTTTTGCTCTGCTGCCTTCGTCACCCCGAACCCCAGCACCAAGTCCAACTCCCCGTTAGCGGTTACTTGACATCTCACCATTCTCTGCTGCTCTGAGGAGCTTTGCAGAGTGCTTTAAGGCTGCCCCTGTATGTCCTCAGACAGGCAGAGCATCAAACCTCGTGCAGACAGTGCACTGGGGCAGCTGCCTGTGCCGGCCCAGGGATTTACTACAGACAGTTTGTTTTCCCAAGGAAGTTAGTTTCCAAGATAGCATCTGGTTTTTATGAAGTCTGATCAAATAAGGTGGTATGTGTATGAGTGTGTGGGTGTGTGTGTGGGGGTGTTTTTATGTTTGTATGCTCATTTTTTAAATAGTGGAGTGTTGAGTTGCTTGACTCCTTTCAAAACTGCATCTCTTGTGACCATGATTTTGCTGAAATTATTACTGAATTCGGAAAGCAAAGCTGTATCTCTGACCTGAACAAAGGGCTGCATGGCTACTCATACCTTGCAACCCATTAGCATTGGCAAGAGGTACTGTTATTTTCAACACCAATGCAGAATTATTCTTTTGGTGCCTTGCCCATGGCATGAGAAGCAGTCAGCCACGGAGGTTATGGGTGAAAAACAGATAATTTTGCAAGCAACTTGTTGGCCCACTGAAGCTATTCAGTAAATAGTAACAGAGCCGTAATGTGTTCTTTGGGGCTTGTGCTCACTTTGCCAATAATTTGCCTGGAATAAAAAAGGTTAGAGGTTCGAATGTGCTTTTGTAGGCAGAGCTGCGGAGAGAAGCTGCATGCAAGTTTCCAAAGGGGCTCTGGGCTTTCATCAGTGTGCAGTGAGTCCTACATGGAGGAAATGGTAAAAAAAGGACCAGAGGGAAGCTTGCTGTGGAGATGATTCTGCTTGTGTTTGTTTCTTTTAAAGCTTCAGTTGAAAGGAAGAAAAAGAGAAATGAAAGCACAACTCTCTGGTGTTGCCTTTAGGAGGGATTTCTTGGCAGAAAATTGGAGAGGGGAGGAAAAATCACCAAAAAATAGTATAGCAGGAGAAGATGGGACTCTATCTGCAGCCCGTTCATTAATGGGTGATTAATAAGTGATGTGCTAATGGTGCATGGGGACCTGGTTATTTGTGTTTTCCCATATGGGTAGGTTTAAAAGTGTCTACACAGCCATCTCATCTCATTTATATTTTAATGCCATCATCTCCCCTCTTCCTTCTTTCTTCCTTCCTTCCTCCATGTGCATCCCCTTCACTTCTCCTACATTGGACGAGGCAGGCATGGACTCATGGTGCGGGACAGGGGGCTGTCTCCTCCCTGTGCCACCATGAGCAGGGTGCAAGCGGGAAGACCACCAGCTCGTTCATTTCCTCCAGATCCCACCGGTGCTTCGGCCAACCCTGCCATCCCCAGGATAAAGCCATCCCAGCAAGACTTGCCCTCCTGCTGCCTTTTGGAGCAGCTCCCCTCCCCCCAGCCGGCTCCTCGGGATGCCAGCGGTTAATCCCCTCTCCCGCGGAGCCCACCCTGCCGACAGGGATAACGCCGCGGCGCAGCCGCCCCTCGGCACATCCCCGGCTCCGGGATTTGTTTTTCATTTCCGCTCCCTCCTCTCGCCACCCCCCCCCCCGCCCCACCTGCCCCCGAGACGCAAGGGTTTGGCAGCAGATCCTGTCGCCCCATTTGCTTTCCTGCAGAGAATCGTGTCTTGGGGGTGTTGCGTTAGCAGAGACGGGGGGCTGAGACGAAGCTGCTCGATGTCTTCTCAGGGAAAACATTAAAAGCAAATCCGTGCCTTCTCCCTCCTTGCTGCTCCTCTGGGGACCACTACCACGCTTCCCCAGCTCCCTCCTTTTCTTTTGCTGTCCTGTGCACTTTAGTTTTTCTCACAAATCGTTTTTGTGTTTCTGAAAACTTGTACAGAACAGGGAGGTGAAATGCCACCCCCGCAAGACAGACTGGCAGCATAGTCAGTATTTGCAATGCTTTAGAGCAAGCCAGCATCAGCTGGAACCAGGCTTTTCTTTGCAATATCAGAAAAGCAATGCCTTGATGCAAGAGAAATGCCTCTTGTTGGAATATGGGATTAACGGCTCATTTAGCATCCACACCCAGACCTCATCTCTCAGCTAAGCCTGCAGCCAGTGTCATTGAAGTCATTTCCACTTTGGTACCAGGTGTCCTGAAGGCACTTCTGAAACTTGTCCATGGTATGAGAATATGGTGCTGCATTCTGACACTGACTTTTATGAAGATCGGAGACCCTGATGTTTCACACGATGAATTTCTCCCCTTTCTGCTCTGGGAACGGCCAGGAAGCAGTTTATGTAGAGGGAGGATTTGGGGGACAGAGCCCGTGTGTGTGATTATAAGAGAGACGGGAGAGGTAAAGCCTCCTGACAGCGTGATAAAGAGCCTAAGAAAGTAAAGCCTTGAGCTTTGATTGAAAGCCTGGATGCTGCTTTGCCCAGAAAATGCTACTGGTCGGTGTTTGTGCTGCTGCAAGCTATTTACCCGGTGCCTCCTGCCAGCATGTGTTTACATCGATCTGGAGCAGCTTGCTTTCACAGCGGGGACCTGCCCGTTCCCTTCTGGCTGTGCCCAGCCCTGCCACCCGAGGACGAGGTTTTTGGGGCACGGGGACATTGGGGCTCCAGGCTGATGAGCAGCACCAGGTCCCCGTAGCGCCAGCGGCTTCCTGCACCAAATCCATCGTGTGCACGCTCTTGTCGCGTTCAAAGCTGGCTTTCTGGGACTGTTTTGCAAGCTGCACTGCTCCCATGTGAGTTTCTTACCTTTAGCTGCAGTGTTTCTGGAAAACAGATGCAAAGTTTTCATGGGAAATTGTTCCTTTTTCTCTGCATTTCCTCTCCAGACACTGCTGGTGGCTGAGCCGTGTGTGTGTGCAGATACTGTGACAAGACAGGCAGTGGAAATTTTCATGATTTCAGTTTCCAAACACCCTTATCTATTTGCAAAGCCTACAGAGTGCCTGAAAGAACTGTTGCATTTCAGATACTTCTCTTTCTAAAAGCCTGTGGAAGCGAAGTTCATTTTTCTTGGCTATTTTTTACCTTGAAGCAAGCCTCTTTTTTTTTTCTTTCTTTCTTTTTTTTTTTCCTTTTGTTTTGTTTTGTTGAAAACTCTTGGCTTAGATGTGTAAAACTTGGTGAAATTAACGGGAGCCATGCCCTGAATCTCTTGTGAAGCTTTTACATTCTCTGACTTGTAAACAAGGCGTCTGGTTTGCAGTGGGCTTTCGATCCACCAGAAGAAACCCCAAAGTTTGAAGGTAAAACAAGGGATGCTCACAGTGCTGCCCTGTTCCTCCGCTAACAACCAGTTGTGCTAATTGTTGTGCAAAGAGCCTGGCACTGAGATGGGTCGGATCCTGTGGGCACCTCCTGGGCTTTGCAAGGAGGCCACGGCTTGCAGCACTCTCTCAGGCTCTAGCAAGGGTTTGGGTGCCCCGTCGGGTAGCCCTGCATGGGAATGTGCTCCCACTTGTGTTTTCCCAACAGTGAAAACTCCTCTTTGAGGATAAATCATTTGCATGCAAAGCCATGCCGCCCCAAGGCGGGTCTCACCCCGCGCAGAGCACAGAAGGGGCAGCTGAAGGGAAGACGTGTGAGCATCTCTGTGCGGCCACAGAAATCTCATTTGATCCTCTGTGGTGGGAAAGGAAATGGAGCAATAACCCAGGACAGTTTAATAGAGTTGGGGTGAAATACAGCTGTTTTTGTAATCTGGTCTCTGTGCAGTGAGGGCTCTTTAGCCCGTTTGTTGTGCTTGGCTCTGCACTGGATGTTGGCACCAGCTGCTCTGCAGGTGCACGTCTTTGGCAGGAAGGAGCTGGGATTTGGGGATTTGCCTTGGTCGGGCTGGGGGAAAGAGGAAAAAAGCAATGAGAGACAGTTTGTCTCTTGCAAGTGAGGAAGACGCATCTGCGGGGGGGAGCACGCAGCCCAGGTGCAGCTCCCATCTCGGAGCCAGGTCCTCTCCTGGTGGCTCCTTCTCCCTTCCCTGGACCAAACAGGAGCAGATCTTTTAGGGTCAGGCACTTCAGAGCCAGGGTGAGGCCAGCTCCTGTGAGAAGTTTGTCTAAGCTGAGGGCAGCTGAGGTGGGGAGTGAAAATGAGTATTGCCAGCTTGTCCCCAAAATCATGAAAATCAGGGTCGGGGGAGTATTTCTAGAGCTGAACCCATAGGGATGCAGCTTTGGCTGGCCCCTGGCAGAAAGAATGCATTTCTGGGGGGGTGTGGGTCATGGGAACCAGCACCCCAAAATGGCAGAGCATGGATGCAGGATGCCTCCCTTTATACACTCTTGAGGGGTTTTAAGCTGGAGGAGATTTTTGCGTGGCTAATCATCTGATAAATGTGGCAATGCTTTGGGGTCTTACCGAGTCCAGGAGTAGTGTGGGGGCTGGAGCTGGGCACAGGGGGCTGTGCCATCCTTATCCTCCTGGCTTCATCCTCTCTAGCTGCCCCAGCCTCCAGGCTCCACACCAGTTTCGGAGAGTGGGGGCAAGGGAAGCAGACTGGGAGCCCTCGCAGCCCCCAGGTAGGGACTGTTCAGCCCCGCAGGGAGAGGAGGAGAGGTGGCTGGCATTTCCCCCAGCAAAACCCTGCGGTTGAGCCAGCGGCAGCAGACCTCCGAGTGCTGGCAGGGACCCAAGGCATATTTGCTTCCTGCCACCCTTTCAAATTAAGAAAATGATTCATTTTATTTCTTTAGTTTTCCAAATGGAAGTGAATTGGCCGTGCTGGCAGGTGCCTGATGGACGTTCCCTGCCACCTCCCAGGGGGGAAGGAGCTCGCCTGTCACCCTCCTCCTCCAGTGGGGACCCAGCCTGGCTGGTCAGGGACCACTTTGTCCTGCTGGGAGCAACGAAGCACTCGGGTGTCCCACAACGAGTAAAGCAATTTCAGTGCTGAGATGCTGCAAGGTCTTTCGGGGTGGCAGAAGGTGACAAAGCGAGCCGTGGCACCCCCAGTGCCCCCTCTCAGCTTCTCCTGTTTGGTGTTTTATGAGTGTGGCTTTTCCCCTCACTTTTATTATGCTTAGCAGAGTGTTTCTCATACATAGTCCCCTGCCTGCCTCAAGGGGACACTATCAATAAATGACATCGGCTTCACCAGGTGGGCGGTGGAGGGTTCTCCCTTGCAAAGAATGCAGAGGGGTGGGATGCTCTCCACGCCCAGCACCACCACTGAGCACCCAGCTGAATGCGTGCATCTGCACGTTTGGACTTCCTGGCTCTGCACAGTGGTGCAGGGCTCTGCTGAGCCAGCTGCAGCAACATCGGGGCCAGGAGGTGGTAAGGGGGAGATTATCCCGTCTACATGGCGGCAATTATGAAATCTATACGCCGCATCAGTGACATGAACCGCAGCCAGGCGGTTCAAAAATTCATTTCTGTTTTCTGACATTCCTACAACCCCGTTCACATTACGAATGGTTAATATTGGTCTGAGTGACTAAATGTGGTCCTAGTGTTAATACTTTCAAATGCAACTATTGTGCATTTAAATGGCAAGGGCCTTTTCAGTAAAATACTTAGGATTTTGGTTTCATGGGAATAGCAGAGTTTAATATGAAAAGTGTATTACTGATGAGGGATATGGTGAAATTATGTATGTGGACATATGTTTACAGTTAGATCAATAGATGTTATTAATGTGTAAAGATATCATTTTTATGTTTCTTTTTTTCCAAAGGGTTTTGTGGTTAGCTTATTTTTTGAGCTTATTGATGAAAGAATAGTATTTATTTTGAAAAGTCAATGATTCAAATCAGGGCAATTTTTTAATGGGCTGTAACTTCTAAACAGAGCAATAATTTTTTGTTGTCATTTACAGAAGTATTTCCCTTTGCACTCAAGATGAATGTTGCAGCCTGCAGGTCAATGGCTCAGTTCTCCCTGAAGGTAAATTCTGGAGGAGCTGAGCTGGGATCTTCACAGCAGAAGCAGCTTGCAGCTGAAATGTCTTTAAACTTTGGGTTATTTGGGAAAGGAAGCAAGGGAAGAGTGATCACAACCAACTGGGGGGGGGGGGGGGGGGGGGGCACTGAGTCAGGGCTCTTCAGATTTGGCCAGATGGCCCCTGCCTTTGATATAATATATGGGTTGTCAGAACTGTCTCCTGAAATCAGTCCTAAGAAAATAGATTTGTTTGTTTGTTTGTTTGTTTTTGCCTGCCCATTTCTCTTCTGCATGGTCTAGCTTCCTCTTTTGTGCTGTTTTGACTTGTCTTGCCCTGTTCAGGAAATACATGCATTTGGTATCGTTTGATCTGTGGCCAGGAGCTTTGGTTCAGGATAGTGACTGCAACATATTTGTCTTTTTTGTTTGTTTGTTTGTTTTGTTTTTTTTTAAATAAACTTTATACGGTCTTGGGTGACAAAACAACCTAGGAGACTCCATTAGGGATCTGAGATGAAATAAAGACATGCTCAGCCTCTGGTGGTTAGCAAGGGATGCCCATCAGCTCACATCTCCCTTGGCACTGATGGTTTGGGTCAACCATGTCCCCATGGCTGTATTTGCAGTTAAGCAAAGAGTTTGTGCTTTGGGGGGTTGTTTTTTTTTCAGTTTTCATCATCTCAAGCTGACCCTTTAAAGTGTTTTGTATTGGAAGGTGTCTCTAAAGCTTGCAGAATGCCTTGGAGAATAAAAACTGCTGGGGTTCCTGCTGGGGTTTCGTGTGATGGTTTGATTGTTGTATCATTCTAAGACGGTGCACCTAATGGCAGGCAGGAAATAACAGGGGTCCTCTCTCTTTTTTATTTTTCTGATTCACTTAAATATTTAGGCTATTTTTTCAATCTACATTAGTTGCCAGAGATTCTCATCCCTTGCAAACTCCTATTTGGGGAGGGAGAAGAGGGCTCTCCAAGCTGAGACAGTTGAAAACATGATCTATGCACTTGAAAACACATCTATGTGTGACATGAGTACCCTCAGAGTACTGGGACTTTGTGTGGCTGTGGGTGCTGCCTTCGCTGACACTCTCAGTGTTTCATCCTACTATAGCATCTTTGGTCCTAACCCTGCAGCAGTTGAATTCAGTCTCCCCTGTGTGTTTCTCCCTGCCTAGGGATTTCCCGTGGTTCCCCGTCCCCTCTCTGCATCTGGATCCAATCTCCGCACGTGATGAGAAGTTACCCCGAGCCCAGGACCCTGCTGCTGCCACCGTCCCCCTCTCCTGCAGTACAGGAACAGGCTTGGGGTTTCGGTGGGGTCGGGAGGTCCCCACCAGGAACCGGAGCTCTCCAAGCAGTTCCCCTGGATTTATTGTCATTTGTTTTGGTTTATTTTTCCAAAAATAAATGTTGGTTGAAGTAGCACAAAAATATGAGAGGAAACAGTCTGAGGGAGGTTGGGAAACAAAGGTTTGGAGATCTCGATGGGTTCCCCTTCCTCCTCCTTGCTCCCACCTCTGAAAAATACCGTATTATAAACCCTTCTGTCTTTATTTACTGTAGGGCCTACAGACTCCTTCCATTGCCCATACTGGACAATCTGAGGAGGCAAACTAGCAGAAAACCAGAGTTTTCCCTGCATTTGGAGATGGGGAGGGCAGAGCTGGGAGCACCTTCACCCTTCCCTGGGCTGGAAACTGCTGCAGAGCCCGGAGCAGAGCCTGTACCTCCCAGGTAACAGGCCGGAGCTTTCTCTTTCTCTATTGGTTGCAGTGCCAGGGAAAGTCTTTTGGGGACCAGGCCGGGACCTGCCAACACTTGGGTTCACGTCCAGGCTCCGACACGGCATTTTCCTGTGCGACCTCCGGCCAGCACTCCCCGAGGCATCCTGCTCCCCCGGCTCCAGTGCAGATAATTCTCCCTTCCTCTCTCCCTCGCCATCTGAAGTTAGTTTCCTCTAGATGGCAGGGGTTAGGAGGACTCGGGTACTGAAAGATCAGCATGTGCTTTCCTGGATCAGGGCCTCGCATTCGTCCTGCAAGTCCAACTGGATGCTGGACCCCTCCTGGGCTGCTGTGCCGGGTTGCGCAATGCCAGACACTCATCCAGGCCCCTGGAATTGCTTTGGGACGGAGCTGGTTGATGGCTTCTCTGCCACCTGGAGTGATTTAACAGAGGGCAGAAGCCTGCTAGAAACCTCTGCTAGAAACTCTGGGCTTGGCATGGGAGAAGGGTCTGGGCTTGCCATCCTGGTCTGTGCGCTGCTGCCCGGGCTTGTGTGGCTTTTTGGGGGGATGCTGTGATGGGGGACAAGACCAAAGCTGCAGCAGCATCCTGCACCATGCCACATGCGGCTGTGCTGGCCCGTGGTCCCTGCAGCAGCTTTCCTGTTGGCAGGAAAGCTAGATTTGATCACACGGATAAATCCAAGATTTAAAACAGAGGAGCAAACTCTGTGGGCTGGGCTGGGCTGACGGTGACTGTCGGTGCTGAGTCCTATCCCAAGCCAACACATTTAACGCACTGGTCTGGGACGGCAGCTCGAGTCTCTGCCCTGCTGGGGTAGTGCTTGTCCCCGGCTCTGAGCTGGGAAAAAACTTCCGAGAAGATCTTGGAGGGGGCCAAGGTAAGTCATCTACTCGGCAGGCAGTTTGTGCAGCTGCGGTGCTCGTGACTGCTCCGACAGCTCCATGTTCTCCCTTTTGCCAAATACCCAGATCAGGCATCCCTCCGTGCTGAGTGAGTGAGTACCCATTTCTTGGGGCGACCCTGGGTAAGCGTGCAGGAGCCCAGCCTGTGCTGTGCTGGCCACATCCCTGATGGCAATGCGATGGAGCACGCAGTGGCTCCAGGCTTCACTTGTTGGGGTGCGCCAGCGACCCGCAGCCCCACACTCCCACCTTGGCCGCATCCCCTCCTGCTCGCCCTGGCCCCGCCACCTCTGGGCGCTGACAGCCCACAGCACAGAGCCTCCGCTGTCACCCAGCCCTTTGTTCGCTTTATCGCCAGCCCTTTGCTGCACGCGTTTTATTGTGGTGCCTCTGAGACACTGACAACCTGCTGACATCCACATTTATTTTATTTTTGTTTAGTTTTGCTCTGCTGCCTTCGTCACCCCGAACCCCAGCACCAAGTCCAACTCCCCGTTAGCGGTTACTTGACATCTCACCATTCTCTGCTGCTCTGAGGAGCTTTGCAGAGTGCTTTAAGGCTGCCCCTGTATGTCCTCAGACAGGCAGAGCATCAAACCTCGTGCAGACAGTGCACTGGGGCAGCTGCCTGTGCCGGCCCAGGGATTTACTACAGACAGTTTGTTTTCCCAAGGAAGTTAGTTTCCAAGATAGCATCTGGTTTTTATGAAGTCTGATCAAATAAGGTGGTATGTGTATGAGTGTGTGGGTGTGTGTGTGGGGGTGTTTTTATGTTTGTATGCTCATTTTTTAAATAGTGGAGTGTTGAGTTGCTTGACTCCTTTCAAAACTGCATCTCTTGTGACCATGATTTTGCTGAAATTATTACTGAATTCGGAAAGCAAAGCTGTATCTCTGACCTGAACAAAGGGCTGCATGGCTACTCATACCTTGCAACCCATTAGCATTGGCAAGAGGTACTGTTATTTTCAACACCAATGCAGAATTATTCTTTTGGTGCCTTGCCCATGGCATGAGAAGCAGTCAGCCACGGAGGTTATGGGTGAAAAACAGATAATTTTGCAAGCAACTTGTTGGCCCACTGAAGCTATTCAGTAAATAGTAACAGAGCCGTAATGTGTTCTTTGGGGCTTGTGCTCACTTTGCCAATAATTTGCCTGGAATAAAAAAGGTTAGAGGTTCGAATGTGCTTTTGTAGGCAGAGCTGCGGAGAGAAGCTGCATGCAAGTTTCCAAAGGGGCTCTGGGCTTTCATCAGTGTGCAGTGAGTCCTACATGGAGGAAATGGTAAAAAAGGACCAGAGGGAAGCTTGCTGTGGAGATGATTCTGCTTGTGTTTGTTTCTTTTAAAGCTTCAGTTGAAAGGAAGAAAAAGAGAAATGAAAGCACAACTCTCTGGTGTTGCCTTTAGGAGGGATTTCTTGGCAGAAAATTGGAGAGGGGAGGAAAAATCACCAAAAAATAGTATAGCAGGAGAAGATGGGACTCTATCTGCAGCCCGTTCATTAATGGGTGATTAATAAGTGATGTGCTAATGGTGCATGGGGACCTGGTTATTTGTGTTTTCCCATATGGGTAGGTTTAAAAGTGTCTACACAGCCATCTCATCTCATTTATATTTTAATGCCATCATCTCCCCTCTTCCTTCTTTCTTCCTTCCTTCCTCCATGTGCATCCCCTTCACTTCTCCTACATTGGACGAGGCAGGCATGGACTCATGGTGCAGGACAGGGGGCTGTCTCCTCCCTGTGCCACCATGAGCAGGGTGCAAGCGGGAAGACCACCAGCTCGTTCATTTCCTCCAGATCCCACCGGTGCTTCGGCCAACCCTGCCATCCCCAGGATAAAGCCATCCCAGCAAGACTTGCCCTCCTGCTGCCTTTTGGAGCAGCTCCCCTCCCCCCAGCCGGCTCCTCGGGATGCCAGCGGTTAATCCCCTCTCCCGCGGAGCCCACCCTGCCGACAGGGATAACGCCGCGGCGCAGCCGCCCCTCGGCACATCCCCGGCTCCGGGATTTGTTTTTCATTTCCGCTCCCTCCTCTCGCCACCCCCCCCCCCGCCCCACCTGCCCCCGAGACGCAAGGGTTTGGCAGCAGATCCTGTCGCCCCATTTGCTTTCCTGCAGAGAATCGTGTCTTGGGGGTGTTGCGTTAGCAGAGACGGGGGGCTGAGACGAAGCTGCTCGATGTCTTCTCAGGGAAAACATTAAAAGCAAATCCGTGCCTTCTCCCTCCTTGCTGCTCCTCTGGGGACCACTACCACGCTTCCCCAGCTCCCTCCTTTTCTTTTGCTGTCCTGTGCACTTTAGTTTTTCTCACAAATCGTTTTTGTGTTTCTGAAAACTTGTACAGAACAGGGAGGTGAAATGCCACCCCCGCAAGACAGACTGGCAGCATAGTCAGTATTTGCAATGCTTTAGAGCAAGCCAGCATCAGCTGGAACCAGGCTTTTCTTTGCAATATCAGAAAAGCAATGCCTTGATGCAAGAGAAATGCCTCTTGTTGGAATATGGGATTAACGGCTCATTTAGCATCCACACCCAGACCTCATCTCTCAGCTAAGCCTGCAGCCAGTGTCATTGAAGTCATTTCCACTTTGGTACCAGGTGTCCTGAAGGCACTTCTGAAACTTGTCCATGGTATGAGAATATGGTGCTGCATTCTGACACTGACTTTTATGAAGATCGGAGACCCTGATGTTTCACACGATGAATTTCTCCCCTTTCTGCTCTGGGAACGGCCAGGAAGCAGTTTATGTAGAGGGGAGGATTTGGGGGACAGAGCCCGTGTGTGTGATTATAAGAGAGACGGGAGAGGTAAAGCCTCCTGACAGCGTGATAAAGAGCCTAAGAAAGTAAAGCCTTGAGCTTTGATTGAAAGCCTGGATGCTGCTTTGCCCAGAAAATGCTACTGGTCGGTGTTTGTGCTGCTGCAAGCTATTTACCCGGTGCCTCCTGCCAGCATGTGTTTACATCGATCTGGAGCAGCTTGCTTTCACAGCGGGGACCTGCCCGTTCCCTTCTGGCTGTGCCCAGCCCTGCCACCCGAGGACGAGGTTTTTGGGGCACGGGGACATTGGGGCTCCAGGCTGATGAGCAGCACCAGGTCCCCGTAGCGCCAGCGGCTTCCTGCACCAAATCCATCGTGTGCACGCTCTTGTCGCGTTCAAAGCTGGCTTTCTGGGACTGTTTTGCAAGCTGCACTGCTCCCATGTGAGTTTCTTACCTTTAGCTGCAGTGTTTCTGGAAAACAGATGCAAAGTTTTCATGGGAAATTGTTCCTTTTTCTCTGCATTTCCTCTCCAGACACTGCTGGTGGCTGAGCCGTGTGTGTGTGCAGATACTGTGACAAGACAGGCAGTGGAAATTTTCATGATTTCAGTTTCCAAACACCCTTATCTATTTGCAAAGCCTACAGAGTGCCTGAAAGAACTGTTGCATTTCAGATACTTCTCTTTCTAAAAGCCTGTGGAAGCGAAGTTCATTTTTCTTGGCTATTTTTTACCTTGAAGCAAGCCTCTTTTTTTTTTCTTTCTTTCTTTTTTTTTTTCCTTTTGTTTTGTTTTGTTGAAAACTCTTGGCTTAGATGTGTAAAACTTGGTGAAATTAACGGGAGCCATGCCCTGAATCTCTTGTGAAGCTTTTACATTCTCTGACTTGTAAACAAGGCGTCTGGTTTGCAGTGGGCTTTCGATCCACCAGAAGAAACCCCAAAGTTTGAAGGTAAAACAAGGGATGCTCACAGTGCTGCCCTGTTCCTCCGCTAACAACCAGTTGTGCTAATTGTTGTGCAAAGAGCCTGGCACTGAGATGGGTCGGATCCTGTGGGCACCTCCTGGGCTTTGCAAGGAGGCCACGGCTTGCAGCACTCTCTCAGGCTCTAGCAAGGGTTTGGGTGCCCCGTCGGGTAGCCCTGCATGGGAATGTGCTCCCACTTGTGTTTTCCCAACAGTGAAAACTCCTCTTTGAGGATAAATCATTTGCATGCAAAGCCATGCCGCCCCAAGGCGGGTCTCACCCCGCGCAGAGCACAGAAGGGGCAGCTGAAGGGAAGACGTGTGAGCATCTCTGTGCGGCCACAGAAATCTCATTTGATCCTCTGTGGTGGGAAAGGAAATGGAGCAATAACCCAGGACAGTTTAATAGAGTTGGGGTGAAATACAGCTGTTTTTGTAATCTGGTCTCTGTGCAGTGAGGGCTCTTTAGCCCGTTTGTTGTGCTTGGCTCTGCACTGGATGTTGGCACCAGCTGCTCTGCAGGTGCACGTCTTTGGCAGGAAGGAGCTGGGATTTGGGGATTTGCCTTGGTCGGGCTGGGGGAAAGAGGAAAAAAGCAATGAGAGACAGTTTGTCTCTTGCAAGTGAGGAAGACGCATCTGCGGGGGGGAGCACGCAGCCCAGGTGCAGCTCCCATCTCGGAGCCAGGTCCTCTCCTGGTGGCTCCTTCTCCCTTCCCTGGACCAAACAGGAGCAGATCTTTTAGGGTCAGGCACTTCAGAGCCAGGGTGAGGCCAGCTCCTGTGAGAAGTTTGTCTAAGCTGAGGGCAGCTGAGGTGGGGAGTGAAAATGAGTATTGCCAGCTTGTCCCCAAAATCATGAAAATCAGGGTCGGGGGAGTATTTCTAGAGCTGAACCCATAGGGATGCAGCTTTGGCTGGCCCCTGGCAGAAAGAATGCATTTCTGGGGGGGTGTGGGTCATGGGAACCAGCACCCCAAAATGGCAGAGCATGGATGCAGGATGCCTCCCTTTATACACTCTTGAGGGGTTTTAAGCTGGAGGAGATTTTTGCGTGGCTAATCATCTGATAAATGTGGCAATGCTTTGGGGTCTTACCGAGTCCAGGAGTAGTGTGGGGGCTGGAGCTGGGCACAGGGGGCTGTGCCATCCTTATCCTCCTGGCTTCATCCTCTCTAGCTGCCCCAGCCTCCAGGCTCCACACCAGTTTCGGAGAGTGGGGGCAAGGGAAGCAGACTGGGAGCCCTCGCAGCCCCCAGGTAGGGACTGTTCAGCCCCGCAGGGAGAGGAGGAGAGGTGGCTGGCATTTCCCCCAGCAAAACCCTGCGGTTGAGCCAGCGGCAGCAGACCTCCGAGTGCTGGCAGGAACCCAAGGCATATTTGCTTCCTGCCACCCTTTCAAATTAAGAAAATGATTCATTTTATTTCTTTAGTTTTCCAAATGGAAGTGAATTGGCCGTGCTGGCAGGTGCCTGATGGACGTTCCCTGCCACCTCCCAGGGGGGAAGGAGCTCGCCTGTCACCCTCCTCCTCCAGTGGGGACCCAGCCTGGCTGGTCAGGGACCACTTTGTCCTGCTGGGAGCAACGAAGCACTCGGGTGTCCCACAACGAGTAAAGCAATTTCAGTGCTGAGATGCTGCAAGGTCTTTCGGGGTGGCAGAAGGTGACAAAGCGAGCCGTGGCACCCCCAGTGCCCCCTCTCAGCTTCTCCTGTTTGGTGTTTTATGAGTGTGGCTTTTCCCCTCACTTTTATTATGCTTAGCAGAGTGTTTCTCATACATAGTCCCCTGCCTGCCTCAAGGGGACACTATCAATAAATGACATCGGCTTCACCAGGTGGGCGGTGGAGGGTTCTCCCTTGCAAAGAATGCAGAGGGGTGGGATGCTCTCCACGCCCAGCACCACCACTGAGCACCCAGCTGAATGCGTGCATCTGCACGTTTGGACTTCCTGGCTCTGCACAGTGGTGCAGGGCTCTGCTGAGCCAGCTGCAGCAACATCGGGGCCAGGAGGTGGTAAGGGGGAGATTATCCCGTCTACATGGCGGCAATTATGAAATCTATACGCCGCATCAGTGACATGAACCGCAGCCAGGCGGTTCAAAAATTCATTTCTGTTTTCTGACATTCCTACAACCCCGTTCACATTACGAATGGTTAATATTGGTCTGAGTGACTAAATGTGGTCCTAGTGTTAATACTTTCAAATGCAACTATTGTGCATTTAAATGGCAAGGGCCTTTTCAGTAAAATACTTAGGATTTTGGTTTCATGGGAATAGCAGAGTTTAATATGAAAAGTGTAGAGTATTACTGATGAGTGATATGGTGAAATTATGTATGTGGACATATGTTTACAGTTAGATCAATAGATGTTATTAATGTGTAAAGATATCATTTTTATGTTTCTTTTTTTCCAAAGGGTTTTGTGGTTAGCTTATTTTTTGAGCTTATTGATGAAAGAATAGTATTTATTTTGAAAAGTCAATGATTCAAATCAGGGCAATTTTTTAATGGGCTGTAACTTCTAAACAGAGCAATAATTTTTTGTTGTCATTTACAGAAGTATTTCCCTTTGCACTCAAGATGAATGTTGCAGCCTGCAGGTCAATGGCTCAGTTCTCCCTGAAGGTAAATTCTGGAGGAGCTGAGCTGGGATCTTCACAGCAGAAGCAGCTTGCAGCTGAAATGTCTTTAAACTTTGTGTTATTTGGGAAAGGAAGCAAGGGAAGAGTGATCACAACCAACTTCACCATTTTCCTACATATTGCCCAAATTGAAATAAATATAATTCTTAAAGAGTATAAGAAAGAGCAGAAACAGCACGACTGTGCCCTGGTTTGTAGCCTTCAGCTTCTTGTAAGCAGCTTCTGCTGTGGAGGCTGCATCAGCATCAGCAAACCTGTGCTTCTTGGAGCTCTCTCTTCCCTTCTGCACTTGGGTTTTCTGCTCATGAATATGCCCTGGCAGTGACTCTGCTGGTCATTGCTGTGTGAAACCACACAAGTTGTGTCTGGTGTTTGCTTTAACCAGCTGGCTGATGTTTGTACTGGGCAGCCCACAATCACTGTGCTGGGTGGAAGAGTGGCTGGTTGCTCCCTCTTCCCTTCCTTGTTTTTATTTTTTTATTTTTTCTGTTTTGCTTTTAATTTCACTGGCTATCTCAAGCTGGGCTGTGAAGAGGCAGTGAAATGCACTACAGCTTGCCTGCTCCCAAAAAAAGTGAGCAACCTGCTTTTGGAGCAAGAGGTTGCTTTCAGGGCCCCATCAGGTGTCCAAAGCACGTGCTTTATCAGCTTGATCTCATCCTGCTTGAGCTCCTGCAGGTGTCTCGGCTGTTAGTGTGGCTGGTGGGGTTGTGCTTGCCTGTGAGGACTTCCCCTGCCGCTGCCCCTGCATCATCTTCTGATGTCCCAACTCCTGCTGGCTGCCTGGTGTGCACAGCTGGAGAAAACACCTCCACAGAGCTGAGGAAAATGGGGGGATACGGGCATTTGGCTGGGTGGGAGCTCAGCACCCCGACCATTGTGATGGCTTGGAGATGCTTCCTGGGAAATGGGAGGAGAGCATCCTCCTTTGGAGGGTGTAGATGTCACGTCTCCTCCACCGGCTCTATTTTTCCTCTGGGTCGTGCAAGCAGTGCTCTTTGTAACACTAGGAAAGAGGTGGGAGAGGTGGCAGTTTGGTTTTGGTTGTCTGTGCAGCGGTGAGACCAAATTTCTGCTCTAACCGTGAGTTTGGCTCACGTCCTTGCTGCCCACACTCCCACCTTGTCCCCTAGCTGTAGGGAAACCAGGGGGTGCTTTTTGTCCATTTCCTCTTTTAGAGGATGGCGGTAGCTCTCCTCTGCTCTGATTTTACTCACCAAATAGGATGAAAACAGATGAGGTCAGTGGCGTCTATACAGGCATATTTGGCCTCCATTTTCTGTTTACTAGGACTGCATTAGTTATGAATAATGGCGCATCAAACCACTTGCTCCAAGCAATTTATTCATGGGATTTGACCCCGCTCGCTGTCTGCGAGCTGCCTGCCAGCAGGGTCTGATTTTTAAAATACACTTGCAAGCATGCAGCCGTATGCCTGATCTGCTCACGAATGCATCTGGGCCCCCGGGTGTTGCAGGGTGGGGATGGCTGTGCCATTGAGGCACCGTGGCTGGTCCCCAAAGCCCCTAATTCGGTGTGCAAAGGGGCAGAGACGGTGTCTCTTTGCAGCAGGGTGCAATTAGATGAGATGGAAGATGAGAAATGGCAGGAGGCTTTAAATATTCTTCTTTCTCCTTTTGCCCAGGGGACATCATTATGTTAAGCTACGCACACGCAGGCGATCCTGAACCTTTAAGGCAGGAATTCCTCCCCGACTCGAGAGAGACGGCAACAATTTTGAGTTTGTTTCCTGCCGTCTGGCAAATTTTACATCTAATTTTTGCTCTGTCACATCCCTGCGGAATAACCATTGATTTATATCATGGCCGAGCCCAGACCAAATGCTTTCGCTGGAGTACGGATACCTGTATTCTCTCCAAGAAATGTTCCTGCTCCATAAGCTTTGATAAAAAGGCCAAAACTAAAGAAACCCTCCGTTGCTGTGATGTCTGTGGAGAAGGGAACACAATAGTCCATGTGTGAAGGGAGGCAATTGCAGGTCAGGTTTGCTCACCCGTTGCCAGTATGATGTGCACCTGTTGTGGTTTAACCCGGCCAGCAGCTCAGCACCACACAGCCATTTGCTCACCCTCCCCCCTCCTTTTCTGGGATGGGGGAGAGAAACGGGAAAGTGAAGCCTGTGGGTTGAGATAAAAACAGTTTATTAAGACAGGAAATGAAGGATGATAATAATAATGATAATAGTACTACTACTAATTGCTCACCACCCACTGATCGGTGCCCAGCCTATCCCCGAGCAGCCAGTCCCCCCACCCCGACTAGCCACCCCTATTAGCATGACGTCAGATGGTATGGAATACCCCTTTGGCCAGTTTGGGTCAGCTGTCCTGGGTCTGTTCCTTCCCAGCTTCTGCTGCACCCCCAGCCTGCCCGCTGGCAGGACAGAGCGAGAAGCTGAAAAGTCCTTGGCTTGGTGTAAGCACTGCTCTGCAACAATTAAAACATCAGGGTGTTATCAACATTCTTCTCATCCTAAATCCCAAACACAGAACCCTACCAGCTACTAGGAGGAAAATTAACTCTGTCCTAGCTGAAACCAGGACAGCACCGCTTGCTATTGTTTTCTGGGGTATTGCACTTTTGATTGATTGCTTAATTTGTGTGCCTGTGTGATAGTTATTGTCATGTGATGGCTCTTTTGTTGTGCTGGACCGACCATTTTTATTCTTGGGAGACAGTTCAGGCTCCAAGATGCTTCCCAAGAATGCTTGGGCTGATGTTCCCAGGGGCCATATTTAGAAATCCCAACAGTTTTCACTTGGCCAAAAGCACCAGTTGATTTTAAGTGATGTTCTGTTTGTGTTACAGTGTGAGTTGCTGGCCCCTGATGTTCTTGGAGGGAAAAAAAAAAAGATTCCCAGCTCACAAGACATTTGCACTAATTCAACACCAGGAACTTTGTTGCTCTTCACTGGTTTGTTTTTTTGGCTTCTGTCAGGCTTTTTGCACGCGTGTTTCCATGAGCCTTGTTAACGCAGTTGGCAGCTGTCACGCAATGATGGACGGACTCTTCCTCTCGCCCGTGAGACGAGGTTAGTGGGATGCAGAGCGAAGACGAGGGACGCATCCCCACCACCCAGTTCAGTTACCTCAAGTTCAATGTCCCCTCCATTGGCTGTCCTGTAAGGAGTCCCCCCATTTTGTTTGGGGGTGATGTATTCCAGGAGTCTGTTCTGGTCCCTTGCCTTGCTGTCTCCATCCCTGGCCATCAAGGGAGCTTTGGGAGATCACAGTGTCCTCCAGGAGGCTGCAGACCCTCCCCTAGGGACCACTCTACACTTGATAGACCTATGATTTTTTGGCCTTTTCTAGCTTTTTGGGCAAGGAAAAGCAGACCAGGTGAGGCTGAAATTTCTTTCTCCTTTCTTACATGCCCACGAAGCAGTGTTAGAGCATTTGCCCTCACCACCTGGGAGGGTTGTCAATGTAAAACTCCATCTTGTTTTCCTCCTCCTTGTTATTTCGAGCAGTTTATCCATAAAAGATATAAATTCCGGTGCCATCAGGGAATCCCCCTTCCTCCTGGGGAAATGGAGTCCCTGGAAAACCACCGATGGACTGGGCTTTGCCACTTCAGCTCTCCTTAAAGCCTGCAGCCCAGATGCAGGGAGCCCTGCACAAGCTCTGTACTGTTGAGGCTGCTCCAATTCCCAGAGCCTATCACCAAACGTGGACTGAGAGGCTGGGGGGAACACAGCTGTGCCCCTCTCCTCCCTGCAGTTTTGCTCTGTTAATCTTCCCAGGTTTCATTTATGGCTGTAGTGAAATGAGAGAGGGGTTTGGGCGGGAGGAGAACACTACCCTGCGGGTAGTAATAGATGCCCTTGTGTCACTTGAGGAGCAGGGGACTGATGCTGCTGATCCCTGTGGTTTGGAGCAAGGTGCTCAATCTGCCTGTGCCTGCAGTTCCTGGAGGGGTAAGCACGGGGGTAAGCGCCCTCTGCCGGCTCTGACAAGTTCCCTGGTTTCGACTGCAAATTCCCCTCCTGCCCCCGAGTGGTTTCCCCTAAAACGCTTCACTCCAGGGGAATCTGCAGGATTTTTTTTTTCATTCCTCCCATCCAAAACCACGCAGTCAACAAAATCTTTTTCCCGTGCTAATCCTCGGCTATGCAAGAGGGCTCATCTGGCCCTGTGGTAGTAGGGGAGAGACAGATGTTCAGCAGACAATTAGTGCAGTTGTGCAGCGCTTTCCTGCTCAAAGCCACCATGCCAGAGCCCCTGAATAAATCACTGCGTGTGCCTGCGTCGCCTTGTGCTGCCAGACCTCTGCAAAATGAGCGCAGGTGGGACGGGCTCTGATGGGGGACACTGTGCTCCGCAGAAAAGTCCCCTTTCACACCATTTTCCCAAGCCATTTCTGCCCTCAGTACAGCAGCAATATCCATTTAACCACTGCTGAGAGTCTCTGAAGCCTTTTTCCTATGGGTTATCTCCCACAAATGGCATTTTTTTTCTTCTAGAGGTTTTCTGAAGTTAAGGGTTAAATTTTGGGAAAGAACCAACTTTTTCCGATGAGGATAGCAGCACTGAAGGTGAAGGGAACTGACAATTTCAGCACAGGTCAGGGAAATGTTAATGGTTTCTAGAAGTTTTGTTTCGTTATGAATTTTTCAAGCAGTTTTAGGAAGCAGCCAGAAACTGGGCAGGATGATTTCATTTGAAAAAAACAGGAAAAACAAGACAGATCAATCCTGCAGATCAGTCCTGCTCAATCCTGCAGATCCAGAGCCCTGTCGTGCACCAGGCATGGCACTGTGGTGGTTTTAACTTGCTAGGCAGTTGAACTCCACCACAACCGCTCTCTCACTCCCGCTCCTCAGAAGAGGAGGGGAAGAAGAAAAGGAAAGAAACAACTCACTGGTTGAGATAAGGATGATTTAATTGAAGGAAAAATAATTATTATGGAAAAATTATTATTAATTAAACAATTTAGCTAAAGGGAAAAAAGGGAAAGGGGAAAAGGGAGGGAAAAGAAAAAAACAACAAGTAAAGGCTGTGTGGAAGTGCAGAGGAAAGAAATTACTCTCTACTTCCCACAAATGAGCAATGCTTGACCACGTCCTTGAAGCAGGGCACGTAGCCGGTGTTCGGGAGGACAGACATTTTCGCAACGAGAGCCCACCCCTCCCCTCTTCCTCCTTTTTCCATCTTTTATTGCTGAGTGTGACATCATATGGTATGGAATATCCCTTTGGTTGGTTTAGGTCAGCTGCCCTGGTGATGTTCCCTTCTCACTTTTTGCCCACCCCCAGCCTTCTGACTCTGGGAGGGTTAGAGAGAGTCCTGATGCTGTGCCAGCACTGCTCAGCAGCAGACACAACACTGGTGTGATACCATTGCTGTTTTAGCTACGAATGCAGAGCACAGCACTGTATGGGCTGCTGCAGGGAAAGTTAACATCCCAGCCAGATCCAGTACACAGCCTGATCCACCTGCACTAAGAAAGAAAACACAGGAGCAATTGGAACTCTTTGAAGTTCTGCTTTTCTATGCAGGACCATGCCAGAGCAAGGATGCAAGGATTTTTTGATGCAGAATGTTAGCACTTCATTATGGGCATCCCCCTCCTTCCCTAATTTTGTTTTTCCCTTTCCTCTCTGTTTCGCTTAGGACAGCGTGACTATGATACAGGTTGGACTTTAAAGCTGTGATGTCTTTCTCTGCCCCAGAGCTTTATAAGGTGTGTTTGGGAGTTCATAAATCAGCCTGGTCACAGATGGTCCTCAGGGCAAAAAGCAGGGCTTTGAGCAAAATGGTGGGGGAAATTGAAGGGCAATGCTGCCCTACAAACAAAAATAAGAAATCACAGAATCACAGAATCATCTAGGTTGGAAGAGACCTCCAAGATCACCTAGTCCAACCTCTGACCTAACACTAACAAGTCCTCCACTAAACCATATCACTAAGCTCTACATCTAAACGTCTCTTAAAGACCTCCAGGGATGGTGACTCAACCACTTCCCTGGGCAGCCCATTCCAATGCCTAACAACCCTTTCAGTAAAGAAGTTCTTCCTAAGATCCAACCTAAACCTCCCCTGGCGCAACTTTAGCCCATTCCCCCTCGTCCTGTCACCAGGCACGTGGGAGAATAGACCAACCCCCACCTCAATACAGCCTCCTTTAAGGTACCTATAGAGAGCGATGAGGTCGCCCCTGAGCCTCCTCTTCTCCAGGCTGAACAATCCCAGTTCCCTCAGCCGCTCCTCATAAGACTTGTTCTCCAGACCCCTCACCAGCTTTGTTGCCCTTCTCTGGACTGTCTTGAGCACCTCCATGTCCTTGCAGTGAGGGGCCCAAAACTGAACGCAGTACTCGAGGTGCGGCCTCACCAGAGCCGACTACAGGGGGACAATCACTTCCCTAGCCCTGCTGGCCACACTGCTTCTTATACAAGCCAGGACGCTGTTGGCCTTCTTGGCCACCTGAGCACACTGCTGGCTCATATTCAGCCGACTATCAACCAATACTCCCAGGTCCTTCTCTGCCAGGCAGCTTTCCAGCCACTCATCTCCCAGCCTGTAGCTCTGCTTGGGGTTGTTGTGCCCCAGGTGCAGGACCCGGCACTTGGCCTTGTTGAACTTCATACAGTTGGCCTCAGCCCATCGGTCCAACCTATCCAGAACCTCCTGCAGAGCCTTCCTACCCTCGAGCAGATCGACACATGCACCTAAAAATGCTGCAAGTGTTTGCCTGGAAATCACAAACTGAACCCAGAGTACAACAGCAGGGCCTTTCTGAAAAGTTTGGAGCTTTTTGCTTGATGGGGCATTTGGGGGTTTTGTTTTGCTTTTGTCTTTTTTTTTTTTTTCCCATCATGAATTTTCTGTTTCTGTGACCAAAGACTGGAAGTCATAGTGCTAAATTTCAGTGCAACACCAAGAGCTTGGTCTTGCTGCAATCATAGCCTGGAGAAGCAGCATGAGCAGGACCTGCCCCAAAATTCACTGATCTTGGGTGATTTCTCCAGCTTCTAAGCAGGGGAACTGGGAAATGCCAGAACCACCAGCATCTCCCATCATTGATGCGAGGTGGAAGCATCTGCTGAAATAAAACAAAACCCAAGACCCCACTCGAACAGAGGCTCCAGAAAAACGTCTGTGGCACTGGAACGGCCTGCCCCGGGAGGTGGTGGAGTCACTGTCCCTCGCGGTGTTCAAGAAGCGCTTGGACAAGGTGCTACGAGATATGATTTAGTAGCTTAGTGGGTAGTATTGGTGATAGGAGGACGGTTGGACTAGATGATCTTGTAGGTCCTTTCCAACCTTGTGTTTCTATGATTCTATGATTCTAAGTGGCAGGGCTGACCCTGCAGGTAAGGCTTTCTGAAGAACACATTAAGGAGATGATAATGCCTTTCTTTTCTCTCCTCTTAAGCTACAAAGTGAGGTTCAGTGCTGATGGGGAATTTCGAGGCCAGGTTTCAGGGCTGTTAACAAGCCTCTTGTGTAAGTTGTTAAGTGACAAGGTGTCCTAGTTTCAGGTAGGACAGAGTTAATTTTCCTCCTAGTAGCTGGCAGGGTGCTATGTTTTGGATTAGGATGAGAAGAGCGCTGATAACATGCTGATGTTTTAATTGTTGTAGAGCAGTGCTTACACCAAGCCAAGGACTTTTCAGCTTCTCGCTCTGTCCTGCTAGCGAGCAGGCTAGGGATGCAGCAGGAGCTGGGAGGGGACAGACCCAGGACAGCTGACCCAAACTGGCCAAAGGGGTATTCCATACCATCTGACGTCATGCTGAACAATATATAGGGGTGGCTAGCCGGGGTGGAGGGGGGGCCGGCTGCTCGGGGATAGGCTGGGCATTGGTCAACGGGTGGTGAGCAATTGCATTGTGCATCACTTATTTCGTACACGTTATTACTATTAATACTATTATTATTATTATTATTATTATTGTTATTATTTTCCCAGTCTTAATAAACTGTCTTTATCTCAACTCACAGACTTCACTTTCCCGTTTCTCTCCCCTTTCTCTCTGTGGTGTTTGGCTGCCAGCCGGGCTAAACCACAACAGTCCATTTGGCGCCCAACATGGGGCTCGAAGGGTTGAGATATCGACAGATTTGACCAGAGTGTGTTAAACTAAAATTGGTATAAGTATTCGACCTGCTTAATAGTTGCTAGTCACAATGTTGATTGCCTTAATCTCAAGTCTGCTGTGCCTGTTTCCCAAATTGAGTTTTATAGCAAGTTACTTCCTGTATGTGCTCCCTGTCGTGCTGTTTATCCTTTCCGGGCCCTGGTTTAAGATTGTTATGGTACTGTGTGGTGTAACGATGGCTTATGAAATGATGAGGTATCTGGTCATGACTCTAACCTGGTATTTGTACTCAGCACTGTCGTCGACTCTATACTTTGGAAACCATATCTCAGAAACTATTAGCAATTACACCTATTGCCTTTTTTCATCAGGGAGTCAATCTGTGGAGGGGACAGGGGAAGATATTTTTTCCTACCTGTTCACTCTCCCTTCCTCCTTCACCACCCTCTTATCCCCCGAGCTAGTTACGGTAGCTCTCCAAGATGTTGAATATCCTTGGGATACTCAGACCTGCATGTTCTTGTTGTTATGTCTCCTGAATGTGCTTCAGGTTTTGTTTAAGGTTAAACAACTACTTAGGAATCTCATCTGGAGATCTGTCTTGAGGCGGGATAGTTGCGAGTGGCAGGGAGTGTGGGAGGATATGGGCAGGTTTCTAGAGCAGTGGGCACCTCCAGTGTTTTGGACATTCACCCCTGAACAACTGCAAAATCCTAAAAAACTGGTAGAATGCTTGAAAAAAAGGTGTCATGACTCTGGCAGTTCCAAAGTGACACAAATCACTGTGGCGTGCTGGGGTCTGGCTTGTGCCTATCGAGCTGCAATTGATGCTACTATCAACCTAGTGACAGACCCTGCGGCCGTTCCAGTCCCGGCTCCTGCAGCCATTCCAGCTCCAGCTCCCGCAGCCGTTCCAGCTCCAGCTCCCGCAGCTGTTCCAGCTCCAGCTCCCGCAGCTGTTCCAGCTCCAGCTCCCGCAGCCGTTCCAGCTCCCGCAGCTGTTCCAGCTCCAGCTCCCGCAGCTGTTCCAGCTCCAGCTCCTGCAGCTGCTCCAGCTCCTGCAGCCGCTCCCACTCCTGTGGCTGGGTCAGAGAAACGAACTGTAGCAGTGCAAGTTGCCCCTGCAGAGGGTACTCCAACCCCTGTGGCAGACCCTGTGGCTGGGTCGGAGAAACGAACTGTAGCAGTGCAAGTTGCCCCTGCAGAGGGTATTCCAACCCCTGTGGCAGACCCTGTAGCTGGGTCAGAGAAGCGAGCTGTAGCAGTGCAAGTTGCCCCTGTAGAAAAGGTGAAAAAATGGTATAGAGACTCAGGTCGTTTAGAACGCAGAAAGTCTTCTGCTAAGTCTGGGTGTGGAGAAGACGGGGCTGGGCCATCAAGTGTGCAGGAGGATGAAGATGAGGATGAGGATGTCGAAAAATCAACAGTAACTACCCGAACCCTATACCAGCGTGAGCTATGAGATGTGCGAAAAGATTTTGGTCGCTGTATAGGTGAACAGCTTGTCACCTGGCTGCTCCGGTGCTGGGACACTGGAGCCAATGGTGTGGAATTAGAGGGCAGGGAAGCCAGGCGGTTGGGATCCCTTGCTAGAGATGCAAATATTGACAAAGCAATTGGAGATGGAGCACGATCTCACAGCCTCTGGAGGCGTCTCCTGTTAGCTGTGAAGGAAAGGTATCCCTACAAGGAAGAACTTGTATGTGTACCAGTCAAGTGGACCACCATGGAGAAGGGAATTCAGTACCTGAGGGAATTAGCCGTACGGGAAGTAATTTATAAGGACCTAGACGATGCACAAACATCCACAGATCCAGATGAAGTCCAGTGTACTCGACCCATGTGGCGGAAGTTTGTACGGAATGCACCATCATCATGGGCCAGCTCATTGACAATAATAACCTGGAAAGACGGTGAAGATCCCACAGTGGGTGACATGGCTAAACAACTCCGGGAGTACGAAGGAAATCTCTCCTCTTCCCTACAGGCCTGCGTCTCGGCTGTGGAGAAACTCTCTGAAGAGTCCCACCAACTTAAAGAGAATTTATTTTCCCCCCCACCTGAACGAACCAGTGGCCACCAACTAAAAGAGAATACTTTGGAGAAACGTTTTGAAGAGGTCCACCAACGTCAACTGGAGAGCCAAGGAGTGATCAGCAAGACCCATTCACCTTTTAATAGTCCCATATGGCCAGTGCGAAAGTCTAATGGTGAGTGGAGACTAACAGTGGACTATCGTGGCCTGAACGAAGTCACGCCACCACTGAGTGCTGCAGTGCCGGACATGCTAGAACTCCAGTACGAACTGGAATCAAAGGCAACCAAGTGGTATGCCACAATTGATATTGCTAATGCATTTTTCTCCATCCCTCTAGCAGCAGAGTGCAGGCCACAGTTTGCTTTCACTTGGAGGGGAGTCCAATATACTTGGAATCGGCTGCCCCAGGGGTGGAAACATAGCCCTACCATTTGCCATGGACTGATCCAGTCTGCGCTGGAGCAGGGGAAGGCTCCTGAACACCTGCAGTACATCGATGACATCATTGTGTGGGGTGACACTGCAGAGGAAGTTTTCGAGAAAGGGAAGAAAATAGTCCAAATCCTTCTGAAGGCCAGTTTTGCCATAAAAAAAAATAAAGTTAAAGGACCTGCACGAGAGATCCAGTTTTTAGGAATAAAATGGCAAGATGGACGTCGTCAAATCCCAATGGATGTGATCAACAAAATAACAGCTATGTCTCCACCAACTAGCAAAAAGGAAACACAAACTTTCCTAGGTGTCGTGGGGTTTTGGAGAATGCATATTCCAAATTACAGTCTGATTGTAAACCCGCTCTACCAAGTAACTCGTAAGAAGAATGCTTTTGAATGGGGCCCTGAGCAACGACAAGCCTTTGAACAAATTAAACAGGAAATAGTTCATGCAGTAGCCCTTGGGCCAGTCCGAACAGGACCAGATGTAAAGAATGTGCTCTACAATGCAGCCGGGGAGAATGGTCCCACCTGGAGCCTCTGGCAGAAAGAACCTGGGGAAACTCGAGGTCAACCCCTGGGGTTTTAGAGTCGGGGATACAGAGGATCTGAGGCCCGCTATACTCCAACCGAAAAGGAGATATTGGCAGCATATGAGGGAGTTCGATCTGCTTCGGAAGTGGTCGGTACTGAAGCGCAGCTCCTCCTGGCACCCCGACTGCTGGTACTGGGTTGGATGTTCAGAGGAAGGGTCCCCTCTACACATCATGCAACTGATGCTACATGGAGCAAGTGGGTTGCACTGATTACTCAGTGGGCTCGAATAGGAAACCCCAGTCGCCCAGGAATCTTGGAAGTGATTATGGACTGGCCAGAAGGCAAGTACTTTGGGATATCATCAGAGGAGGAGGTGGTCCGTGCTGAAGAAGCCCCACTGTACAACAAGCTACCAGAAAATGAGAAGAAATATGCCCTGTTCACTGATGGGTCCTGTCGTATTGTGGGAAAGCATCGGAGATGGAAAGCTGCTGTATGGAGTCCTACACGACGAGTTGCAGAAGCTGCTGAGGGAGAAGGTGAATCGAGTCAGTTTGCAGAAGTGAAAGCCGTTCAGCTGGCCTTAGATATTGCTGAACGAGAAAAGTGGCCAGTTCTCTATCTCTATACTGATTCATGGATGGTAGCAAATGCCCTGTGGGGGTGGTTACAGCAATGGAAGCAGAACAACTGGGGACGCAGGGGCAAACCCATCTGGGCTGCTGCATTGTGGCAAGATATTGCTGCCCAGGTAGAGAACCTGGTTGTAAAGGTACGCCATGTAGATGCTCACGTGCCCAAGAATCGGGCTACTGAAGAACATCAAAACAACCAGCAGGTGGATCAGGCTGCTAAGATTGAAGTGGCTCAGGTGGACCTGGACTGGCAACATAAAGGTGAATTATTTATAGCCTGATGGGCCCATGACACCTCAGGCCATCAAGGTAGAGATGCAACATACAGATGGGCTCGTGACCGAGGGGTGGACCTGACCATGGACACTATAGCACAGGTTATTCATGATTGTGAAACATGTGCTGCAATTAAACAAGCCAAACGGTCAAAGCCTCTTTGGTATGGAGGGCGATGGCTGAAATACAAATATGGAGAGGCCTGGCAGATTGATTACATCACACTCCCCCAAACCCGCAACGGCAAGCGCCATGTACTTACAATGGTGGAAGCAACCACCGGATGGCTGGAAACATATCCTGTGCCCCATGCCACCGCCCGGAACACTGTTCTGGGCCTTGAAAAGCAAGTCCTATGGCGACATGGCACCCCAGAAAGAATTGAATCAGACAATGGGACTCATTTCCGAAACAACCTTATAGACACTTGGGCCAAAGAACATGGTACTGAGTGGGTGTATCACATCCCCTATCATGCACCAGCCTCCGGGAAAGTTGAACGATACAATGGACTGTTAAAGACTACACTGAAAGCAATGGGTGCTGGGACATTCAAACATTGGGACACACATTTGGCAAAGGCCACCTGGTTAGTCAATACTAGAGGATCTGCCAACCGAGCTGGACCTGCCCAATCAAACCTGTTACGCACTGTAGAAGGGGATAAAGTCCCTGTAGTGCACGTAAGAAACATGTTGGGTAAGACAGTCTGGGCTACTCCTGCCTCAGGAAAAGGCAAGCCCATTCGTGGGATTGCTTTTGCCCAGGGACCTGGATGCACTTGGTGGGTAATGCAAAAGAATGGGGAGGTCTGGTGTGTACCTCAAGGGGACCTAATATTGGGTGAGAATAGCCCATGAGTTGAATTGTAGTATGTTAATTATCATATAACACTGTATGTCATCACTACCATGGTTGCTATATACCATAGATGAAAATGGTGATTAATTAGAAGGTATTGGAAAGAGTGTAACCTGAGCACGACATAAATGGTATGGAATAAGGGGTGGATATCTGTCCTGGTTTCAGTTAGGACAGAGTTAATTGTCCTCCTAGTAGCTGGCAGGGTGCTATGTTTTGGATTAGGATGAGAAGAGCGCTGATAACATGCTGATGTTTTAATTGTTGTAGAGCAGTGCTTACACCAAGCCAAGGACTTTTCAGCTTCTCGCTCTGTCCTGCTAGCGAGCAGGCTAGGGATGCAGCAGGAGCTGGGAGGGGACAGACCCAGGACAGCTGACCCAAACTGGCCAAAGGGGTATTCCATACCATCTGACGTCATGCTGAACAATATATAGGGGTGGCTAGCCGGGGTGGAGGGGGGGCCGGCTGCTCGGGGATAGGCTGGGCATCGGTCAACGGGTGGTGAGCAATTGCATTGTGCATCACTTATTTCATACACATTATTACTATTAGTGCTATTATTATTATTATTATTATTATTATTATTGTTATTATTTTCCCTGTCTTAATAAACTGTCTTTATCTCAACTCACAGACTTCACTTTCCCGTTTCTCTCCCCCGTCCCGGAGAGGGAGGGGGGAGGGTGAGCGAACGGCTGTGTGGTGTTTGGCTGCCAGCCGGGCTAAACCACAACACAAGGGTTTTTTTCTCTATTTTCCCTTGCGTTGCTACCATGAGAGGTGCAACCCCCATGGGGACCAGGGCTGGGGATGTCTCATGTCCCTGTCCCACGCAGCTCTCACAGGAGCTGGCGGCACCCGAGGTCCCCAGGCTGGAGACAGCAGTGGCATGGGCTCTGCTAGCAGAGGGCTGGCTGAGCGATCGAGGGTGGCTGTGGTCAGCTTGTCCCCATTGAGCCCGTGCCCAGGAGGTGTCTGTTGCACCTCTAGTGTGGGCACACTGCTTACAGCCACTATCTGCATCGCATCTCAGGGGCAGGCAGACAGTGACATCTCCTGCAGGGTAGGTGTGCTGGGGTGTCCGTAGTCAACATGCGCAGTATACAGTGACATTTACAGGCAGCATCTGCAGGGTAGCAGTGCGTAACACCGGCCATCAGTATCTGTAGTACAGGTGTACTGTGGTGTCTCCAGTTGGCACCTGCAGTGCAGGCAGACCTTGGGGGCTGCATGCAGTGCGTGCGGTGCAGGTGCACCATGGCAGCTACAGTTGGTGTCTACAGAATGGGCGCACCACAGCACCTACACCGTAGCAGCTACAGCCGGCGCCTGCAGTACCAGTGCTGCAGAGAGCCCGTGGAAGGCTCTTGGCAAGGCTGCAGCGGAGCCACATGGAGGGGAAATGAGTTAATGGAGCTTTTTTTTCTCTCCTGGATCACCACTTCAGAGCCGGGCCCTGTAACAGTAGAGCCGGGGGAATTTCCCTACAGAAGGCTTTGTTGTGCAAATGCGAGGTTTTAAAACTAGGTGGGTTTTTTTGCACATCTCTGGCAGATGCCCTCAGGCTGGCTGAGCTGTTTTCAGCTGGCCATAGCTGGTTGCTACCCCATTACTAGCAAGTGTCCCTATGGTTTTGGGGATCGTTTTAAGGGGGAGCTGGAAAGGATCCGTCCTTCTGCCCGTGCAGAAGAGGATCCTGGGGCTGTGCAGCAGAGAGTGGCACCCTCCTTTCTGCCTGTTTACACAATCCCCTTCCCTCTTGCTGCCAGCCCTAGGACTGCTCCCACCCCATCACACCACCCCAGTTAATAGCACATCGCTGTGCCCCCAACCCTGCTTGCTGGGGTGGCTTCTGGACTTCACATGGCCACATCTTGCTTACACAGAGCCTGGTCCGACCTAGGGGAAGCACTGCTCAAAATGCATTTGGTGTAGACTGAGAGCTGCCAGAGGGCGACCATACTCATGCCCACACTGAATCAGCTTCTAAGAATGACCATCAGAGCTCCACTTTCCACTCTCCTACCAAGAAATGATTCACTACAGGGGCAAAAGCAAATATTGTCCAAACTGCTTTTCTGCAGAAAATTGAGTTCCCCACCTCTGGGCTTGCTATGTAATAAATGCAGTTCCCCACTGTCACCTTTCATATGTTTCCTGCCAGAATGGGGACGCAGCCTGGGGACCCACCTGTTTGAGCATGGCTGGGGCTCTGCTGCTCATTGTCCTGTGCACCCACTTGCCAGGGTGCTGGCTTCTGTTAGAGAAACCATTAAATGAGCACATGCAGCAAATGGAAATTTGCATTAGAAGCATCTGCAGAAATTGTGGAGGTTTTGTTATGTGCTTGGAAAAAAATGGCTTTGGGCAAAACAGGCAAACAAAGCAAATACTGCATGGGAAATTGAAAATCAAGTGAGAAAAAGTTGGTTTTCTGTCTAGATTTTTCACACTGAAATAGCTCTGGTTCCTGCCTGGCTGCAGGGCTTGTCTCTGAGAAGAAATGAAGTTTTGCAGGGGGGAAGGAAGAGTGGTGAGATCTCTGTGCCAGCACTGGGGGTCTGGGGGCTCCTAAAGGACCTTGGCCATGTCCCTGCTCTCTATTTCCCCCTTGCAGCCAACCTGCATCACCCTCGAGTATCACCTCCTTGTGGTACCTGTCTCCGCACAGGTCTGGCCTCAGGTGAGGCTGCCAGGCACACAGGCAGAGGCAGCAGCAATTATTTTAATGACAGATAAGAGGAGGAGCAGCCAGGGAGGGAAGGTGGCTTTGGTCCCCAGAAGGACCTGTAGGTACGAAATGGGAAGAGTGATGCTTGGGATCACGTTGGCACTGAGGCGAACCAGCTTAAGGCTACAGCGAGCAGACCTCATGCTTCAGAGAGCAGGGTGATTGCTTGGGGGGCCAGGGGGCTCCCATCCTGCAGGTGTCAGTCCCTGGGGACATCTCCAGTGGGATGGGGACACTGGGGTGGCAGCAGTGTCACACAGGGGAGCTGCGGCACAGTGGACACAGGGGACACGTGGAGGAGGCAGAGTGGGGAGCGGGCACAGCAAAGGAGGAACAGGAGAGAAGCAGAGTGAATGATAACGATGTCGTAATTAGCACTTAGTGCTCCTCGCTTGGAGCTTTCCAAGGAAGGTCACCTTCAATATCTCTGCTTTATAGGCGGGGGAACTGAGCCACGGGCAGAGTGATTTGCTCAAGGTGACCTGGGAGGACTGGGGCCAGCACATCCGTCCTGTGGTGCCACAGCCCTCACGCTGCAAACTCAGTGCCACAAATCCAGCAGTGAGGCCACCGCGATGTCCCTGTCCCTTCTCTGGGCTCCCCATTTTCGGCACCCCAATCCTTCCCAGCATCCCTACCCCTGAGAGGCATTTGGGGCCAGGCTGGTCCAGCTGCACCCCAAAACCTGCTGATGCTATGAAGGGATGCAAGACACGGACTCCTGATGGCTCTTGAACAGGAGACCTTTATTGCCCTTTTTCACTACTACATATACTTTCCCTGTAGCCCCACGTGCTGTCCACGCGCCCGAATCTGCCATACGATTGGTTAGAGACCCTCAGACACGCGCCTCGAGCCAGCCAGCAATTGGCCACTGCCCAAAGCTCATCTTTAACACTGTAGCCAATTTACTTTATCTCGACCTTGCTCAAGTTTTTGGTTCTACTGCTGTTTTCCTCATTATCTCTAAATTCAGGGACATGTGAAACAGCACAAAGCTCCCTGCGAATTCCTTTCCCACAGTGCTACCCCTGCCAGCCTCACTCGCCTTCCCCTCCAGCCCTGCAAAGGCTCATGTCCTGCTGCGAACCCGAGGCCATCTGGGCTCCATGCAAGGGCCATGTTAGGTAACGGGATATGTTTTGTCTTCTTTTTTTTTTTTTTTTTTTTGCTGGCCGATACAGCTCCCCCTTTATTTAGGTCTAAATGGATGCCATCTGGCTAACGAGCCCGTACTCATGTTCCAGATTAAAAGGCGTGTTACCGATACAGCGTTGTAGATTAGAGAGGTTTAAATGGTTTTGAAGGTGTAATTTGCTTTTCACGTGGTGCTATTCACCTCCTGGCAGGCGGGCTGGTAGCTGGGCCCTTCCCCATTGCCATCCCCAGAAGCTCCCTCCTGCCTCGGGTCCCCTCCATCGACCCCAGCTGCAAGAGGAGGTGCTGCGTGACAAGTGAGGGTCACGCCGTCTCTTGCACACCCAGAAATGCTGCTGCTGTTGCATCGGGCCAGGATCTGCATCTTGCACACCCTAAGCACAGACTGCTGCTTTGAAGAGCCTGGGTATGGCCCCATCTCCTGGGATCCTAACCCTGCTGGCTCATCTTTAGGGTAAGCAGGGACGTGAGCAGGTCACAGCTACCTCCCTGGATGGAGGCAGCTCCTGGGGTGATGCTGCAGCTGCCAAAGAGATCCCAGCACCAGGGTTTGACTTCTTGAGGGAGAAGCTGAAAAGGAGAGGAGGAAACTGCAGCAGTTGTGCAAGGTGAATTGTAGCCTGCAGGCACCTGGGTCTGCTGGCAGCTCTGCTGGAAAGTGCCACAGGCCATTGAACGATGAAGCGTGTGCCAGCAAAATGCCTCCTTTTGCAATAAGTTCCCCTGTTGCTGAGCTGAAATCTTGCTGCGTGGCATCTCCTTGCGGTCCCCTTGGTCCTGCCCGGCATGGTGTGGCTCTGGGCGCGCTGCCTGCAAGCTCCCCCGGGACAAACCCTGACTGCTCCTGCCTGTGCTTGCTTCCACAGATGGCTAACCCCGTCCCGTCAGCCTGCTGCATGGTGCTCGCTGCAGTGGTGGTGGTGTATGCTAGGAGGCACAGCCAGCAGGGTGAGTCTTGTGCCAGCTCTCCCGCCAGGGGGTCCCAAAAATGCAGGTGCTGCTCTTCTGGACTCTCTCCTAGCACGAGTTGGCAATGCTGTCTGCATTTGCTCAATATATTTTTGGATGTCATCATTTTCTCCTCTGTTTGATGTGTGCGTCCCTTCCTGCAGGGTTTGGGCATCCTGCATCCCACCAGTGCCCACTGGTCCCCCTCAGTGTGCCTCGTCCTGCCCAGACCCCTGCATGTCCCAGGGCACCCCTGCAGCCTTCCCCATCCCTTTACTCCCCATTTTCTGCACTGTAAAGGGAAAGGAGGGTGGGAAGAAGTGGCAACCTGGCAGCCCCAATGCCTGTCGCCCTACCCTGTGACCATCTCTGGTGCCTCATCAAGCTCTCACCTCCTTGGGGGGACTTTGTCCTCACTGCTCAGTGACACCCACCCTCTGTGTCCGTCACTAGCTCATGCCTCTCCAGCGAAGCAGAGGATGTGGGGCTTTAGAAAGACTGAATTTTAGAGTTGCTGGTGGCGTTGGGAGCTGGAGGACCCCATGCAATTCTGGGTCCAGATTGGAGCAGGACAGTTTTGGGGCAGCCAGTTGGGTCCTGCCATGGGGTGTCACCCATAGCAGTCCTGCTAAAGTGGAACAGAATGCCCCCCCCCAAAACTCCCTGGCTTTCCTGGCAGTAAACCTGTTTGCAGTTGCTTTTGTTGGATGATAGTGGGGAATTTTGCTGATTAGCACTGATGAAGATGTCTGTATGTCCATGGTCTTGGTGGGATTGATGAACCCAGCCGGAGCAGCCCACTGAGCTGCTCTAAATCCAGCTGGGTGACTTTATGCTGCTGGGTGCTGCCAGCTCTGCTTGCCTGGACATGAAGCAGCTGGAGTTTGGTGCCATGTCCCCGTTGCATGGGAACAGCCATGCTCTGGATACAGAGGAAGCTTGCTGGGTGTCACTGGGGGAATGTTTCCAGCTCCTTCCCAGCGTGTCTGCCCAAAGTGTCTCGGTGCTCAGCTGTGTGCAATGCTGCTTGGTCCTGTTGTGCTAGCAGGACCCTCGAAGGAGCCAGTGTCAAGGCTGCTGGAGCATCCCTTGGATGCACTGTGTTGCTTCCCTCTGTGCTGCAGGGATGACAGCCCAAACCTGGGGAGATGCACACCAGGTGCAGGTATTTCAGGAATCTGTGTAGTGGAAATGTGTTGTCTAGGCAGAAACAAACGGCTGCTCCCTGCCAGTGCTGGCAATGAGTTTTGCCACTGGCTGCAGCATGCCAGTGCGGAGAGCATGGTCCTGGGTCCTCATGGCAGCCATTCCAGGCAAGCTGAAGCGATTCCCACCTTCTGCTCCATGAGCTGGCAGGATTCAGGGATTTGGCAGCACATCCTTCCTGTCCCTACACCCCTCCCCCTTCCCTTGCCCAGCTGCATCTAGCAGGGAGGTGTCTGGGGCACCAGCTCAAAACTGGAGCTGCTGAGACCCAATTGCATCAACAGGCACCTGGAGGGAGTGCGTGAAGGGAGGCAGGGCTCTCTCCATCTGCAGGAGCCGGAGAGGCTGCTCTGCACTGGGGGACATGAAAAGGAGCTGGGGGGCACAGAGAGAGTTTGAAATATTGGGTATAAGAGCTGGAGGAAGGCTAGTAAGGCAGCTGCAGGTCTGCACTCAATCTGGCTGTTCCCCAGAGGCACTGAATCGGAGACCCAATGGGTTTGCTTGTCTCCCCTGCACACAGTTTACCCTGTGCCCTGCTGCAGCCTCCCCTCATCCCCTGGACTCATCCCCTGCCAGCCAGGAACTCTGGCAGGAGAAGTGGGGTGGGAGGTTGGATTAATCCCACTGATGGCAGGGACTGCTCACTTGCCGAGGCGATCGGCTCTGGGGCAGACGCGTTCTGCAGTGGAGCAGGGGATCAAGACAGGCAGGGCTTTTTTTTTCGGCATCGAGGCCACTCAAAGCAGCCGAGGGAGCCGCCAGGACCCGGAAGCCCTCGCGAGGGAGGCTGACGAGGCATAGGCGGAGCCAGCAGCGCCCCTCTACCCTGACGTTCAAAAGCAGCCCCTAGGGAGCATGGCGACCAGGGCACGTCAGAAGGACGGGGCGCGGTAGTTTGCGTGGCAGTTCGAGCAGGGAGGGCCCCTCGCCGCTCTTCGGCAGCAGTCTTTCCCTTCGGTACTTGTAACCTGCCTGCGAGGAACCTGGTCATGGTATCAACCAGGCAGAAAAACATGGCCTCCGCATCTCTTGCGGTCTCTCCAGCCGCAGTCACTGATGTGGCTACTCAGACGGAGAGCTCGGGGAAACACGCAGCCATCCAGGTCTTGGGCTGCAGGGTGTGCCTGAGTCTTCTGTCGGTGTCCGACAGCAGCAGCGAGGGGTATGCCTGTGGCAGGTGTGCCCAGATTGAAGAGCTGCTCAGCCAGGTAGCAGAGCTTTGGGAGGAGGTGAGCAGGCTCAGGAGCATCAGGGAGTCAGAGAAGGAAATTGGTGGAGGTGTACCCTACCCTCTCTGAGACAGACTCACGAGCCTGCCACAGCACAAATGTCTCCTGCTATGCAGAAGACAAAAGTTCCCTCATTCCGCCAGGCAGTAGGAGGAGACCTAGGCCAAGGGGGGGAATGGAGGCAGGTTCCTGTTCGGGGTGGTAGGCGAGCCCTGTCCTTGCCCACCTCACCTTCCCATCTACCCTTATATAACAGGTATGAGGCTCTAGAACATGACAGTCAGAACAACGAAGTAGACGAAAGCCCGTCCCAGTTGGAGAGGGTGCCTAAGGCAAGGCAACCTACCCCCCCGCATTGCTACATCAACTGTCAAAAAAGAAAGAAGGGTTATTGTCATGGGGGACTCCCTTTTGAAAGGGACAGAGGGCCCAATATGCTGACCGGACCCAACCCACAGGGAAGTCTGTTGCCTCCCTGGGACTCGGGTGAGAGACTTCGCTAAGAAAGTCAAGCGCCTGGTACGGCCCACCGACTACTACCCGCTACTGGTCTTTCAGGCTGGTAATGACGAGGTAGCAACGAGAAGTCCGAGAGCGATCAAAAGGGGCTTTAGGGCTTTGGGGCGACTACTTAAAGGATCAGGGGCACAGGTTGTGTTTGCCTCTGTCCTTCCGATAGGGGGGATCGATGCTGACAAGCAGACTCATCACATTAACACGTGGCTTCGGGACTGGTGCAACCAGCAGAATTTTGAGTTTTTCGATCATGGGAAGGTCTACGCGACACCGGGCCTGCTGGCACCAGATGGGATGCGCCTCTCTCAGAGAGGGGTGAGGATTTTTGCTCAGGAGTTGGCAGGGCTGATAGATAGGGCTTTAAACTAGAGTCGAAGGGGGAAGGGGATAAAACCAGGCATGCCGGTGATGAGCTAAGGGATGGTGTGCTCGAATCAGAGGGACTGTGTGCTAGTGAGGCCCTTCGGTCGGCTACACAAGGTGCTGCGTGTAGGGAGGCGCATTTGAAGTGCTTCTACACAAACGCACGCAGTATGAGGAATAAAATGGATGAGCTAGAAGTTCCGACATCATCGGCATAAGCGAAACCTGGTGGGATGAGTCCTGTGGCTGGTGTGTTGCAATAGATGGTTACAGGCTCTTCAAGAGGGACAGGCAGGGTAGGCGAGGTGGCAGGGTGGCAATATATGTGAAGCATGGGCTGGACTGCGTGGAACTTCAAGTTGGGGATGGCAAAGTTGAGAGCCTCTGGGTAAGGATTAAGGGACGAACAAATAAAGGGGATGTCGTTGTGGGAGTCTATTACAGACCACCCGGCCAGGATGACAATGCCGATGAATTATTCTTTGCAGAACTAAGAGATGCCTCGAGATCAACTCCCCTTGTCCTTATGGGGGACTTCAACTTGCCAGACGTCAACTGGGATTACCGCACAGCCGACACGAGCAAGTCCAGGAGGTTCATAAAGCACCTAGATGATAACTTCTCGGTGCAGGTGCTAAGGGAGCCAACTAGGAAAGGTGCCCTCCTAGATCTGTTGCTGGAGAACAGAGAGGGTCTTGTGGGAGACGTGGCAATTGGCGGCCGTCTCGGTCACAGTGACCATGAAGTGGTTGAGTTTAGAATTTATGGTGACAGAAGGAAAACTGCCACCAAAACTTCAGGCCTGGATATGGGGAAAGCAGACTTCAGGTTGCTCAGGGAACTAGTCAGCAAGGTCCCCTGGGAAGCTGCTTTTGAAGGCATTGGCGTCCATCAGTGCTGGTCAATCTTTAAGCACTGCCTCCTAAAAGCACAAGATCAGGCGATTCCAAAATATCGGAAGGCAGGAAAGCAGGGCAGAAGGCCGGCCTGGCTGACCAGGGATCTTCTACTGGAGCTTAGGCGGAAAAAGAAAGTGTACGGCTACTGGAAGGAGGGTCAGGCGATGAGGAAGGAACACAGGGATGGTGTTCATGTTTGTCGGGAGAAAATTCGTGTGGCCAAAGCCCAGCTAGAGTTGAAGCTGGCCATGTCTGTGGGAGACAATAAAAAAGGTTTTTTTAGATATGTGAACAGAAAAAGGAGAACCAAAGAAAACATAGGTCCGCTACTAGATGGGGAGGGTCTCCTCACAGACAGTGACATAGGCAAAGCAGAGATGTTTAACGCCTTCTTCGCCTCTGTCTTCAACACTGATGATGGGCTTCGGGACCCAGGGTACCCTGAGCTGGAGGACCATGACAGTGGGAATGACAAACTCCCAACCGACCCTGAACGTGTGCGGGATTTGCTGCTCTACCTGGATCCATACAAGTCCGTGGGTCCGGATGGGATTCATCCCAGGGTGCTTAAAGAGCTGGTGATGTCATCGTGAGACCTCTCTCAATTATTTTTCAATGATCTTGGGAATCTGGAGAGGTCCCATTGGACTGGAAGCTGGCAAATGTGCCAATTTTCAAGAAGGGTAAGAAAAAAGACCGTAGCAATTACAGGCCTGTCAGTCTCACGTCAGTGCCTGGTAAAATTATGGAGAGGATGATCCTTGAAGTACTGAAGTGCACCTGGGGGACAATGCAGTCATTGGTCCCAGCCAACATGGGTTCATGAGGGGTAGGTCCTGCCTAACAAATTTGATTTCTTTTTATGATAAGATCACCGATCTAGTCGATCAAGGGAAACCAGCTGATGTGATCTTTTTGGACTTCAGCAAGGCTTTTGACACAGTTTCCCATAGGATCCTACTGGACAAAATGTCCAGCATACAGCTAAAAAAAAAACCATCATACGATGGGTGAGCAATTGGCTGACGGGCAGGGCTCAAAGGGTTGTGGTAAATGGGGCCACATCTGGCTGGCGGATGGTCACTAGTGGGGTCCCTCAAGGCTCTGTTTTAGGGCCAGTCCTCTTCAATGTCTTTATAAATGATTTGGATGTAGGACTAGAAGGTGTTTTGAGCAAATTTGCCGACGACACCAAACTTGGAGGAGTTGTGGACTCGGATGAGGGTGGAAAGGCCTTGCAGAGAGATCTGGACAGATTGGAGAGCTGGGCGATCACCAACCACATGAAGTTTAACAAAGGCAAGTGCCGGGTCCTGTACCTGGGACAGGGCAACCCTGGCTATACGTACAGACTGGGCGACGAGATGCTGGGGAGCAGCCCCGCAGAGAGCGATCTGGGGTTTGTGGTTGACAGCAAGTTGAATATGAGCCAGCAGTGTGCCCTGGCAGCCAGGAGGGCCAACCATATCCTGGGATGCATCAAGCACTGCATCGCTAGTCGGTCGAGGGAAGTGATTGTCCCGCTCTACTGTGCGCTGGTGCGGCTTCACCTCGAGTACTGTGTGTAGTTCTGGGCACCACAGTACAAGAAGGACGTGAAACTGTTGGAGAGTGTCCAGAGGAGGGCGACGAAGATGGTGAAGGGCCTAGAGGGGAAGACATATGAGGAGCGGCTGAGGTCACTTGGCCTGTTCAGCCTGGAGAAGAGGAGGCTGAGGGGGGACCTCGTCGCAGTCTACAACTTCCTCACGAGGGGGAGTGGAGAGGCAGGTGACCTCTTCTCCGTTATCACCAGTGACAGGACCTGCGGGAACGGTGTTAAGCTGAGGCAGGGGAGGTTTAGGCTGGACATCAGGAAGAGGTTCTTCACCGAGAGGGTGTTTGCACACTGGAACAGGCTCCCCAGTGAAGTAGTCACTACACCAAGCCTGTCTGAATTTAAGAAGAGATTGGACTGTGCACTTAGTCACATGGTCTAAACTTTTGGGCAGACCTGTGTGGTGCCAGGAGTTGGACTTGATGATCCTTATGGGTCCCTTCCAACTCGGGATATTCTATGATTCTATGATTCTAAGACGGGATTAGAGTCCATTTATCATGTTCTTGAGGCACGCTCGACTTTAATAGCTCATGAAGCACTTTAAGAGATGCATTAGCACTGAATACTTGAATGAGGAGGATGTGACAAGCTGTTAAGTGAGCAGGAGCAAGGCGCAGTGAGGCCAGCCCACCTGCTTCTGGCTCTCACGTGCACCCTGGTGATTACTGGAGAGTCCTGCGAAGTGCCACATGAATTAATAAAAGCAGCATTGGGTGTGGCGCTGGTGAGGTTGCTCATGTGTTAACCCCTCTGCTGCTCATCTTCAGTCCTTCTTCTTGGAGCTGGAGGAATGAAGGGCGCGTTTGTCCAGGATGCAGGAGTCAGGAATGCTCCCCAAACCCCAAGGTTTTCAGGTGGAGGAGGTCAGAGCTGAGGGGATCTGCAGGAGCTGCTGTTTCTCCATCCCTCCCTGAGCAGAGCCCAAGGACAATCTTGTTCTGGAGGACAGCTTGATCCTGGTGATGCCCCACACCGTGCTTGCTTTAGACAGCATTATACCCTAATCCAGTTGCTGCTAAAGCAATCTCTCCGTGCTGCTGATCTGTCCCACTGGGTGGCTCTGGCAGGCTGTGACAGCGCTCAGCTCACTGACCTGGGCCAGCAAGGGTGGTTTTGTACAGCCACTGGGATGCTCTTGAATTTAGTAGAGAAAAAAGGGATGCATGGGGTAGACTTGGAAGGGGACAGAAAAAGAGATAAGGCTTGCAGGAGCTAGCTGTCGGAACAGGTTGGCATAGTGGCACGGTCTGGGCATGTGTCTGATTTACTTCTGCCCAGAGGACAGGGACAGGGAAAGCACAGCAGAGCAAAGAAGCGGTGCTGCCTGCTGCAAGGCTTGCACATGTGGTTGGCCAGGGGTTCAGGCATGTGACAGCAGGGCTGGCAGGGGGCCCTGCAGGGCAGAGGTCCCTGCAGGGCAGACACCTCCATAGTGGGGCTTGGGCACCCTCAAAGGAAAGGGAGAAGCCCCGGGGCATTGCCAAAACTCCTTACATAGGAAAGGTTTACACACTGGAGATGTGGCAGGCCATAAAGTGTACATGCAGGGGTGATTCCAGCTCTTCCTAGTCGTTGCTGTGACTGCCCACAGCTGGGCTCTGCTGTTCCCAGTACACCCGGGTGCTGCAGCAGCCCGGGCAGGAGGCAGCTCTTCTTCCCGGGCTCCTGCCACAAGCCGAGCCCCTTCCCCATCCGTCAGCTGTGCTGGAGTTATATCCACATCTGTCCCAGACTGAGATTTCTCTGCTTTTAAAGAGGAGTAATTCTGCTTTATTGATCCTCACCTTGCTGAATTAACACGTTTAAACAATAATTATGTTTTCACCCAGGAGAGGAGAGAAAGAGAGAAACGTCTCTGGAAATGAATGTGTTTCAGATGCCACATGCCAGGGTTAATTTATTGATGAGCAGAGAAGCCGCTATCTCCTCTCTTTCTCACCAGCAACAAGCAATTAGCTCCCATCATTCCTCAACCGAGGAAAAGAAAGAGAGATTTTGTTTCATTACTTTCCCTCTTTTGCAATCGGTTCTGCTGCAAAGCCTCCCAGGAGCTCCCTTTCGCATGCGCCTCATTAGAGATGCTGCCCACATTTCAGCTAAGACAAAGCCTGGGCTGGTAAACAGCCTTCGAAATGCACAGCAAAGCCATGCAAATTGCCTTCTCCATGAGAAAACCATCAGTGGGTACCTTCTTTTCGCTCTTTGCCACATTGTCCAAGCTTTTATGACAGCTGATGGAGATGCGACTGTCTCTCCTTCTGCATCAGTCAACCCATGCAAGTCCCCTGGGCATTTTTCCTTGCTTTTCCCCCCTCTGTTTCACAGCTGGAGTATTTCTATTTTTGCACATTGCTGAATTTTCAAAGATGGATTGTGAGCCTCTTCTCTCTTCCATCCCTTGCTGCTTTTCTCACGTCCGGTTTTGCCATCTATTGCTAGTGCCTGCTCAGCAGGTTAGGCTATCTTAGCATCCTTCCCTACCCCCTAGGAGAAAGAGTAGAGCTTTGCTCCCACTGATCACTTCAGAAACAGGGTTTGCAAAGCCTGGGTCATCCAACCATTTTCTCTGCTTGATTTTTGTCCCATTATTCCCCATTACAAAAATTTGAAGTAGAAGTATAGTTACAGTGTGTAATTCCTGGGGATGTCCTGCACCAGTGCCTGGAGCCTGGCAGGTTGTTTGGGAGATGCATCTTTCATGCTTGCCTTGGTTTTGCATTCTGCTCTGCAAAGGGACAGGCGGTGCTGTGCTTTTCCCCTTTGCTTTTCCCTGGAGCAGCTGGTGTTCATTTCAACCGAGAACAGGCTTCATGGGTGCTGAAGCCATGCTCAGAGCTGGTCCCAGTGACTGAGAGGTCTGAGACATCTGCTCTGCATCATTCATCTTATATATAACTGTTTTTAGAACTCTTATTAAAGCAAGTGAGGTGCATCACTATACTAGGTCCAAGAAGCTCAGTACAAGACAGAGCGATGCCCTGCACCATCCTAGCATGCAGTTGCCAGAGGTTAGGGATTGTCCTAGAGCTTTTCTCACCTCTTTGCTCTTCCAAAGACCCCATATGCAAGGCTGGGAGGGAGTAGTGTGTGTGTCCATGCCAGAAGCCAGACTAGAGCATCTTCCTGCCTTGATGAGAGATGCAGAACCAGCCCCAAGATTGAGTGGGTCCCAGGGGACCTCAGCTGCACTCCCTCTCCCCTGAATTTGGGAAGCCTCAGCATCCAGCCTTTGGACCTCCTCGTGCTTTTCTCTGCTAGATTTCAGAGTACAAAAATTTACCCCCAGACAAGTACTTAAAGACACCATCCGGGTCATGTTTTATCTTCCAGTGGTTGGGCTTACACTGAGCATCCTCTTACATGAAACCAATTATTGTTTTTTCCCCATTGCTCAAATCAGTCTTCCCTGAACTGTTTTGTGTTCACAGCCATCCTTTCTTAGGTGTCTCTCTCCTCTCCTCTCCTCTCCTCTCCTCTCCTCTCCTCTCCTTGATAAGGTGAGTGATTAGCAACAGGCCAAGAGCAGATCCCTGCAGGGCCACACTGGGAACACCCTCCTGCAATGATGATACCACATTAACAATTAATTCCCCATTAGCAATTTTTTTTTTAATCCTTCCTGTTATAATTCTGGATGCTCTCACTATCCAGCTAGCTGAAACACCAGCCTTGATCCAAACTGCAGCCCTGCTCAGCGCATAAGCTGATTGCAGAACATTTCTGGTTGGGAAGCACAGTTTGGTGCAGCCTCTACCTGCCCCTGCATCCCTCACTCTCTGCAAGCTATCCTGAAGCCAAAAGGCTGCTCACATTGGCTTCACGGAGCGCTCAGAAAGCCAGAACAGAGGCATGGTGCTAGATCAATAAAAGGACACATCTTGGCGTTGGAAGGATGTTATCAGGGCTTGCTCAGTGTATAGGCACAGGTCTTAGCTCAGTCTATCCTCAGGCTAAACGAGTGTCGGTTCATGGTGGTATTCGCATTTTCTGTACCTGGTAGACCTTGGTCCCAGGGTGTACCATGAGGAGATGCTTCTGCCTTGGAACTGCTTCCTCCCCACTGCAAGGGGTGAAAGTGCAAGCAGCAGGGCAATGGGGGAGAGCATTGCCAGAGGTAGGGGACAGCCTGGCTCAGTGAGGACACGTTACCCCTCACACAAAGGCTCCAGCACTGACTATATATGTGCAGCCATCAGGACTGGAGCACTACTGCAAGACAGAGCTTTCTTAAATTACTCTGCAGGCTGCCATTCAAAGGCAGGCATCTGCTCTTTGTGGCTTTGTCTCCTTTGCTGTCCTCATTCCTCTCCGGGGCTAAGCTGGGTCTGTAGCTACCTGTGTTTGCTATACAAGTCTGTCTGGAGGCACTTGCACTGAGTGTACCCCTTCCTGGAGATGGAAGGAGGTTTTGGAAATGGAGCTGATGGAGATGAGATTGTGGAGCAAAGCAAGGATTTGTCCCTGGGCCTATGTGACAGCTGGGAAGGAAATATTATTAAGAAATATGCTCTGCTAACAAAAATATGAACCCCTCCGTCAGCTGGTGTATTGAAGTGGATCGCAAAGCTGTAGGGTTTTTTTGTGTTTTTTTTTTTTTTTAAGAGTGGATTTGTCAGGTTTTGGACAAGTAAATCTGAAATCCCTCAAAGCTGGTGAAGATAGTTGACATCTGTGATGAGAAGAAAATGCTGAGAGGATTGCAGTCTGCCAGGGCTCATTAGTTGTGCCAGTGGCAAGGAAAACCGTCTCTCAGTAACCTTTTAGACTTCATTAAACATATCAACAAACACTAAAAGGGGAGGGCTGGGGTTTGCAGTCCAGCCAGGTCCCCAGAGGAGCTCTGGAGTGTTGAGTCCAGAATGAAGCCCCAGGGGTTCCTGCTGGTGTGGGAGTTCACCCCCAGCTGCCAGGGCCCTTTGGAAAGCATGAGAAGCCATATGGGACACCGAGGGCTTGCCAACAAGGTGACTTGTGGTGGACTGGGGACTGCTCTTTGCTCTTTCCATGAGCTCTGGCTGCTGAGGAAGAGCCGCGGCCTGTCCTAGCACTGATCTCCTCTTGGCAAGGGAGGAAACAATCCTTGTCCATGGGTTATGCCTGTTGTTTTTTATGCCTGTTACATTTTCGAAGGCTGCCAGGAATGGAAGATCTCATAAAGCTGTGACAGTTGGAGTGGAAACTAAGCACTTCAGGGGCTTGGCTTGATTTAGTCTCCAAAAGCTTGGAAAGGTCTCACCTTGGAAGTCACGCAGCCATCCCAGGGAGCCAGCATCTCGCATTGCCGAAGTGTCCTGGTCTTGCCAGCTGAGGGACATGCATCCGTCTGGACTTGGGCTGGAGGTGCTGCTCAGTTTGTCTGCTTTGAAGGGCTTCCAGTGCCTGAAGTTATGGATCGTGCCCTGGGACTGCAAAGTCCATCTCAGGTCAGGCTGGAGGAGCAAAGTGCTGTGGCTCCAGGCACCACCTGGAGGAGTATGGGGCTGTAGCAAAGGGGGCTACATTGGTGACTGAGCAAAGCCCAAAAAAACAGGAGCACAGCCGCAGCGAGACACTGAGACCAAGCATCCTCATCTCTGTTTTCTGATGATTTTGCTAGGGTAGGAGCAGAGCAAAGGAACCATGAAGCATGCTCAGGAGAGCACATGCTGGGACACGACACGTATCAGCAGCAGCAGAACAACTTGCAAGATGTGCAGCCTGTCCTGTGGATTAAAAGAACATCTTTCAGGATAAGAAGTGTTGGGCAGCACTAAATGGAGCGGATCCATGCAGAGAAGCCAATATAATTGTGGCATATTATAAGGAAAAGGAGAAGAGGAAGGATTGAGCTGGGTCTGTGGCAGGCTTGTTACAGAGGGGAAAAGCAATTCATGTCACCTTGTAATGAGTGCTGCAGCAAGGCCAATCAGGTGGAGAAGTGAAGTGAAACTGCAAAGCAATCGACAGTGATGGAGGCAGGAGGGGTTAAAGCAGTATTAGTCTGGCGTATGGCCCATTGATCTCTTGGTGTAGGATTTGCTGAAAGATTATTGTTTAGGCTCAGCTGCCACTGGGTGCTAATTGAAGCTAAGGTAGTCTGGAGGCTGATGGAACCTCCTTCCTTTGCTCAGGGGCATGTGCTGGGGAGACTGGTGTTAGGGAAGGGGCTTTGTGCATGTGGTTTGCAGTGGGGGAAGAAACCACCTTCATCTCCATTCAGCAGACAAGGGGAAGGGGCTAAAACTTCTCCTTGCACATCTGCATACATCGGTACATAGGGTCAGTCCCTGACCACAGCCCTAGGCAGGATGCATCCACCGTGGTGCAAAACTCCCCGTGAATGGGGCAGCGCCATGTGCTGCCCTTTGTCCCAGGTTCAGCACACTGGCATGTCCTTCCTAGCTTTAGTTTGCAAAGCCTGAAGCATTTCCCCCAGTGCAGATTTCTGTTAGAAGAGCCCAGCTGGATGGCTTAAACCTGCTTAATTATCTATTCTGGAGTGTTACAAAGCAGCCAGAGGTCTGCAGAGCCCAAGCTGAAAAACATTGACCTGCAAAGCCGGAAGCCTGGAGGACTTCTGCCAGCAAAGAGCTGTGTGCTTTGTAGGCTGGGCTGCATGAGCTAAAGCAGAGCTGTATATTGTAGCATACCATCCTTGGCCCCTGCTGGATTTGCAAAGGTATAATGAGGTCTGCATGTGTGTGCATGTGTTTCTGATGGCCAGGCGCTGGGCAAGGAGCGTGCACTGCTGGGTAATGAAGCTTTGCTGGTGGAGAGCTGGTTGGGAAAGGATGCTTTTCTATGCTGAAGTGCACTTCTGCTCTGCAGAGAGGCAGGAACACAGACACTGCAGGCAGCAGTGGCCAGTGCAAGCCTGCATCGTGCACAGGGGTTTGCTGTGGGGGCCGTCCTGGTACCCCCGTGCCCATACAGGAGTCCAAGTGAATGTCTCCAACCAGACAGGTGAGCTGTACTCTCCATCCGTGTTTATGCCCGAGCCTGCTCCCAGGGGCATTGTAAGCTGAGCCCAGAGCACTCCCAAGGGGAGCCTCCAGCCGGAGCCTTGAATTCCAGACTCCTTAGGATGAGTCACGGAGAGCCTCTGGCTCCAGTCAAGCCGCAAACCCCAGCAGGTCGGATCCTGCCATGCCGGTGCCTTGCCTGCACTGTGGTTGCTGCAGCTGAGAGCACGCTGTACAAGGGAGAAACTGAGGCACGTAGGATTGAGGGCATTGAATCCAGATGTTAACATCTGTCCATCTAACCCTCTTGCTGTGATTTCCCATGGGACGCTTCCATGCCTGGCCATCAGCAGGAGCCTGGAGACCTGCCACAACCTGTGCTAGCTGCTGGGACAACTAGGGAGGCTTGGGGCACAGCAGGAAAACACAGTGGTGTTGCTCAGGAGTGGAGAGGTGCTGCTGAGCTCAGCAGGATGCCCGCTGTTCGGAGGGGATGGAGGTGCACAGTGAGGCATGATGCGCCTGGCTAGTGATCACATGCAAGCTCCTGTGCTCAGCAGACTAGAAAATGAGTTTTACCATTGTGGTGGAAACCACAGGGGGATCGGCCTGTGTGCCTGTTTCTTTTCCTATGGTGAGGGTCCCTGCTGCATGGTGTGGGGGAAGGACAGTGGTGGAAGAGCTCAGGAACTTGGGTCCCCACTGGTGCCTCCCAGCTCTTAGAGCATCATGCGAGCCCCTTGGTAGGGGGAGGAAGTCCCAGAATCAGCCATGGGCTTGCTTGCTGTAGTAACCCACCACACCATTACCACTGGTGCTCCCACTGGAAGTCGGTTCACCTTCCTAGGACTTTTCTATGGCACAACTATCCCCAGGGCTTTGTCCCTGTGGAGCCTCCCCAGCTTTTCCCAGTAACACCCATCCCTCTCCATTACAGAGCACAGCCCTTTGGGTGGTCAGAGAAAGGATGTGCCACCCCTTGCTGGCAGAAGATGCTTGGACCCATTGCGCGCATCCTCCACTTGGTCTTGGCAGGGGAAAATGGCTCTGCCAGCTCCGTGGAGAGCATTTAGGGACATCTGCAGGCTGACTTACTGCCTTTCCTATCATGTCAATTCTGCTTTGCTGAGTTGCAGCTGGGGCACATCAGGTCTGTCCTGCACAGGCTGTTCCTCCATCTCTCAGCCCTAAGAGCAGAGGGACACGTCCATCTGTCCATCCTGGCTTGCAAGGCAATTTTCTGTTATTTTCCACCCAAGTTTGTGGACTGTAAACTGGCTGAAGGGAAGAAACCAGAGGGTTGTGGTTAATGGGACGGGGTAGAGTTGGAGTCCTGTATCTAGTGGAGTCCCTCAAGGGTCAGTACTGGGACCAGTGTTGTTTAATGTATTCATCGATGACTTGGATGAGGGAATGGAGTGCGCTGTCAGCAAGTTTGCTGATGACACTAAACTGAGAGGAGTGGCTGACACACAAGAAGGCTGTGCTGCCATCCAGCAGGACCTTGACAGGTTGGAGAATTGGGCAGGGAGAAACTTAATGAAATATGACGAGGGCAAGTGTAGAGTCCTGCATCTGGGCAAGAACAACCTCAGACACCAGTATAAGTTGGGGACTGCCCTGCTGGAAAGCAGTGAAGGGGAGGGACCTGGGGGTCCTGGTGGACAGCCGGATGACCATGAGCCAGCAATGTGCCCTTGTGGCCAAGAAGGCCAATGGCATCCTGGGGTGTATCAGAAGGGGGTGGTTAGTAGGTCGAGAGAGGTTCTCCTCCCCCTCTACTCTGCCCTAGTGAGACCGTATCTAGAATATTGCATCCAGTTCTGGGCCCCTCAGTTCAAGGACAGGGAACTGCTTGAAAGAGTCCAGCACACAGCCACAAGGATGATGAAGGGAGTGGAGCATCTTCCTTACGAGGAAAGTCTGAGGGAGCTGGGTCTCTTTAGCTTGGAGAAGAGGAGACTGAGGGGTGACCTTATTAACGTTTATAAATATGTAAAGGGCAAGTGTCAGGAGGATGGAGCCAGGCTCTTCTCGGTGACACCCAATGATAGGACAAGGGGCAATGGGTGCAAGATGGAACATAGGAGGTTCCACTTAAATATGAGACAAAACTTTTTTACGGTGAGGGTGACAGAGCACTGGAACAGGCTGCACAGGGGGGTTGTGGAGTCTCTTTCTCTGGAGGCTTTCAAAACCCACCTGGACGTGTTCCTGTGTGACATGATTTAGGTGTTCCTGCTCCGTCAGGGGGATTGGACTAGATGATCTTTCAAGGTCCCTTCCAATCCCTAACATTCTGTGACTGTATGATGGGAAAGGGGAAGAGTGGTTTCTTGGTCTCCCCTCATACCAGGAGTCCTTTTATCAATGGGGTGTGAAGGGCTGATGAAATGCTACCAGCTCTTTCAGCAGACAGTTAATCCATGGCTATGGATTTGTTGTTAGAGAGGCCAGCAGGCCTGCACAGCTCCTTGTAGCCATCTGTAACTCTCGTGCTGTCATATGGCTGGCTGCAACACCAACTGCTCTCGTTGTGATACGGGGTCATGTCGTATCATGCTAGCAGTGAAAGGGGGCATCATGCAGGATAATAACCAAGCCATGAAGATAAAATGAGTCTCGGCACATAACAGACTTTTTTCTCCGCTCAGAGGATCTTTCTGCTTAAAGGCTGTGTGTGTTTTTCTCTAAATGAGTGTTTTTTCCCAGTCACTCTGCATAGAAACCTGGCATTTTGCAGAGGAAGCCACCTGTGCCCTTCAGCTTTCCCATCAAATACAATAGGCAGACCATCTGCAGGACCTGCAGCACAGCTGTACCAAGGTCACTTTGCATTACCAGACCTCTGTCACCAAGCAAACTCTTGGTCAGGGGAACTTAAAATGCCTGGAGCAGCTCCCTCTGCGAGGACACAGCCTCCATGGGGCCAGCCAGCAGCCTGGCGCCTGTAGTGAGCAGCCTGCATCGTGTGCAAGGCTCACCAGGAGCAATCAGGCTTCATTGCAGCGGATGAGCAGAGATACTGCTTCAGCAGGGATCCTGCCCACGTGGTAGTCCCAGGAGGATTACAGAGCTGGGAAGGTGGGCAACCCACCCCCACCCCCCACCCCACCCCCCCGGCTTGCTATAGCTGCAAATTTTGCCCCTACTAGGAGTGGGCAAACTTCAGGAGCTGGGACTGGGAGGTGCCTGGTGCTTTGTGCGGGGTTTTTGCTCCACGATACCGCAGCCTCCACTTACATTCAGACTCCGCACAGGGTTTAACATCCCCATAATGATGTGCATTTTTTTTCCAAGTAACACAACCCTCTTGCAGATGTGGTGCTGCCTATGCAGCACTGGGGGCATTTTGCAGCCTTGCAAGGGAGGCTCCGGTGCTCCACAGACACCTCGAGGTGCTCATTTCAACTTCAAAAGCCCCAGATGGGGCAAAACAAACAGAAATACTGAACAAACAGACAAAACCCAGCTGTCTGGGGCTGCACAAGCCCTGCTTTCCATGAGTCCCAGCAGACAGTACCATGAGCCTGGTGTCAGACAGCATCCATGGCAGGGATGTGGATATTAACAGCACTCTTAGGGGCCAGTTTGCAGGGCTGGGATCAGAGAATCACAGAATCACAGAATTGTAGGGGTTGGAAGGGACCTCAAGAGATCATCGGGTCCAACCCCTCTGCCAAACCAACTTCCCTAGAGCAGGTTGCCCAGGTAGGCGTCCAGACGGGCCTAGAATATCTCCAGAGAAGGAGACTCCACAACCTCCCTGGGCAGCCTGTTCCAGTGCTCCGTCACCCTCACTGTGAAGAAGTTCTTTCGCATGTTGGTGCGAAACTTCCTGTGCTCCATCTTGTGGCCATTACCCCTTGTCCTGTCCCCACAAACCACTGAAAAGAGGTTGGCCAAATCCCTCTGTCTCCCACACACAAGGTATTTATAAACATTAAAAAGATCCCCTCTCAGTCTTCTCTTCTCAAGGCTGAACAGACCCAGGTCTCTCAGTCTTTCCTCATAGGGAAGATGCTCCAGGCCCCGTATCATCTTTGTGGCCCTCCGCTGGACTCTTTCCAGGAGATCCCTGTCTTTTTGTACCGGGGAGCCCAGAACTGGACACAGTACTCCAGGTGAGGCCTGACCAGGGCAGAGTAGAGGGGGAGGATCACCTCCCTTGACCTGCTGGCCACGCTCCTTTTAATGCACGCCAGGATCCCGTTGGCCTTCTTGGCCACCAGGGCACACTGCTGGCTCATGGCCAACCTGTCGTCCACCAGGACCCCCAGGTCCTTCTCTGCAGAGCTCCTCTCCAGCAGGTCGTCCCCCAGCCTGTACTGATATGTCCGGTTGTTCCTTCCCAGGTGCAGGACTCTACACTTGCTCTTGTTAAACCTCATTTGGTTTCTTCCTGCCCATCTCTCCAGCCGGTCCAGGTCTCGCTGAATGGCAACACAGCCTCCTGGTGTGTCGGCCACTCCTCCCAGCTTTGTGTCATCGGCATACTTGCTGAGGGTGGTCACTATTCCCTCATGAAGGTCGTCGATGAAGATGTTGAACAGGACCGGACCCAGCACCGACCCCTGGCGAGCACTACTAGTCACAGGTCTCCAGCCGGACTCTGCGCCGCCGATCACCACCCTCTGAGCTCGGCCAGTCAGCCAGTTCTCAGCCCACCTTACTGTCCACTCCTCTATCCCACACTTTCTCAGCTTTGCTATCAGGATGTCATGGGAGACAGTATCAAAAGCCTTGCTGAAGTCAAGGTAGATGACATCCACTGCTCTCTCCCCATCTACCCATCTGGTGATGCCATCATAGAAGGCAACGAGGTTGGTCGAGCACAATTTCCGCTTGGTGAATCCATGCTGACTACTCCTCATAACATTCTTCTCTTCCAATTGCTTGGAGATGGCATCCAGAACGAGCTGTTCCAACACCTTTCCAGGGACAGAGGTGAGACTGACTGGCCTGTAGTTTCCCGGATCCTCCTTCTTGCCCTTCTTGAAGACCAGAGTGACATTGGCTATCCTTCAGTCTTCAGGCACCTCTCCTGTTCTCCAAGACCTTTCAAAGATGATAGAGAGCGGTTTAACGATCACCTCTGCCAGCTCCCTCAGCACACGTGAATGCATCCCATCAGGGCCCATGGATTTGTGTGCATTGATCCCACTCAAACGCTCCCGAACCACTCCCTCCTCAACCAGAGGGGAGCTCTCCATTTCCCAGACTCCTTCTCCTCCCTCCAGCGTCCAGGAGTCCTTGGGGGGAGTCTTTGAAGCAAAGACCGAAGCAAAGAAGGCATTCAGTATCTCCACCTTCTTAGCGTCCCCCATTACCAGGACACCCTCCTCGTTCAGCATTATCCCTAGTCTTCCTTTTACTGTTTATACGCTTAAAAAAATCCTTCTTATTATCCTTTATCTCCTTTTTGGCTGGGATACTCTCCAGCCAAATCTCTTGGATTCAGATTTCAACCAACCCACCTCATTTCCATGTTTGTTTTAATCTCCCAGTAGAAATGAAACCATTTGCTGCTTTGACTAGCTCCTTGCCTGGAATTAAATGTCTAGCTCCTAAAAAAATGGTCGTCCTGGGCTTGCTCGTCTCAGGGAGTGACCCGAATGCCTTCACACCATTGCAGGGGCAGGCGTTTGCATCTCCAGCAGCCCATCCAGCATGGGATGCTAGGGAGGCATGGGGGACTGCTGCTAGCAGCTGCTCTCCTGCATGGCCCAGGCACATCACTGAAGGGCAGCAGAGCAGCTAGGAGAACACTCAGCCCTGATTTATAGACTTCCAGTGGTGGGGAATCCACCAGAGCCTTTGGAAATCCTCTGGAGCCCCTATGACAGTTTATTGAGAGTTTAGGACTGTTTGACCTTGGAGGGTGGGGGGAAAAGGCAAAGGAAGAAAGCTCGGGGCTTCCCTGCAAAACTGCTTTCCAGAAAGGAAAATCAACCTCAGTCCCTGGATCTCGGGGTCTGTTCCCCAGAGGTGGAAAGACCCCAGAGGTGAGCAAGCAAAAGCACATCAGCCCCTTCATGCTGGGCACAGCAGCCAGGCATCCCGGGATGCTCCAGCCCCATGCCGTGGCCAGGGACACACTCTCCATCCCCTTGTCTACCCATGGCCCCATTTGCCGGTACCTTCCCATGGGATCTGCACAGCCCCTCATCCCACCCCACTCCTCAGGTCTGCAGGACCTGGCTGGCAGCCTGGCACGCCAGGTCCCAGAGGCTACCGAGCAGCTGGTAAGGAGGTTTGGTCATTCCTGCCTCGGGGCTATGTGCGAACCAGTGACCTGGCTCTGAAATGGTTTGTGTTACAGGCAAATCTCCTCGCAGACATGTTGGGGGAGGAAAGCTGGCTTGGATGTGAACTCCCTGGGCTGGAGAGCAAATCCCAGCCCTGCTGAGGGCTTCCCATGCCCGGAGCACTTCCCCAGCGGCTGCATTCTGCCCTCCTGCCCCACCAGCCCCTGCCCCTCGTGAGCACGCAGCACCGCGAGTCCCGTCCCCGTCCGAGGGCTGGCGGTGCTACCGTTGTACACAAAACAATAATCAGCTGCCATAACAAGGACATGGAGTAGCTGAGCTGGCTTCCACACTGTTGTGCCGGCTCCAAGTAGAAACAGCTGCATTTGGTTTGGTTAAATGTTTTATTTACTCCCAATTATCCCAGATAACAGATTTGCTTGCCTTTGTTCAATATTTAATACTGTTTCAGAGCAAAGCTACTCCATGCTTTCTGCTGGAGGACGGGCTGGTGGGGAGTGGCTCTCTGCTGTGGTGGCCCCAGGGGACATCAGGGTCCCAGGGGAGGGCTGGAGGTGCCCAGCACCCCCACGGCATGATGGTCCCAACAGCACCTGGCCTGGCACCCCAAAAGGGGTCACCTGGGGTGCTCTCGCTCATCACGCTGCCCTGCAGTATTTAGGGCAGCATTTAGGGCTCGGAGCTTGCACCACGATTTGCGTGTAAGCAGGGCTCTGAACTCTGTTACGGGTGAGTAATGCTGCGTGCCTCCTCCCCGAATTTACAGCGTTGCCTCTCAGTGTGAATTTTCTGCAAGGGAAATGAGAAAATCCATAGCTTGGTTCATGAGCCTTAATCAGTATAAAACAGCACCTTTAAGAAATTTATCTTTTGCTGAGTCTACCCTTTTATTCGGCACCTTCTGGGGAATAAATTCTCTCTCTTTGAAGCTGGGGACCTGGCTCCTAGGTGGCAGTGGGGCTGGGGGACTTCAGTTACAGCCCTGGGTCCCTGCACTGAGGACGGGTAGGGCCACAGTGTCCCTGGCCCATTTCAGGACCTCCTGGGGAAGAGCAGCCAGGAGCTTTTTCATGTGCTTTGGTGTTGTCACAGGAGGGTTTGGGGCTGGGCCAGGTGCTGGTTGAGTGTGGGCATCTCTGGTGCTAACCTGCGATGGTTTGAGTTCCAGAGAGGGATCTGTCTTTGGTGTGTAATTTCAAGCGGGAGGATGGCCAAGAGCAGCACAGATGAGGGGTAACAGAGCAAAGAGAAGCATGGTCGGAACATCACCTCCCTCCCTTGATCCAGCAATGGGACACGGCCACATCTACATTTGGGGTGACAGAAGGGACTGTCCCAGCCATAGTCATGCTGCTGGGAGTGAGCAGGCAGAGGGTGTGTGGCTGACGGATGCTCAGCCGGGCAGTGGAAATATGATTTATTCATTGCTGTTTTCTTTGTTGTTTCATACCAGCCTGTTGTACACATACAATTTTGGAAAAGTGGCATTAGATAAATAATGCATTGAGTTTGCAGCTGGTGTGCGTGGAACAAAAGGGGCTGGGCAGGTGTGCATGCAGGCATGCTGCTCCCACATCCACAGTGATGTCTCTGCTCCCCACATGCTCTGGGTTGGCATCTCCAGCCCATTTGGGTCCCCGTCATGCCCTCAGCCGCTGCAGCTTTGCTTTTGGCCACCTGGGTGCATTTTTATTTATCTGCACATGCTTACGGCGCACAAATGAGCAAAGCTGCAAGGCAGGGCTGGTCGTGGCAGCGGTGCGAAAGCCATCTCTGGGTGAGGACGAGGAGGGGGCTTCCCGTCACGTTTGGCACAAGCAGGGCATGAGGCACAGGAGTGGCAGGAGCGAGCCTGGTGCTGGGGCTGTCCCCTGCATGGGGCAGAGTGCATGCATGCACGCAGGCTGTGTGAGGGCTGGAGCACGCAATGCTGTCATGGGCCCTGGAGGTTTTGCTGGCACAAGCTGGGGATGATGAGTTAGGCAGGTCATCCCGTGAGCACAATGTAACATTGGTATCCCCCAGCAGCCCGGGGCCTGAATGCGCCCCAAGTGAAAGAGAAGAAATACCTCCTACAGAAGTGTTTTAGAGGCCTCTTAAAAGTTTTATGGGTACTATTTTTTTGTATCCCTCCACCTGTGGAACAAGGCATCTTTAGTACATATAGCCCTCAGCGGGAGAGGAAAATTATAACTGATCCATTTCAGAAACCTCAAAAATGACCTAAAATAACTTTTCTATATATAAAAATGCCACAGTTTTAATGTCCATTATCTTATGACCTAGCAGGGCTAGCAAAAGCTATTGTAGATCATTTTTAGTGGTTTCTAAAATTGATCAATTACACTTTTTCCCTGCACAGTGGGACTCAGGATACAAAGACAACTGGGCTTTAGAGGTGACGAGAGAGACAGAACCCTATGCCTCTGCCAGGGCATCCAGGGCTGCTTTCATCCTCAAGGGCTGTCCTTGTGCTGTCACCAGCCAGGCAGAGGTGCTGTCACTGATCAGGCAGCAGCAATTCCCAATGGGCCGCAGAGACAGCAGTCAAAGGTGTGAGAAAAAAAAAATCTCAAATAATTTTCTTCAGACAGGATCTTCTGTGAAGCTATTTTATTCGCAATTGCAATGGCAGGCGTCCTGTCAATCAGGAATGCATTTTAGTAAACAAATCATAACCTTTTATTCCCTATTACCTGACGCCTGATCACCTCCCCTGTTTCCTCATTGGCTGAGTACTACAGGTTCACAAGCTACTCGACGCTCCTCTATACCATATATGTACAATTTTTCTTTTTTTTTTCAACCCTTTAATTTCTCCTTTTTCCCTTTTTTTTTCCCTTTCTTATGTTTTGAGAACTTGTGATCTTTGTTTTACTGTTCTCACACTGCTCATCCTGTTTTTCTCAAGCTTCCACCTTATTTTGGAACAGTGAGGCCTTCTACTGTCCACTTATCTACTTAGCATTTCTCCTTATTATGACTACACAACTACCTTGGAATACAGAAAAGTAATTCTCTACTGCAAAAACACAATTTAGTTTCTCACACAGCCCTGGGTACTTTCTGGCGCGGTGCTGTGCCAAGGTGCCGCAGCGAGAGCCCACCTCTGCTCTCAGCAGCACAAGGGTCCAGGTACTGAGAGGAGTCAACTTCGGTGTCAGTTCAGATGATTTTACCAACCTGCAAGGGCCAAATTTATCAGCTAAAAGGTTTCCTCCTGCGGGCACCAGCCCTCAGCATTTCAGAGACTTCCTGCAGCTCTGGCTATGCTCCTGCGAAGATCACAGCGTGTTTGTATGTCTGGGAAAGCCGAGTGCAGCATGAGCACTTGGTTGGGTTTAAAACTTTCTGCCTCTAATCTCTAGGACCATCTGACAAGGCCAGAGGTAGCTGCTCCCTGCTGCATGCTCGTCCCGTTTCTGGCTGCCTCCGTCACTCCTGGGATGCAGGACCCAGCCTCCATCCCTGTGATGGGCATGGGATACTCTGCTGCTGCTGAGCTTTAACACAGCCAGTCCTCCTGCAGAGACGGATTTTTCCTGCTGGCTTCAGGCTGTTCCACTGCATCTTGCCGTATGTGGTCCTTCTCCATCCTTTTATGGACCTCAGATCTTTGTGAGAATCATCCCTCAACAAGAAGTTTATTGCTCCCCAGGGACGTGGCAGAGAGAGCCATGAGCACTGCAGCTTAATGGGGTCAAGAGAGCAGCACCTCCTCCTCATCAGAAATGTCTCTGTATCAGCCTTGAAGATAATTTCTCCCTGTACCCGCCAACCTCCTCTGCCACCCCTTATCTCATCAGAGCAGGTGACCTGCTGGGGGAGGAGGTGAGCAGCTCTGCACAGTCCAAGGCAAAGTCTCATGGTGGACCTCAGCAGCACACATGCGACATGCTTCAAGCTGATGAACACAGCCAGGGCTCTCCTTGAAAAGCACGTCCCCCCTCCAGCTGGGAGAGAAGGGACATCCCCTTATTTAGGAGCTGGTGATAAGCCCACCTTGATGAATAATTCTTCTTTCTCTTTCCTCTGCAGCTCCACCGAAAGAGCCAGTGCTGATGTGCCGGTCCAACAACTACCCGAAGGGTTTCTACTGCAGCTGGCACCTGCCCAGCCCCACCTACATCCCCAACTCCTTCAACATCTCTGTCATGTAAGTGCCTGGGAGGGAAGGGTGCAGCAGGGGAAGCACTTGTCCCCCGCAGTCTGGAGCAGGTCCCAGATGGTGCCATGGGTCTCACCTGTGCTGAGCATATGGGATCGGTGTCCAAAAAATGGGCCTGGGGAAGGATGCTGCAGGGACATCCAAATTCACTGCTTGGCACTGGGGCTTTGCCTCAAGAAATTCCTGTTCACCCAGAGGAGGTTGCCAAAGCCACCAGCTCCCATATCCCCTTTCTGTGCCCCAAAGTCCATCTTATCTCCACCACTTGTTCGTGCTGGAAGTTGTGCCTGGTGTTTTTTGGCAAGTTTGGCACAGCCATGCTCCCTTCTACAGTGTGCCAGCAGTGGCCAGGCAGCGGTGCCCCTCAGCCAGTTTTGGCCATGGCATGGCATCATCCCCCACCCTGGAACAACCCTTATAATGCCATGCCTTAGCTTTTGGGGCTTGTTTCTCCAGCAGAAAGGAGAGCCTGATCCTCCCACAGGAGAGGCAGAACCAGCCCCTGCGGGGTCTCATCCTTGCAGTGGGGTGGGGGAAGAGCAGCAGCAGGTACTGCTTGGGGCCAGCATGAGGACATTCATCCTGGTCTCTCTGCAGACTTTCAGCCAGGATAACATATCTTCCAGGAGGAAGGCAGCCCTTTGGCTGTGGGACAGATGGCACATGGGGACCTCGGACAGAGCGGGGACACTGCTCTGCTGCTCCTGCCTCCTCCTCTCCAGCTGTGTTTGTGCATCCCCATCCCAAGTGTTGGTCTGTAGGTAACAGCTCTTCTCATCCCTGCTTTCTAGACACAGAACGAGAGAGATGGTCTGCAAGAAGGACATCTTTCCCAAAAATAGATGTCACATCAGATACCTCCAGCTCTTCTCGACGGTGAAGTACAAGGTGACTCTGACAGTCACGAATGCTCTGGGCAAAAACTCCACCACTCTCACCTTTGACGAGTTTGCCATAGGTAACTTCCGCAGCAGAACTTGGCCTCTCTGAGCCAGTGTTGGGGTTGGCTTGCTCTGTGCACAGCATCTCCTGCCGGAGAGATGGGCCAGGGAAGGGCCAGGCTTTCCAGGTGAAGCCTCTGCCTGCCTGTGCGTGAGATGGAGCCATGCTGGCATCCTCCTGGTGTCCCCCCTGTGGTGGTTTCACCCTGTTGGGCAGCCAAACTCTGCCACAACCGCTCTCTCACTTCCCCTCAAAGGAAGAGGGGGAGAAAATAAGATGAAAAGGGCTCAAGGGTTGAGATAAGGACAGGGAGATCGCTCAACAATTATCATGACGGGCAAAACAGACTCAGCATAGGGAGATTAATGTAATTTATTGCCTATTGCTAACAAGCTAGAGCAGTGAGAAACTAAAAACAAACTAAAAAAGCCTTCCCCCCATATCCGCCCTCGTCTATGTCCTCTCCCCAAGTGGTGCAGGGGAACAGGGAATGGGGGTTGTGGTCAGTCCCTGACGCTTCATCTCCACCGCTCCTTCATGGTCACTCTCTGCCCCTGCTCCACGTGGGGTCCCTCCCATGGGATGCAGTCCTTCCCGAACTGAGCTCCTGTGTGGGCTCCTCTCCACGGGCTGCAGCTCCGGCCCGGGGCCTGCTCCTGCGGGGGCTCTCCATAGGCCGCAGCCTTCTCCAGGCCACATCCACCTGCTCCACCAGGGGCTCCTCCATGGGCTGCAGCATGGAGATCTGCTCCATGGGGGACCCATGGGCTGCAGGGGGACAGCCTGCTCCACCAGGGGCCTCTCCACAGGCCGCAGGGGAACTGCTGCTGCATGCCTGGAGCACATCCTGCCCTCCTGCTGCACTGACCTGGGGGACTGCAGGGCTGGCTCTCACTCCTCTCTCCCAGCTGCTGTCATGCATGTTTTTTCCTTTTCTTAAATCTGCTCTCCCAGAGGCATCTTTCATGGCTCAGCTCTGGCCAGAGGTGGGTCTCTTTTGGAGCCGGATGGACCTGGCTCCTGCCAAAGGGTGCTGGAGGATGCTTTGTGTAGGACCCCCCCCAGCATGTGGGATTGCTGGCACCTAAGCATGCTGGGGGAGCAGGGCAGGATGCACATGGTCCCATTGGTGGCCAGGTGTTCAGCCTGGTCCCATCCCCTGTGGTCCAGGTCTCTCGTGGCTGCTGAGCAAGCAATTCAGTGCGAATGGTCGTGGAGCGATGGTCGTGAAGCAAGCAATTCATTGAGAAAAGTGGCAAAGCAGGGAGCTGGGCACAGGGATTTTGCCACCATCCAAAGGCAGATAACAGCCAGCACAGTGACAAGATTGTCCATTCTCAAAGAATAGGAAAAATGGGAGAGAGGAGTTCAGGAAGAAGTTGAAAAACAATTTGCTGGTTACACGTGGCAACTACTGGACCAAAGAAACAAAGAAATGAATCCCTGAAGTGCAGCCTGCTGCAGTCAATGCCTTGGATGTGCTGCATGTGCCAGTCCTGAGCAGCTGGAAGTGCCAGAGTGCAGTAAGAGGAACTCCGCCACTGTCACAGATTTTTCCTTTCTACCCCAAATCCTGGAAAACATCAAACAAAAATCAAGGTGCCAGCTCTGAACAGAGTGGGGAAATTATTTTGGAGCAGGGACTGTCCTTTTGTGTCCCCACAGCTGTGGTCCATGTCCAAAGTTGATTCTTTGATGCACTGCGAATATTTATAACAAGACAAGGAGCTTAGCAGGGAAGCAGTGGAGTTCCAGCCATTCAGGTGTCCTTAAATGGAAATTGTTGTCTTCGTGGAAGATAAACTCCTTAAACGAAGGTAACCTCCAGCCTGCAGGCCCAGGGCAGCAATTAAGCTGCATTTTCCAAGTTCCTTGCATTCCCTCCTGCAGGAGTTCAGGGCATCCTCCTGTAACATCTGCATCCCACCCATGTCCTGCCTGGCTTTGCGAACATCTGGTGCCACTTCTGAACAAAACAGCCAGCACCACCTCAGGAGGAGGAATCTGCCCATCTCCGCTCCAGCACACAAGGGCAGCCCCCCCTGGGAAGCACGCCCGGCTGTGAGCCCACCCGTCCCAGCACCGGCACAAGCCGGATTCAGCCCAGGAGCTTGAACCCAGCCTGGTCAGAGGAGCAGTGAGCAAGGCCAGCTGCTAGCATGGGCACGATATCACTGCCTCTTCCCAGAGAGCTCGGAGGGATGCAGGGGAACCAGATGTGTCCCAGCGGTTGCAGGGGGGTGAGACCCCCAGCACCCCATGGCAGATGCTCAAAGGCATTTAGGGAAGGGGTGACAGGACAGCGCGGAGCTTCACTGTCTTATGGCCTTAAAATCTCCACATTCTGCACAGCTACGAAATTCTCCTCCTCGGGTTATTTTATGGCTGCTGTACATAAGAAGCACAGAGGCAATGGTGAGTGAGCATTTAAGCAGGCAGCCAACAGGCTTAGCAGAGTCGTTTCAGGATGAACTCAGCCACCACGAAGCAACAGCCACATACCCATCACCGAGCTTCTCCTTGTGCCTTCCTGGTGTTGTTTCCAATTAAAAACAAGTGCTCTGCATTAGTACATTTTGCCAGGCAATTCTGCTTGGGCGACTTTGGGTGGGAGGAGAGCCTCAGCCTGCCTGCTCTCCTTGCACAAGCATGTCTGCACCTCGTTGGGGGTCTCCTCTCCATAGCTGCAAATGCGGCAGTGCAGGGGTGAGCATGTGTCTCAGCACAGCTGGTGGCACCCAGCAGATGCCACCGGCATCACCCGGGCTGAGCTCTCATCTTTAAAGTTATGCTGGGCTTTGCTCTGCTACATGGAGGAGCAGAAAAAAAAATGTCTCAGGACAAAACCGTTGCACTGGCTCACTGATGCCAAAGGACACAGGCATTCGAGGCCAGGCACAAATCCTGCTCTTGTGCCCAGCTTGGAGCCAGGGTGAGCGCAGAGCCGTGGCCGCTCCCTGCTGGGACCACCCACTGACCAGTCACAAAAAGAGCCTTGGGAAGAAGTGACCTTTGGTTTTGCTTCTTCTCCTCCCCCCCCCCCCCCCCCCCGAGTCCCCAGCAGAAAATCCCTTCCCCAGCTGCTTGGAAGATGACTCTAATTGAGTGGAAAATGACTGGTGCTTTCTTTTGATATCCCGAGCCGATACCTTGCTGGTGGTTGCGTGGTGCCTGTTATTAGCAGCCAGCTGCGAGGGGCTGCTCTGCGTTTCCATTTCCAGTGATGGCTGGAAGAGGGTTTCCAGCCCTCTGGCCCCCATCTTTCATCTCTAGGACATCCGGGCTGCCTTCTTCCCTGGCTCGCTGCTGGACATTTTTTTCATAATTATGTTTTCTGCAAAGGTATCAATATTAATAAAGGTGAGCGTGGGGAGGGCAAGGCTGTGCAAAGCCCTGCAGGCATCAGGGCTCCGGTCCTAAGACAGGAGGAGGTGGGAGAGGGGCTGGAGGAGCAGGAGAGGAGCAGGCTTGGAGGCAGAAGAAGGTGCCAGGCAGCGTGGCTGGGGCAGTATTGGAACATTAATGGCCCTCAAGAATGTATCCCCCCCCTTCCACACAGCTGGCATGAGCATCCCACAGCAAAGCAGGGACAATCACAAGGCCAGCATCCCGCCTCCGTGACAACACCTGCCTTCTAATGGGAGCCTGGGGCAAATTAGCAAGAGAAGATGCACATCATTAAAAATGTAGCATACTGGTAGCATTGATCATTCTGGGCTGGTGAGATGGTGAGATGGTGAGATGGTGAGAGCAGGCAAGGCTGCAGCTGCCCTGAGAGCTGAGCAAGGGAGGGCACAAGGGCTTGCTGGGTGCTAACCCCAGCGAGGGGGAATTGCACCCCAAAGGAGCTGGGAGGTTTTGTAAATGAGCCAAAGGGTTAATAATGGAGTTTCCTGCCTTACCCCATGCCAGCCTGCTGGGACGAGTCTGTTTAGAAAAAGGGGACAGTGCTCGGGACAGGAGGAAGGTGGCCATGCAGGCATGGGTGCCTTGCCACATATGCCATCCCTGTCCCTTGTGTCACCTTGGGAAAGTTGCTCGATCATCCCCGCTGTCACTCTGGGGTGATTAAGACAGAGCATTGCAGAGGGGCTGCGTGAGGACGAATGTGCCCATCTCTGTGAGGAATTCAGTCCCTGAACACAGGTATACAGTTGCCTAGGCAGAAGGTCAGTTCAATTCATACTACTTAGGGAGGCAGAATTAAATTACCTAGACTGACATTTGGCTAAGACATGGAGTTTAATATCGTTCTTCTCGGAGAAAATGCCAGGGGATATTTAACGGCCGCAGGGGATCCATTTCAGTGCTGGGTGGAAGGACGGGTGCGTGGTGGGCGAGGGGTCGGGCTCAGGCAGCACCTTCAATAAACACTTGTGGTCCTGTGTGAGCCTGCAGAGCCTTTAGGAAAAGCTTGGCCTGACAGCAAAAACCAGAGAGAACCGCTGGGCCCTTTCTCATCCTGAAAGTGAAGCAGGACAAGCTGTGAGCTGCGTCCTGGCCAAATCCCGTGTCTCCTTCTCAGGAATGTTTGGAGATGCTCCGTCAGCTCTGTGGGATAATGTTACATCTACTTTTGTGGCCGCTTAACCAATGCTCAGCCTAATGCCCATCATCCATTATTATTATTACTATTATTGCTTATATTGCATTACTGCCTGAGGGCCCACACTGAAGACAGGGCTCTATTATGCTCGCTGACGTACAGCCAGACAGCCTCTGCCTCGCAATTTGCTCTCTAAATGGACTGGGCAGACAAAAGCCGGGGGAAAGTGGAGTGCTTGTCCTTGTGTGTGGAGCAGGGACCTGGGATGCTGTGGAGGATGAAGGACTCCTTCAAGGTCAAGCACTGGACGAGGTGCAAGAGGTGATGTGGGGCCCTGTGTCCCAGCTCCCGCATCTCCGCCCTGCTGGAGGGACGTGGCAGGAGCGGCTCCAGCTTTGTGCTCCTGCAGGGGCTGGCACTCACACAAGCCTGGGCAGGAGTCCCACGGACAGGGGAAGACACGTGGGGAGGCAGCCGCAGCCCTCGTGCTGGGGACTGCTGGTTTTCCCATTAACATGTGGCACCATTTGAAGGCTCGCTGCAGCCAGGAGCTCTGCTGCGCACGCTCAGAGCCAGGACAGCCTTCCCCAGTGGCCAGAGACAGCCACTGACCCATGTGAGGGGGGTCACAACCCTGCAAACTGGAGGGCTGGCTCCCCCCTCAGCATTAGGGCACCATCTTTTGCTCTCCTCCCACCTGCCACAGCAGCATCTCCCATTGCTGCCCAAGCGCACATGCCCTGCCTGGCATGGCTGCATTTGAGCATCCCTCTGTCATGGCTCTGGGTTGGCATGCCAAAAAGCAAAACGGAGTCCCCTGCATTACACCAGGGCTCAGCTCAGAGTTTTGACATCCCATTGTGGCCATCCACATCCCAGTGCTTTCATCTCTTACCGGGGAGCCGCGGTTTGCAGTCATCTGCATTCGCTCAGCCCGCTGAGCCAGTGATGGATTTACATTTTTCCATATGTGTTTGGACTCCAAGGCCCTGTCGATGGAAGCTGATATCCAGCCCAAGCCCAGGGATTCAAAGTGAGCAGGGGAATTACACAGCCATCTGGAGTAGCTCAGCACTGCAGTCCCAGCAAATCATCCTTCTGGCAGCAACTCCTGCTGCCTTGCAGGGTCACCCCTTGCTGCACGTTCTCAGATGGGGTAACTGTGCTGAGATGGGCTCCTCCTGGCCCCAGCATCCCTACTTCATGCTTGGGAATGGAGATCAGTACTGGTGCTTTCATAAGCCTCTGCTCAAGGTGGTCAGAACAGGGCTACATTGCTTAATCCAGAGATTTTCAGGCCAGGAGTGACAGTTTCTTCATGCATACTTCATGTGGATTTTGGGGATGTTGAGAACAACCCTGGAACACGAAGAGGCACGTGAATCACTGTTCTCAGAGTGCACAGAGAGCCCCCTTCACCCCAGCTGCCCCAATCCTACGCCTTCCCAGCTCCCAAGCCTACAGCAGAGCCTGCAGGATGTCCCTATGCACAGCTCCTCAGGAAGGATGTGTTTTGCAGCCAGGCTGCCTTTGCCTGCCAGGTCCCTGTACAACCTGTATTTTGGAGTTTTTAGAGCTTTGCTATTGCAAAGTGGGAGCTTGAGCTGCTGGGAGCTGAGCAGACTTTTGGTGAGGAGCAGGGCTCACCCTGCAGCAGGCAGTGCCGTTCATAACAGCATTTGCTCCCAGCACTTAAAAGTAGCAGCAACTTCCAATCACGTTGTATAGCTAGCAGCCAATTAATATTCTCTTGAAATACTTGTCAGGTAGTAAGAAAATATCACCCTATTCCTAAAGCAGAGCAGGGGTGAGAGAGACCTGGGATGGAAGGTGAGCATCAGTCCTTTGCCTGCTGTGAATACAATGTGCCAACATCTGGGATCCCTGGCCCTAAACCAAGGGCCAAACTCTGCCTTGTTACTGTGGGATGAGCAAGTCTGATGGTGGGTCAGACTCCCAGCAGTCAGGAGGAGCAAGGAAAGCATGGGGTTTGGGCTTGGTGGGCTCCTTGCCGTGACCCCAGTACCCGTGGGGAGGAGGGCTGCAGTTTGCTCTGGCCAGCACTGTCATCTCCTTGGTGGTGGTTACTCTGTGCCAGGACAGACATGGCTCTGACCTGACCTGTGGACACAAAAAGGTGTTTTTCTGTCGCTCATCAGCCGTCACCTGGGCTTTAACAGCCGGACTCTTCTCTTCCAGTAAAGCCAGACCCTCCAGAAAGCGTGGTGGCCAAGCCCGTGCCCAATAACCCCTGGCAGCTGGAGGTGGCATGGCAAAACCCCTCATCCTGGCCTGACCCCGAGTCCTTCCCACTCAAGTTCTTCCTGCGGTATCGGCCCCTCATCCTGTGATGACGATGAGCAGGAGGCAGCGCGGTGGCAACGTGGGGATGTGCTGGCAATGAGTGGTCAGGGACTGAAACACGTCTATTTACTGCTCAAGCAACACAACCCCTTTTATTCCCTTTTTCCCTCCTCCCTTCTGTCTTCCTCTTTCTTTCAAGTCACATTCTGACTACAAATGTGCTCTGCAGGCTCTCCCCTCTCCTTATTTTAATCCATGGCCTGTATTTATTTTCCATACATATGTTCTATATAAAACCTGCCAATGAGATGTAAAAGGCATTCAAAGTATAAATGTCACTGCATTTAAATGTGCCTCTGCCACATTTAGATTTTGAACTGAAGATAAAATACCGCTCACCGTAACTCAGAGCACAGTTGGTAATGGAGCGGTTGCCGTGATATTATCATCCCTCTTACTTTTATTTCTTGTTTCTTTAAAAAAAAAAAAGTCAGTGAAATCCTTGGCAGCCCAGAGGACGGATTTCATTTGTTAGCTGCAGGAAGATAACGAACAGGCTTTTTTTTTTTTTTTCCCCTGTGCGCTGCTTGCATGCTCCACTTGTGAAGGAAAGCAATCTGCCGCTGGATGAGAGGTGCTGCCGCGCTGGCATGTCTCATCCGACATCCCCTCTTTCTCTTTGCTGAGTTGGGCCAGAGGAAAGCCAATTAGGCAAGCGTAGTGGTGTTTTGCTTGATGAGCCATTTTGCCCCCCAAAAAAGACAAATAGGAGTCAACACCTGGTCCCTGGGGAGCTCACCTGTGCTGTGGAGCCAAGTGGGATTTTCTGCCAGACAGCTCTTCTTAGGGAGAAAAATAGCTCGAAAAGGGGATGAGAGGCTTTGTGCCATGCTTGTGTCTCTGTAAGACGTTGTCATCCCAGCGGCTTTTTCTCTTTCTGTTGTTTTTCTTTGATAAGGCAGCGACACGGGTCTTGTTTCAGATTGAAGCGTTTTGCTGACAGCTTTGAAAACCAGACAGGGGCTGGGAGAGGTTTCTCCCACTTGTCTCTCCTTGCCCTTCTCTTCTCATGGAGAGGGAGAGAGCAGCCGCCAAGCACTCTGCCGGGGTAAGGCAGCGATGGGGGAGTTTGGATATTCACTTGCTTGGGATAGTATTTCCATTGGGGGGGGGGGGGGGGGGGGGGGGGGGGGAATGTTCAAATCATGGAAAAATGGGGAGAATGCATGGGAAATATGAAATGCAATATCAATCTTTTCATCTCGTGAAACTGCTGGGGAAAAAAAGCTGATGTTTTCCCCCGCCGCAGCCTGGTCCCTGTGATGAGTGCCAGCGAGCCACCTCCTGCCTCAACACCCTCAGGCTGGCCGGTGCCTCCCCCAGTAGGTGCTGGGAGCCATAACTCCAAGGGGACAGTGTGGCATCTCCATCAGTGCTCTCAAGCACACAGTGGTGGTGGGAGGTATTAGAGACACTGATGGCAAGGCACCCTGGCTGCAAAAGGCAGCTTCAGGGCAGTCAAAACTTGTTTTCTCCTTATTAAAGATGCCCTGAGCTGTGGAGGGAGAGCAGTCCTCTGGGTGGATGCATGGAGAGCTGGAAGGGATCCTCTCCCAGAATCCCACGAGGGCATGGTGGTTCTGGTACCACTTGTAATCCATGGCCCCTTGTGAGACACATTTTCCCAGTCACTAGCTGATGGAGAAGTGTGTTTGGGGAATAATTTCCTCGGTGAGCAAGTGCAAACATTCAACAGGAGAGGTACCAGACTTGCTTTCTGACTCCCTACCCTTCTGGCTGCGTAATGAAAAATCTGATTTGTGGATGATTTGAGGAAAACTGCCACTATTCATCAGATGAATTATCTGTGAAACCTAATTCAAATCAGCTCCCGAACACCGTGGATGGCAGCATTGCAGCAGCCAGAGCCCTGGGCCCCCTTGATGCGAGCAGCCACAGCCCTGCTTAGCCCACATGGGCACTCTGCAAATGCAGGGATTTGCCCCCAGAAGTGACCCCCATGGTGCTGGCATGCTGTGAGCACAGTCAAGCCGTGCTGAGCTCTGCTTTTCTAAACCTATTGCTCGCTGGCACCTTGAGGGTACCTCTGTTCCCCAAAATCCAGCCCAGGAGAGGGAAGGGCATGGCTTGGTGGGACCAAGCCTGGCTCAGCCACCCAGCGTGTCCTGAGATGGTGGTGGGTCTCTCCTCGGAGGGACGGGTGCCTTGAGATAGGATGCAGCAGGACCCACGTTTGCACGGCACGGTTTTAATTCTCCTGGCAGGCTGGGTGCCACATGGGGATGTCCCGCATCCCTGTGGGAGCACAGCTACAAGGAGCACCAGGGACTGGCCAGAGCCACAGGCATCCGTGCTCACACGTGGCATTTCTTGGCAGAAGCAGCAACTCTCCTTCCTCCCCTCCATCTCCCATTATCTGTGCAGGGACTGATTTATGCACAGCACCTCGGCAGACAGGACCGAATGAGCACTAATAGGATCAGATGGATGTTGAGCTGTCGAATACTGTAGGGCCTGATGCAATCAGCGTCTGCTTTCTCCCAGGCTCTTCCTTTTAGGATTTTAATAATGCCAGGCCTTGGCACCAGAAGATGAAGCCATCCGTGGCGGGAGCGGTGGATCTTATCGAGAGCGCTGCTGGGCGAGCTAGCCATCAGCACACACCCACAGACCCCCCCCCCCCAGGGGCAGCCCGGTGATGCTTGGGCGTCCAACCCAGGATGTGCAGAGCAAGGGATGTGGTGGGGACCTTTGTCCCCTCCCTGGCATGGCAGAGTGCTTGCAAAGGTGCGTTTGAGCCTCAGCATCCTGTCGGCCCTCCCTTTCCCTGGCTCAGCAGCACATTTCCGCTCAGACCGCTTAGCAGCTCTCGTGTTGGAGTTTGTTCTGTGAGTTATTAGCGTGCGCTCTGGGATTTATTAGCACAGAGAGATGATGAGCGTCCATTTGTGTGGGATAATCCTCACACCAGAACCATTGTGCTACCTCGCAGCAGCTCCGCCAAACCTGGCCACCAGCATTTCTTGGCTGTTCAGGACACAAATGTGGCATAACCAGACTTGGTGTCACATCAGGTGGATGCTGACTCCCCTCTGCACCACCGGCACAGAGCTTGCCCAGAAAGCTGAGCAATTTCAACATCACACTCTTCCCTTTCTGGAAGAGGGGCTGGCAGTTTCTTTCCTGCCAGAAGAGAGATGGGATATTTGTAGCCTAAACAGTTGGGTTTTTTTATTCTCTCCTTGTGGCAGAATCTCACGTTCTGTCTCCTAAATATAAAACGTTAAATGTTTAGGGTATCCTTTATTTTTCTCCTGCTTTTAAATTTGTAATTCAAGCCAGATTAGCGTGGTTTCCTCTTTTGTTTTATAGCCCCATCCTGGCCCCAGGCGAGCTCTCCTAATGCTCTCAGATGTTCCTCTAATGGATTCCCTAGGCTGGAACTGGATACCCTTTCCTAATGGGTTGCTAATAGCCTATTTCTGGTTTTACAGGCTTCTTCGGTTAACTCACGACAGCAGCCATCTCCGCGCGCACAGGCTGGCTCCCCGCGAGCATGGCTGCAGGAGGGCAGGCGGCTCCCCGGCCATGCACACGTCCCCGCAGGTGGCTGCGTGTCCAGGGATGTCCCAGGGGACTTTGGGGAGCCCAGGATGGCTCGTGCACCAGATTGCTCCCACTGGGAGCTGGGTCAGGACCTCCTCATTCCCGTTTCTTACAGAGATGGCATGCGCTGAGCACTGATGGGCTCAGTGCACGGGCTGGGAACCTGGTGGTGCTCAGAGGTACTTCTTGAGCCGGCGGCCAGGCCAAGGGAGGATTTCCTCTGGTGAGTTGCCAGCAATTTGCAGATGCCCTCGTGAAGTCTAATTGAACCCATTGGTCGTGCTGATAACATGAAATGTTAATGAACCGTGAGGTGGGCTGCGCCTCAGATCTTGAGATTTGCAGTAAAAGGTCATGAGATATTTAAAGCTAATAATGTGGTTGGGTTCTCTCCTTCCTCTTCTGTTTTGGAAGCATTAGAGCCACATACGTGAGCAGTTGCAAAGGCTGGAAACATAGAAGAGCAAACATAGGCCCTCACACCATGCTGGGATATCAGGAGCTGGGACCACGAGCAGGGGTCTGTGCAGGGACTGCTGCAGGGTGACAGCCATGGCAGGTTTAGGGACATCTCCCCAGGCAAAGCAACATATTTGGTCAAATGTGTGAATCACAGGCTGACATAACCCATAAGTATGTCCTAACACATACCTGCATCATAACCCACAAGTATGTCCTAATGCATCCCATGTCAAGCAAGAGGAGGGAAGGCAATCAGTGTGACCTGCAGCCACGTCCCCACCAGGGTGGCAGCAACATCACTTTGCATCGGGCACACTTCTTTGCGCCCATTTGCATCCACTGTGCTGCTTTGCCTGCACTTCCATTCCTCTCCAGGCAACCTTGGCAGGGGGGTCACCCTGACCCAGTGCTGTTACAGCTTCACACCTGGTAGCTTTTACTGCAGCACTTCTCTCCCTTCCCCTCCCAGCTGCAAAGTCAGTGATTAAAAAAGGAAAAGGAAAAAAAAAAAAGGAGGGGGGATTAATAGGAAGGAGTGAAATGTTGAGGCTGAAATCGTGTCACTTGCAGCTCAGTATGGGATAGGTAGGGCTAGAGGAGGCTCCAGAGGAGGATGAGGGTAGGAGACATGTCTGCTGTATTCCCCCAGGCCACTGCATCAGCCCCAGCAGCAGGAGGAGGCTTTTGCATGGTAAATGCATCTTGCACTGCCTGGAGAGTGGTGCCAAGTGCCCCAAGCATCCCAGACCCCATCCTCCTGCGGCAGCAAGCAAAGCGAGCTCAGACAGTTGTCACTTGGCAGGAGGGGAAGGCACAACTGGAGAAAGAGTCCCGTTATTAACGAGATTACAGCTGTGCTTTCAAAGATGCTCTTCATTTTAAGCCAGAAGGGAGCCATTCAGCCTCATCTGCTGTGAGACAAGCCAGGCTGCGGAGGAGCCCTGCAATATCTCGTCTCCCAGGCTGATGGCTGGGGCTGAGCGGCGCACAGCAGTGGTGCAGCAGCCTTTTCGGTGGGGTGACAGCAGGGACAATGGCTTAGACCCCGCTGGGCTCCTCAGCTACCCGGCTGGCAGAGGGGAAGCAGAGGGGAAGGAGAGTCCTTCACTTTTCCCAGCCTTTCAGTTATTCCAGAGACCGAGGAGAAAGTTTTGTCTGGAGTTAGCCAAACTGATTCCTGAAGTGCGGCAGGAAAAGGAGGCATTTGGAGGTTCTTTTATGAGTAATTAACGTCAGACTTATTTGATCTCCAGACATGGCTGTGAAAGGGGAAAAGCAAAACCTCTTTTTGCCACTGGCTACGTCGTTTCACAGGTACCAGTGGCTGTTTCCTGTGACCCAGCTCTGGGGGTTAACCCTGGTTTGGGGCAGGACAAAGCCCACCAGGAGCTGGTCCCCCCGGGGCTGCAGAGAATGAAGGCACCTAAACCAGCAGCTGCCCATATAACATGAGTGAATCCCACAAAGCTCATCGCAGCTTGATGGCAGCACCTGGCCTCATCCTCCTGGTCCTGGCTCCCCCATTATCCAGGATAACCTGGGGAGACCCCCGAGGAGGCACGATGCTTGGCAGACCCAAGCTGTGCTCTGGCTGGTCACTTGTGGCTTTTCCTTCTGCATTCCCCTGCTTGCAGGTTGTGGAGTAGACTGGGTGAGCAGATGAGCTTCAGCCCTACAAGAGACAGTGGGCTTCTTTTATTGTGGGGAAGCCAGGCTTGCCCAGGATCATTATAACACCTGGGGTAGGTGTGTGGTCTCTGCACTAGCATACATGGAGGGTTTGGTGCTCACTGTATCCACATTTTTCTCCTCTCCAAAACTCTGATTTTCCCTCTGACTTGAAGCCCACCCATCCCAGCTAAATCTGGGAAGATTAGTGGTGCATCAGCAGATGACAGAAGGGGACAACCTCAGGTTGCCAGCCTCGCAGGTGTGCACAGAGGCTGCCTCTCCATATCTGAAAGGATGGGGGTGAAGATGGCAGCAAAGGGGATTGTCCTTTGATGTGGAGCAATGGATTTCTTTTTCCAAGGAGGAAGGGAAATATTTAGTCTGGATATCCATTCTGGGGACAGTTTTCACATCTCCTTAGCCTTGGGGCAGGTGATGCTGCTGGGAGGGCACCTGGGGGATCATCCAGCAGGAGCTCAAAGTCTGTTTTTGGGTTTGCTCAGTCCCAGCCTCACAGGTCAGTGCTGAATCCCACAAGGGCTGCCAGCATCCTCGTCACCCAGCGGGGTGGCAGGGCCACCCTTCCTGCAGTGGGTTGCCCCCTTCCTGTGCTGGGAACAGCACTGGGGAGCCGGAGGTGTTAAGGAATGGAAAGCAGAGCTGCAAACACATTGTCATGTGGGATGCAGAGAGAGGCATCAGATCCCCCCCATCACCCCCTCCACTGCTTTCCAACACACCCCAGCCCCCGGCACAGCTGCCAGGGCAGGGAGGGTTGAGGTTCTCCCTCTGCCTCCTTTCAAAGGCCATCTGGGCTGGGGGAGCCCAGGGGCTGCTGTCCCAGGGATGGGGACCTGCAGCATCTCTCCTACATCTGTCACCGATGAGCACGACTGGGGCTGGGACATGGCACACATGGATGTCCTCTGGGATGCTGTGGAGGTCCCCAAGCCCCCTGCCTCCCCACCACATGTGGATCTGAAGACCAGCTTGGCCAGGAGTGCAGGGAATCCTCCCCTCCACCTGCCCTGGGTGCCTGGCCCATCCCATCCATGTGATGGTGGCCAGGGGCTTGTCCTGCAGCACCCACGCTGCCCAGGCTGTGGGTGGCACTGGCCAGCCCTTGGCACCGGCCTTTATCTTCCCAAATGGGCTCATGGGGTCTGTGGCCATGGGACGGGATGGGACACCAGCCCATGCTGTCCTAAGCAAGCTGTCGGCTTAATTACTGTGCTCAAGGGCTTTTTTTTTTTCATTTCTTTCTCTCTCTCTCTCTCTCTCTCTCTCTCTCTCTCTCTTTTTTTTTTTCCAAATGCTAATAGCTCTGCATTGCACTGGCTACTGATCCCTCATTAATCTGGGCAGCGCTTCACAGCCAGCCGGAGTGACGTTTGGCAGGTGCACAAAGGCAGGCTGCAAAATGCAGACCCCCTGTCCAAAAAAAATTACCATGCACGGCCTTCCTCCAACTTTTGTCTCTGTGTGGCAGGGATGCGGATTAAGGAATTTCTCCCTCTCCCTTTGATGCTGTGTGTCCATCCATCCCTCCACAACCTCCCCAGTCTGTTCCCCCCCACCTCTCCCTGTCTGTGTCCAGTTGGACCTGCTCCCCATGTGCTTTCCCATCTGCTGCTGCTGCATTTCTGTGCTCAACCACCCAGGAACTTCTCAGCCACCACAGCAAAGCTACCCCCTCTTGGATGCATCCCCCAGCTGCCCAGCTCAGAAATGCCACTTGCAAACCCTGAGCTACAGCTCAGGACATCCTATATATGGGGAGAGATGGATGCCATAGTCTATGCCTGCCCTTTTTATCTGCCGTCTAAAGAGCTTAGGGCAGCATCCTAATCCCACAAGCAAGATGCTCCAGCCTGAGTCCTAGGGAACATCCTCACAGGCAAGGCACAGCCTTGACCCCATCATGCCTCCAATGTTCAACTGCAAACACTCAGCTACAGACTGGCTGCACCCTGGGGGTGGCAGGAATTGCTCCCGAGTGGAAGGGAGCTGGGAGGCTCTTCGGGCTGGAGAAAATGGAGCAGCAGCCAGCAGGACCTCAGCAGGGTTGCTCTGACCCTGGTCGGAGAGCAGGCAAGACAGCTCAGAGGGTGACAAAAGCCCCAGAGAACCCACAAGGCAGCTGGATAACCCCAGTATGTCTTCCCAAGCCCCCTGCTCATTCCCTGCTTCCTAGCCCAGTGGGATGATCTGCTCCTGCCTGGTTCTTGCTTTCCCCAGCCAGGCTTGAACCGTGCAGCTTCAGGCTCCTGCTGTCCCCACTAGCATGATGACCTGGCCATGCTCCAGGACATGCGTGACACATGGATTTAACCTGAAGGACGCGAGGTGATTCACAACCCACAGGTTGGTTCCTGTGCCGCTCTACATCTCTGGGTGCCTGGGTCATGAAGGTGTGTCCCCATGAGAAGCAGCTGCAGAGGTTGTCCCCTCTGGTCTGCTGGGCACAGTGGTAGGTGCCCAGAGCCTGACCCTGCTGGGCACCCTGATCCAGCTTGGGTTTGGGGCAGAGGAGGGCTGGAGCTGGGTGGGGTAAATATGGGTCTCGGCCAACACCCAGTGCAGCTTGGAGGCATGCTCAGCCACGTCTTGCAGGAGGGACTGGCATCCTCCTCTTCTTTTCCCCATCCTCCCTTATGCCCAGACCTCCTAGAATTTCCCTTTTCACTTATCCTGTAAGTAAAATGGGCTAAAACCCTTTTCCTACAGGACAGGATGGCTCTGCCCGCTCCGGGAAGCAAGCATCCAATGCTGGGCATAGACAGTGCCAGGGACCCATGAGCCACTAAACAGGACTGCTACAAGCCTGACCCTGTTTCTGAGATGAGAGGCAGCACATGTGATCCCAGAGCTGGCTCTCTGCCTCTTCAGCATGCTGGAAAGACAGGAAAACCCAGCATGGAGCCATATCGGGGTCTGAGGGCTTGCCTGCCCCTGCCCCATGCAAAGCACCCTTCGTGCAGGCATTTCCCTGTGCAGGTGGCTGCGGCCACACCCTGCCCCTTGGGTCATTGTGGGCTGCCTCCCGCCCACCCCTGGGATCAGTGTCACACTGGGGTGGCCCTCAGCAGCCTGCAGCCATGGCCCCTTTCATCTCGCCATCATCCCAAATGAGCGGTGACACCCGGCGCTGCCATGGCATGGCTCCAACCGCTCTTCCTGACATCAAGCAGCGGGGTGACGGGGGACAGGGCACGGGGGGGACAGGGAACAGGCACCATGGCATGCTCTGACCTCTGAGCCCAGCCTAGGAGTAGCAACAGCTGTGCTGGAGCAGTTTTAGGGCTGTTTTAGGCCTCAGGATCATGATCGGAGTGTTAAAGGCACCCGTGGCGGCTCAACCCCCAGAGCCTGGCTGAATAATACGAAACGCTGCGCCTGCTTCCAGCGCTGAAGACTGCAGGAGGACCCTAAAACCTGCAAGCTCTTTGCCTGGGACCCCAAATAACTGCCAGCACCACCTCTTTGCACTGCACCAGCACCAAGCCCTGGGTGCAAGGAGAGGCAGAGCTCAGCGTCCCCCCCATACAACCCCAAAAATGTATCAGTGGGACAGATGCACACCTTTCTTCCTGCTCCCCTGTGGGTTTGGTAGCAGCTTTGCACCCTGCGGTCAGTGGGAGGCCCTTTGCTCCGTGCCGGCAGATGTGCTGCAGATGTGGGGCTCTGAGCTGGCCGGGCCGGGCTGTGCGAGCAGCCGGGAGCGCAGAGCCTGGTGTGCAGCAGGCTGGATGTGGCACTCGAGGAGGGAATGAGGGCAGAAAGGCTTTCACCCACAGAGAGAAATGCAAAAGTGTCCCCCTCCCTGGTGGGGATCTCCAAAGTGGCTGTAAAAGCTGGGGGGTGAGGTTTGTATACCAGAAGGATTAAATCTGCGCTGGGGTGTTGAGCATGCTGTGTAGGCGAGATGGGAAAAGGACTGCTTATTTCTCAAAGGGGGTTCCTGCCTTTGTGGTACCCCTGCGAGGAGCGGGGTGATGGCACTGAGCATGCCAGTTGCTAGCCAGGCAGTGTTGGTGTGTCACACACGTCCCTGGCAGGGTGCTGCCATGTCACACACCTCCCTGTGTGTGCACAGTCACTGTGCCAGGGCATCCTTGTCCCATGGGGAGGTTTGCTGTGCTGTGCCCCGGGTACCCCAGCAGTGCAGCCCTCCTGGCTTGTTTCTCTTTAGTGTATGGGATGCAATCAAAGACCAGGCAGAAATTTTCGGCTCCATCTTGCTCATGTTGTTGAACCAAGCTCTTAATAAAACTCAGCTGTCGGTGCTCCCTGGGGCAGTGGGATGCTGCGCCGCAGTCTGCTCCTGGCAGCATCACCCACCTTGCTGCTGTCTCCTGGGCACTCTCGCCCTGAACCACCCCATCTGCTCCTGCACTCCAACTGCAAGCCCTGGCTGGGTGCTGGGGCTCACCGGGCACGAAAGATGCTGTGGCACCTGCCCTGCTTCATGTCCCTGTCCCCGGAGCTGGACAAAGCCACTGGGACCTCGACACCACGCTTGGGCTTGAAGCCATCAGCAGGTTGGGAGGCCAAGCACCATGCCCTCCCTTCCCCCAGAAGATGGGCTGCATCAGACCCCTCATCCCCCCACACGTTTATTATCAGCACGTGTCGGCAGAGAAGACGGTTTGCATCAGCCGGGCACAGGGGAAGGAAGAGGCTGCTCAGAGGGGAGCCCACAGCCACACAGGGGTTGGGTGCCCCCGTACCCCACACACAGGCAGGGCGGATGGGAAACTAAGCCAGTGGGGTATTAAAGTGTTCACTTAAGGGTTCACAGCGGTACACAGCACAACCTCTGCAATGTGATCCTACAATGGTCCCTTCAGTGACCCCAGAAGCCCCGAGCAGCCTGTCTCCGTCCCCAGCAGGTCGTGTGGGTGCTGAGCTTTCCTCTGCTGTCACTTCTGTGTGGGTCCCACTGCCACGGGTGCGTGGTTCCCAGAGTTCCAACATGTCTGAGCGGAGCCTGCCCGCACATTTACTAGTTTCTGGTGACCTCTAGAGGAAGTAGCTCCACTCTGGCTCTGCAAATCTGGGAGCAGGACGGAGCCTCGCTGCACCCTTGGCTTAGCTGCAGCTGGAGCATCTCCCCCTGCACCCCTGTGCTGGGCTCAGTGCTCATGCCTCTGGCCAAAACCTCCCCAGAAAAGCCTCCAGGCTGGTTCAGAGGATGTCAGGGGGCATGCAGGTGAAAGGGCTGACTCCCCACCTGTTGCCTTTTGTGCACAGCCAGCTTCAAGCCCAGCCCTTAACACCCTTGTTTTGCCTTTTTGCTGGAAGAGCCTGATAGCCTCACTCACATAAGTGCCATGAGGTCTCTTTATCACCCTCTAGCTGGGCTAAACCCACTGATTGCCTTACACCTCCCAGTGCCAGGGGGCTCCTCTGGCTGCCCCCTACCCCTCTGGGCTGCTCCCCCCGCACTGAGCTGACCCCGCACCCTACTGCCCACAGGTCGAGCTGTTGGACGGGACGTCTCACACCATCACAGATGCCTATGCGGGCAAGGAGTACATCATCCAGGCGGCCACCAAAGACAATGACATCGGCACATGGAATGACTGGAGCGTGGCTGTCCATGCCACCCCTTGGACGGAAGAGCCCAAGCACCTCACCACGGAGGCCCAGGTCACAGGTAAGACCCCCCTCTGACACAAACACCCTGCACCTGGGCGTCTTGGGGTCCCCCAGCCCTGGGGGTGCCACAGCCCTTCAGCCCATGCCTTCACCCCCACTGTGGCCCCAGCAGCAGGTCAGACAGTGGCCCATGAAGTGCTGACTCAGCTTGTCTGCCTCTGGCATCCTCCTCACTGGAATGCTCCAAGAGCAATGGGGAAGCTTGGGATTTATTATTATTCGCTGGAGTTCTGCCCCTCTCCTTCTCCAGTCCTACCTCCCCTCCACACCTCCGACCCCGCACAAAGGCTCGGAGCGATGCCAATTAGAAATAAAAGCCACGAACAACCCTCTGTTTCTAGGAAAGGGCTGGGACCATGTCCAAATGCATGTTATCAGCCCTCAGCTTCCCAGAAGGATGGGAGCAGGCCCTGCGCGGTTCCCCCAGCTGGCACCAGCTGCAGGCTGGCTGGGAAGCACTGGGGGGCAGGCAGGGAAGTGCCGGGAGCCGCTCGGTGCCGGGGACACATGTGTGTGTGTGAGCATACACAGGGTGCTTTTCCAGCCAGGAGTGCGGGCACAACTGGCCAGATGTGCACACGGGGAGGAGGTGTGTGGGCAAAATGCAAATGCCACCTCTGATGGCACCAAGAGCACAGGGTGGGGGTCCCTGGTCCAAGTATGGGGCTGGGTCCCAGCAAGGTTTGGATTGGATTGACAGCAGGTGGCTGCAGGGCACAAGGCAGCTCGGAAGAGGACACACAGGACTGGGGACCCAGGGGTGTGCCATGTCCAGACCCTGCTGGATGGCATTGAGACGGGGCTGGGGACAATGCTGGCAGGGGTGGCTGCAGGTCCTGTGCGGGGCCAGGGGAGGGCCAGCATGGGCATGGCACACACTGGGACCTTCTGTGTTCTGTGTGAGAGCAGTGAAAGTCCCATGGACCACACTATCCCGTCTCATTGTCCCAGCCACCCAGTTCAGCAAGCGAGGGGCAATTTGGGGACAGGAAGGTGCCCTGTCCCCGTGGGATGCATCTTGGGGTGCCCCGGCTCCCCTCACCACCTGTTCTCCCTCCCCACAGAGACGACGAGCGCCAGCACCTCCTATTTCGTGCCACCCCCCACCACTAAAATCTGCGACAAGGGGGCCATGGTGGGCAGTGGGGCCGTGGCAGTGTGTTGGACAGCTGGACTGGTCTTGGCTGCTTATGGTGTCCTGTTTATTTAGTGAGTATGCCCCAAATTGGGGGCATGAGAGATGGGGTTGGGTGCTGGGGGCAGGGCATGGAGGGCCCAGGAGCTCTGACATGGTTGGGAATTTGACTGCTTTTCCAAATCAGGCGTTCTGGCGGGAATATCTCAAAATGGCTTTTCAAACATTTTCCGTAAAGCCTGCAAAGGGGTCGGGTTTAGATGCCTCGCGCTCAGCAGCGATGGGGCATAAAGGATGTGCCACCATTGCCCTGTGGGCGAGCGTGTGCCACCCACCAGGTGCCACAGCCTGTCACTTACCCATGGAGGAGCCATCCCACTGCAACTCCCATGGGCACAGGTTTTTTTGCTCCCCTCTGGCTGTGTCCCCCCATGCATGACATTAGTGGTGGCAATGGGAGAGGCGGTGGCACACAGCCAGGGGTGGAAAGGTGGGGTCTGGCCCTGGGAGGAGGACATGGGGGCTTTGGATGCACAAGTTCTAGGGAGGGGTGAATTTCCTCTTGGGAAAAGGTCAGAGCCAGCTTGGTGTGTTCTCAGAACCACATCGGTGGCTTCACACAGCTGAGCCCAGAGTGAGACCGGTGACCCCTCTCCTCCCCATCACAGATCCCTGTCCATCACAGCCCAGAGGAGACAACCTCCCACCACCACTGCCACCACCCCCACCACCCTCCCTCCACCTCCCTCCCAGTTTGAGTCTCTTATCTCTTCAATTTTACACACGTTGAGGATGTATCACGCTTCCCGCCATCGCTGTGGAAGAGGACAGAGCCGCCTCCGCCCCCGCCCCCGGGGACCTGCCCTGAAAACCTCACCAAGCCCAGAGAGAGGACATGCACTTGTCCTCCTACCACCCACCCTGTCCCCTCTCCCAGCAAGGCACAGCGAGCCCAGGCACCGTGCCTCAGCCCTGGACCCTGGGGGCCAGCCCCTCCATCGCTCATACAGCTAACCTGCCACACCAAAGACGTGCCACCGCCACACCGCCAGGACACAGGTGACAGAGAGCATGGTGGCGTGCTCAGAAGAGGAGACGGGAGATTTGGGGGGGACACTCCCAGCCTATGGTCAAGGGGGGAACCCCAAGGACCGGACTCGTCACCACGAGTTCTTGACCACATGGAAAAGCTGGAGGGGTGCAGGGTGGGGGCTCGGTCCCCTCCAAGGGGACGGTGGAGGGGTGAACTGGTGGCTTTCACAAGTGTGGTGGGAAGTAGGGAGCTGGCTCAGTTTTAATGGGATAAAAGGGATTGAAACAGAGATAAAAGCCCAAGCTCCCTCTGGAAGAGCATCCCAGAGCCTGCCGCTCCGGCCAGCCCCTAGCTGCGCCCAGACAAGCCTTCATCACCCCCATCCCCACACCCCCACGCTCTTTAAATCACGTTAGATACAGGGAATCATCTCCATCAATGTCTTTGTCTTACTCTTCAACAAAATAAGAATAGCTCTGCTGTCCGCACTAGAGCTGGAGCCCTGCAGACCTGTCCCCCACTGTCCCCAGTCCTGCTCTGCTCTCCTCCCCATCCCACCCCAGGCCCTGTTTTGTAAAGACAGCTCCTCTTGTCCTTGCCCGGACCCAAGCGCAATATTTAATACCGTACGTCCTACTATTCCAACTGTTGACATGCTGTATTTGATTTTTTTGTAGATGTATATATATAAAAACAAAAAAGAAGAAGAAAAAAAAGCCCACACAGACACACGCACACACACATGCACCGAGAGAGACGGTCTTCATTAAATGATCATTTCATGACCACTGGCAGCCCCAGGCATTATTTCCCCTCTGGCCGGGTGGGTTTGGCTTCCCACACCCAGGCACAGCCCTAGCTGTGACAGGGAGGCTGTGGAGACAGTAGCAAAAGGGACACAGACAGCACCACCTCCCCAAGGGGGGACCCAAAACCTGGCCTCCAGGACATCCCGAGAAGGTGCAAGGATGCTCGGGGGGGTACCCACTGGTGATGTAAAGAGGATGGCTGTCACCACCTCATGTGGCACCCATGCTGTGTCAGGGAGGTGGCTGGGTGCCACCAGTCCCCATTTCTGGGTCTTGGGGGATACCCCATGCCCCTGAGCTCTGGTCGTACCCTGTCACCCTTTGGGGATGCAGGAGGATGGGGAGCTGGAGGCATCTCCAGAGGTAGGAGACAACACAGTCCCAATTAATGCGCTTTCCTTGTCTGATTAATAATTTGACATCAGAAAAGTGGCAGTGGCCCAAATGCTCTGAATTAAAATTCCATTAAGGGCAGGGCTGACAAGGACCGGGCGTGGGGACAGCCTGCACTGGTGGCTTGGGCTCTGGAGCAGGGTGCAATGGGTCTGCACCCCCATTTCTCCAAGCACTGCAGCCCTGGGGACAAGGGCCATGCCTCAGTTTCCCTCTGCTGTGGTGCCTGGTGGGCACACATATCCATGAGTATATGAAGCAGCATGTGCTGGGGGGGTGTCTCTTTTGGGGGGGCTGCAAAGGAAGGGGTGGGAACCACAAGCCACAGATGAAGCCAAAGCAGGGACCAGCTCCCACCATCTGCAGCGTGGCCCAATTTTAATGCCCAGTGTCCCAACAGCAGCTGGACCAGCCACAAGGGAGTGCAAAGCCATGTCTGCCAAGGGTAGCATTGCAGCCTATGATGGAGATGCTCAAGGGGCTCTCAGGACCTTTGTGTCCAGCTGGTCCCAGCTTGGAGCACACCACAAGTCCCTTTACCTTCCTTTTTCTCCAGGTCTGCAGGGAGGGACGGGAAGGGAACAGGTACTTTGAGCAGCGCTTTCCCTGTGTGCTACCCTCACCTGGCCTTACCTTTGCATTCTGGTGTGCCTGACCCCAGATCTCATGCCTCACAAGAGGGAAAGATGGATGGATGGATGGATGGATGGATGGATGGATGGATGGATGGGCGGGCAGATGGACAGACAGAGCGAATTGAAATAACCACATCCCTGGATCTGCAAAGCCTGAAGGCAGCACCAAGCCAGCTGCCAGCACCCACCAAGTTCTCACTGTGGTTTTTGCTGTGCTGGGGCTTTATCAGAGGACAGCTCAGCCCCACACAGCCCTACCTCTGGTTCAGACAGCGCTGCCTTGGTTCACTGGTTAATGTCCCATTACCAGACAACATGCCTCCATCATTTATTAATGTTTCATTAGTGTTAAAAACATCTGGTAATTCATTATGCACTAATTATGGATTCACAGCGTTAAAAGCCAGGCTAATCTACCATAGCAGATGGCTCTCGGGGCAGGGGGAAGGGACATCTCTTAGCAGGGAAGAAAATGTCAGGCCCAGCCCCTGCCTGGGGGAAGCATCCCAGACAGACAGATTGCCTTCATCTCCACCAGGCTCTCCCAGCCCTTCCTAGGGCTGGCTGCTGGCTCAGGGCATTAAACAGAGAGGAAACCTCGCCTTCTCAAGATGATTTTAGGGGCCAGGGAAGCAGTGCTCCTGCTGCCCAGGGCAACTGAATAAGGAGTTGATGGGGAGTGGTAGCTTTTGAACCCAGCCCTGGGCACCCTCTGTCACCTGGGGTCCTGCTGCCAGATGCAGGAAGCTGTTTGTCAGCCCCTCCGGATCGAGCAGCAGTCCATAAAGCAAGGGGTGTCATAAAAGCCCGCTCATGAGGTGCCCCAGCGATATTGCCTACAGATGTGCGGAGATGTTTCTAACTCAGGAAGGTCCAGGGGAGAGTCCCTGCCAAGCAGAAAGTCCATCCACTTAGCAGTATAAATCCATAGAGGAAGAAAGGGAATTACAGTGCTCGGAGAGACCTGTGCATTGTATAACATAGAATCATAGAATCATAGAATATCCTGAATTGGAAGGGATAAGGATCATCGAGTCCAACTCCTGGCACCACACAGGTCTACCCAAAATTTTAGACCATGTGACTAAGTGCACAGTCCAAACGCTTCTTAAACTCCAACAGGCTTGGTGCAGTGACTACTTCACTGGGGAGCCTGTTCCAGTGTGCAACCACCCTCTCGGCGAAGAACCTCTTCCTGATGTCTAGCCTAAACCTCCCCTGCCTCAGCTTGACATCATTGCATGAAATCCAATACATCAGCCAGGCGGAACGGGTCCCTGCATCTTCCCAGCACATAAAGATCAGTTTTTTGGGAAAAAAAAATCAGTCAAAAAAAAAAACATTCAGTCAAAATATTTCATGGCTGTTTAATGGTCTTTATTTTATGTCTGATTGTAACAGATAATCTAATACAAGCTTAGAGCAAAGCCAAACATGAAGTTCTTCCGTGAAGAAAGATCCCATAAGCTGGTTTTGACATGACCAAGCTCCGTTCCCTTCCTTGTTTTTTGTTTTTCTTCCTTTCTTTTCACATCTGAAATTTGAGCAAAACCAAAGCTGTTTGAGCAGACCGAATGAAACCAGACCAGGAACAAGTCTCCTGTTCACTCATGGTTAGCACACTGGCGTTCCCACCACCGGCACCTGGTAGACTTTACCCAATAACTTTTGGTAGAGATTTATCGCTTCTGAGCGAATCCCCCTTGGAAAATCCCCCAGGCCATCATACACGAACGGACTGATGCACACTCTCTTTGGGGTCACCTTGCCCTGTGGCTGGGGGGACCAAGAGGGAGCAATCCATGCAGGATGTTAGAAGAGGCCATGATGGAGGGGCCCCCGAGCAGACGGAATGGAAGGAGCCTTTGATGTGGAATCTCTCCTTTCACAAACACAATTTGTTGCAGAGGAGTTTTATAAACATGGCTATTGTTGCTCCATTCCTTTGGTGGGAACAGATGGTCCGAGTGCTCTGCTTGGCCCCCTCCCCTTCCCTCACCCCCCACCCCCATTAATAAAGCCCCAGCAAGTCCAGCACCGCGAAGGTTTTCCCAAGGGGGATCAATAAATAAATGTAATAACAACAAAGGGGCCCATGCAGACGAGATTCTGTTACAAAGAGGCCTTGCCCCCCCTCCTTCTTTCCGGGCGGGAGTCGTTGTGTGCAGGCACTCCGGCCGGTCTGGGGAGAGGTTGCTCCATCCCCACCATCCTTGGGATCTTCCTGCTGGGTGAGCTGGGTACCTCCTGGAAGTCCCCATCCTGCCATTGGGAATGGCACCATGTGATGTCGGTGGCCACCTCACAGCCTAGACCATGGGATGCTGATGGCACATGGCTCTTAGCTCCCCATGGGCATCTTCTTCCTTTGGAAAAGTCACCTGATGACAACGTGGCCCTGGGGACAGGCTCAGCCACCAGCCCTAGGAGTGCAACAGGTAGTTAGTTGCCCTCTTATTCCAAGATTTCTTGGCCAAACGGCAGCTCCAGGTCATTTCCCAGCAGGATCCCACCCAGCACAGGGCACCCAGGAGCTGGCATCCAGACTCCGTCTTGTCTTAGTTTCTGTCTTTCTGGTACTTAATGTTGGACAAAGCCATTTTCTGGGCAGAAAAAAGCAGTGGTGGATCTGACCTGCTCCTCAGTGGCATGGTGTGAGAAAACTCTCAATAATTTTCTTCAGACAGGATCTTCTGTGAAGCTATTTTATTCGCGATTGCAATGGCGGGCGTCCTGTCAATCAGGAACGCATTTTAGTAAACAAAACATAACCTTTTATTCCCTATTACCCGACACCTGATCACCTCCCCTGTTTCCTCATTGGCTGAGTACTACAGGTTCACAAGCTACTCGACGCTCCTCTATACCATATATGTACAATTTTTCTTCTTTTCAACCCTTTAATTTCTCCTTTCTTATGTTTTGAGAACCTGGGATCTTTGTTTTATTGTTCCCACACTGTTCATCCTGTTTTTCTCAAGCTTCCACCTTATTTTGGAACAGTGAGGCCTACTGTCCACTTATCTACTTAGCATTTCTCCTTATTATGACTACACAACTACCTTGGAATACAGAAGAGTAATTCTCTACTGCAAAAACACAACTTGGTTTCTCACAATGGTAAGATGTTATGTAGGGCTAGGAACAACAGTTCGCAGGGATTAAACCAGGACTGAGCAATGTACAGATGGGTACCCATGTAGAAACCACCAGTATGCACAGTGCTGTCTGTGGGGCTGCAGAGCAGTAGGGCAGCTTCTTCAGGAGGACTGGCAGGATTTGATAGTGTCCACAGCATCTCACCAGGCTCTGAACACTGGAAAAGTCATGTCTGTCACTCTGGTGAGTGGGCTGTCCTTCAGGGGGAGGATGTGACCAGCTCAGTAGTGCTTTCCATGACTCATTTGCTGGGGAAGAGGCTGAGCCTGGAGCAACCCCACGGGCACAGACCAAGGGGCATCGCCTGGACCTTAGCAGTGTGCAGGAGGGGCTGAGCAGAGGATTTGGTCCGGAGGGCCAGCTCCAAGCCCAGCTCCGAATCCCCGCTCCAGGCTGGCTGCTGGCAGCCGTTGTCCCACCTCCTCCCCACCTGCTCCCGCTGCTCGGATGTGACGAGATGTTGTTTTTATCTGTGGAGAACTCCTGCATCTGGGGGTCAATGGGACAAAACGTGTCTCACACACACACCCCCACCGCCCCCAACCCCACTTCCCCTCCGAGCTGCCCTGGGAATCCTCCCCCCCAACCCTTCACTCATAAAAAAATTAAAGCTCCCAATATCATCTCACATAAATATGGATTTCAGGCCCCATCAGTCACCAGACACATCCCACAATCTGCGCTGTCTCCAGGCAGCTGGAGGGGCTTGCTGGAGGACCAGAATGACTTCACACTGCCTCCCACAGACCGGGGTTACCTGGAGGGCTTGAAGCAGGGAGGGGAGTGCTCAGCCTGTCCACTGCCACCACGACGTGCCCTGGACCCACCAGGATGGGTGCTGGTCCAAAGGATGGTCCCAGGCACCATCCTGACGTGCCTGGGACACGGATGCTGTCCCCATGGGCATGAGCGAGGCAGCTGGCTTGGGCTGAGGTGCCAGCGAGGTTTATGAGGGCTGACCCCTCGCACCAAGCGCCTGGGGCAGGATAAATCCCACTCCACCTTGGAGTGCAGATGCATGGGGCTGATGGAGAGGGGAAGGGACTGCAGATGCATGGGGGATCCAGCAAGGGGGAGCTGTGCGCGGCTTTGGGCCCATCCCTATGGTGGGAATGGTCCCCTCAATCTGGAGAGTGGAGCTGGGCTCAGCAAAGGCAGCGAGAGCGGGGAGGGGGACACTGGGACAGGTGAGAGATGGGTAAGACACAGCGCTTCCATGGGAATCCATCATGGCCAGTGGAGGTCGTCCTGCTTTTCCAGGCTGGACTGGAGCCATCTGGTACCAAAAGATGTCTCCAGGGATGTCTGCTCCAGAGCAGAGACCTGCTCCAGGGCCTGCTGCATTGCTCTGTGGGTGCTCTCGGCAGGGTTGCCCACACACAGGCTGCTGGGGAGATGCCCAGGGGAGCCAAAAGGCCTGCACCATACTTGTAGATGTGTTGCAGGATGCCCAGAGAGGGCTCATGCCCTTTGGGGGGACAGCGGGTGACTACTGGCATCCCCTGGGTACCATAATCATGTGGGTGCCTGGACCATAGATATGTGGCACTGGTTGAAGTCCCACCAAGACCTCCTAGCCCACGGATGAAAGAAACAAACAGGATCCGGAAAGATCATCCAGTCCCTCTTCCCTGCTGCCATCCCAAAGCCTTCACATCACCCAGGGGACATGAAAGAACCTCTGCCACCTGCCTCAGGTCATGTCCCTGAGTGCGGGAGCCCCTGCCCATCCTTCAAACACCAAGAGACGATTAAGATCTACACTGGGAAAAACACCCAGGATCAGATGCAGCCATGATCCTGCCAACATCACCTTGGGCAGCGGGTCTGGCCAGGCTGGAGAGCATCGAGCACAGGGCTGGCAGGGGGCTTTGCAAGAGCATCAGAGATGTCAGCCTGCCTCCAATCTCCCCTGTTTCATGTAGTGCTGACTTGAATCCTTGCCTCGGGAGCCAAGTAGGGGGTGGAGAGCCTTTCTTTGAGTGAATTATAATAATCTTTTTAAAAAAATAACACAAAGCAGGTGGCTGAGCTTGAAGGTGGATAAATGCCCAGCACAGAGCACCTGGCTGAAGACAAGTGTGAGCCCGGCCTTGGACTCTTTGAAGTCAGCGTATCCTCATGCTGTCAGCGGGTTTGGGGCGCAAACCCTCCGTGCATGCCTTCTACCACTGCTCAGGTAATTTACAGATGTGCAAGGCTATCCAGAAAGCTCCTCTGTGATCCTCCAGTGTCAGCCCAGTCCAGCTGGCTGAGTCGTGTTTGCTTCCCATGAAGAGCTCTGCAGGAACACAGTATAGCATGAACCAGCCCCAAAAGCAAATGTTTTTATTAATGTCCAGAAGACATTCATGGGCCCTCAGCAGCAAGACAGCATTCTTTCTCAGAGTGCACCAATCCTCTTCTGCACACTACCTACCCTACCCCACCGGCAAGCCATTGACTAACAAATGTGCGTACACTTTAATTACAGCACCATGAAACCTCCTCATGCTGTTTCGTTGGATAGCTCATCTATTCGAGGAGCTGGGGCGGTACTTACTCAACTCAGCAGTGCAAGTCTCTGGATTTTCAGGCCTTTAATATTCACTCTGATCTGTTCATTTATATCAGTTATTTATAGGGAGTGGGAAATGCCTCACAAGAGAACTAACTCCAAATTGCGAACACTTCTGAGGCATCTTGTAATCTGCTTGCACAGGGAAAGGAGGGGAAAGTAATAAATAAATGATTATTTACAAATTATTTACTTGTCTCCACTAATTTCCATGCTGTTTACCTGGCAGCAGTCTGAAGTCAGGAACAATTAGAAAAAGACTTTCCTTGCATATCAGCGGCTGGAAGTGGTGCAGCATGGGGAGAAGAAAGTCAATGCAGCAGCAGAGCAAGGAGGAGCTCGTTTTGGCTGCCAGCATTGGCTATCGAGCTCAGTCTTGCTTGGTCTCTGCACTCCAGAAGTAATCATCATGGTCAAAGTCTCAGTGTAGCTCCTCCAGCTACCTCTTCTCAGTTGTCTGGCTCCATCCCATCCTGGCAGGTGGTGACCTGTCTCCAAAGTGTCCCTCTGTGCATGGCATCTGGACAAGCAGCCAACACCCACCAAACACACCTCACTGCAGTGCAGGTCACCAAAATCCAGTGATGAGCAGCAACAGCAGCAGTTTAGGGATGTCTTTTCTGTCCCAGCTCACTATGACGCATGGGTCAATCCAGGATCTTCAAGGCTTGCTGAGGGTCATGAAGTCCCCAGGGACACCGTGGTTTGCAGAAGATAACCAGGCCTTGCTAGGAGGCCACTCTGCTCCCAAGAAGCCAGGAATTTGTGGGGAGGAGTATGGGGACAGTCTCTGGTGTGAGCAATGCACCGAAGTCAGATGGGATGGGAAGCCTGGCCCATTCTGGTATTGCCAGAATTGGGTCTATGAATGTGGGAGAGGTGATTCTCACAGCCCATGACTTGTCACGCCAAAAAGCATAGGGGAACTACCCTGGAGCAAAGTCACCCCAGCAGGCAAGGGCTACCCGTGCCAGGCAGCAGAATGAGACTGTCCTCCTGCGAAGGAGCATTTCAGGCTTCTCACTTCCATCTCCCACAATAAACCATACACAGAAAATCACGGTGAAGAAAGAGGGATGGGGAACAGTAACCTTAATGTGTAGGTGTCCCTGAAGGAAGGAAAAGAGGTGAGACAATCTGGCCATGTTGGAAGAGCTGGACAGGCTGGGAACTTCTCAGTCCTAGCTGGGCTGACATGTCTTGCAGATCTCCCCATGCTTCATTCCCCTCCTGTTGCTTGGGGTTTGTGAATTCCCTCCAGCTGTATCCTTCCAGGCTGGTCCTGGAGCATCCTAGGCAAAGGTGGCTCTAGAGACACAAGATGCCAGTAGGGTGGAGAGGGCTGTGCAGACTGGGAAATGATGGCTGAAGCTTGAGCTTGGACTGCTACTGACTGATGGCAAAGCTCAGGGCTTCGATAACGGAGTTAACCAGTGCGTGATGTACCCGCACTGCAGGATGGTGACCCGCAGGAGACAGAGACAAGGTGTGAGAGGGACTGATTAGGTGCACAGAGAGGGGAGGTGGAAGGTGGATTATCCAGCCCTGCAGCATCCGAGCCAACAGGCAGCAGGCAGATGATCCAGGATCCTGCTAACCCTCACCAGGCAGCAAGTCAGCAGACAGACTGACCCAGGTGTGCAGCGATGTTGGGGCTGCCCCATCACAGACACTGGTAGAAACAGGGGCAACAAGTTCAGACGCGCACATCTGGATTTTCAGCCCCTCTTGTCATTAGCCTGAGGAAACAGCGCAGCTGAGGAGGCAAGAGGGGAGAAAGATGTGGAAATGCCTGTAGGCCCCTTGGCCAGCACGTGGACCCTGAAGGGAGGGATTTGCAGCTGGCTGAGCTGGCTGGGAGCTGGCAACAGTTTACTCATTCACACCAACCTGCTGATCTCCCTCCACAGCCCCCCAGAGCCCAGCTCTCTGGTGTGAGATGAACACTGAGCAAATACCCCTTTTTTCCTGCCACAATAACCTTCTTTAACTTTTCAACTTATCACCTGCACAGAGGTTTATAAAATTTTCAAGCTAATGACGTCTCGAATAATGATACTGCAGATGTACAAGGTGCATCCTGGGATGAATAAATTATAGGAGTCAGAGTAAATTGCAATGGGAAGGACAGCAGCTGCAGGATGGAAACAGATGGCTTCACCACGCACCACAGCTTGGTCTCAGCGCTGTGAGAAAAATCTCAATAATTTTCTTCAGACAGGGTCTTCTGTGAAGCTATTTTATTCGCCATTGCAATGGCGGGCGTCCTGCAAGCAGGAGCGCACAGTAAAAGTTTATCATAACCTTATATTCCCTATTACCCGACACCTGATTTCTCCCCTCTTTACTTACTTGCTGAGTACTACAGGTTCACAACCTACTCGACGCACTTCTATACCATATATGTACAATTTGATTTGACCAACCATTAATTTTTTCCTTTTCCTTTTTTTTCCTTCTTTTCTCGTGACTAGGGCCTGTGATTTTTGTTTTTACTGATTTCATGCTGCTCATCCTGTTTTTCTTAGCTATCCTCCTTATTTTGGGACAGTGGGACCTTCCCCTTATCTGCTTAACATACTCCCCACTGCTATGCTGCACAATGACTTTTGAATATGCAAGGTTAGTGGAATTTTCCACTGCAAAAACACCTTCTATTGCGAAAACGCAACTTTGTCTGTATGTTCCCAGGGCTGGCTCTCTCCTGGTGGCCCTGATGACCACCTGAGCACACCTGAGGCTGCAGGTCCCCAGCAAATTCTCCAGCTGGTGCTGAGCTGCAGTGGGTGCTGCTGTGGAGCTGGTGCTGCGGTGGCTTGGGAGAAAGGGGAAGGCTGAGCTATTTCTGCCCCAGACAGGGGACAGGGTGACAGCTGCAGGGTCACAGGGTAGCTGTGATTCCTGGCTTTGTTAGGCTGTGCATCTCCTGGCTGTGCTCACAGTGCTGATGCTGACCGACCTGGTGCTGCTTTTCCCAGTTCTCTGCTCCCCTGCAGCTGCTGGGTCAAACCCTAGAAAAAAACTCATTCTGACAGGGATAACTCCAGCTGCTGCGGGACACATTTCAGACTCCTCAGTGCTGTGATCCTGGCCACAGCACAAAGATTAACCAGCCTGGGATGACCCTCACAGTGCAGCATGCAGCCCTGAGGTGCTGGGTTAGAAAAGCATCCAGCCAGCATCTAGCTGCAAGGTCACATTTCTCCCCATGCCCCACTGCTGGCTTGGGACCTGCACATCAAAACTGCTGCCCTTGTGGACCATAAAGGCTCTTTCAGTCATGGCCACCCTCGCTGCCAGCCAGCACTGCTCTGCAAAGCCCCGGAGGCAGCACCTCTGTGGCCCAAAGCACGTGCCGTGGAGTCTGCTCCTGCCACAAGGACTCCAGGGAGGCTGATAAATGACAGGCACTTCACTCCCAGAGCTCTCTATGTCACCCGAGGACTCTCTGACAGAAATGCAGCTCTCTAATATACAGCCAGCCAGCGTGGCTCCATCTCTGAGGGAGGCCAGGCTCGTGCCAACCCACACCTTGCACGTGATGGCAATGCTCACACTGTCCCACCAGACTTACTGTGCTGCACAGTGGCTGCACTGTGCTACTCCGTCCTGCTCCTGGCTGGGTGTCCTCTGCCTGTGCATGAGGAACGCACCCTGCTCTGCTCCTGTTATACGGCTGGTCCTGCTGGCTAAGCCAGCCTGGCTGTTCCCAGCTCCTTTTGTACTTCCTTGGCTTGCAGTGCTGAAGGTCTCGAGGCATCAAAAACCTCCTCCTCCACGCTTTGCCTCCAAGGCTTCATGTCCTGCTTTGCTGGCTCCAGAATCTCTCCACCCACTGCCCCTCTGTGAAGGGGGATTTATCCCCTGGCTCCTGCTGTCAGAGTGGCCAGCAGCCCCCAGAAGCGCTCACCATGCTCTACACAAACCTCACACACCAGGCTGCACAGGAAAAGGCTTAACTCTGCAAACACCCGAGCAAATCCTGGCACTGGAGCAGGGACACATGCCACATCCCAGCACATGTAGCTGTGATGAGTGCCACCGCAGTGTGACCCTGCATCTCACACTGCAATGGTGCTGCGTGTGGTCCCTCTGCTTTGCTCCCAGTATCAGCAGTGTGAGCCTGCTGGGCCACTGCTGGGGAGTGCCAGGAGCAGAGCAGGGACATAGTGTTTATTAGGGCAAATCTCACCCCACAGCTTGGTGTCCCCAAGGCGCATCAGTTCCCTGCAAAGGTCTGGAGAGCAGCAGAATGCTGCCATGTCCCAAAGGTCAAATGGTGCTTTTCTCCCTCTTGTGCATCCCGCCAGCCAGCGCTTTCTGCAGAACCCCCATCCTAAATGCTGGCCTGTGTGTGCAATATTGCCATGCCCAGCAGTTCAGGGTGGTGGGACTCCAGAGAGATGTTATCCTGGAGAGAACAGGAGACATTGCTCCCTGCTAGTGCTCAAAATCCTCCCAGTAAGTGAAGTTTCCAGTGTGTGTTGGCCCATGCTTTGTCCCTAAGATACACAGCCCCCAAGCTATCATCACCTCTGCCAGCCCATGTCAGCACCAGAGCAGGGAGGAGGTGATCTGAGGCATCCCATTCCCAGCCAGGACCCCATTTGGGGGTTACCAGCATGGTGCTGGAGGTGCACCCGGAAGCACGCTCAGCCAAGCATCAGGAGAGCACATAGGGAGGTGGAGAAATCATGGTCTGGGAATGATCATTCCCATTGCTTCAGCAGAAGGGAGCAGTGGACAAAATGCACAGGGTAGTGTTGTCTCTGTGTAGCTGGAGTGTGGGGAAAAACAGGGGTTGTATGGAGAAAACCTCAGACGTGGCTGAGCTGAGGCACTGCAAGGAGCATCCACACACACATACACAAGTGTCTGTGTGGAATGGAAATGAAGTGAGTGAGGAGTGCTGCCGTGACACCCTTGTTCCAGCATTCGACCCAAATATACAGAGAACAATTTTGGTTGCCTGGTTGGATCTCGACTGCCCTCATGGACAGACTGAGGGAGCAGATAACAGCTCCTGCACCCACCCCTATCCAGGGAAGGGACCTGCTGCCAGCACGCAGGGCTGGACTCACTTCCATGCTGGGCACGCAACCAGAGCTAGGTCCATGCTGATCACCACCAGCACAGCAAGGTGTGCAGCCTCCTCGGGGCCATTAGGACCCCAGCCACCTTCAGGAACAACACCCAGAACCAGTGCTGGCAGGGTTCACTCCTTTCCAAACAGCTCCACATGCCCAAACTCCCGGAAGGGACAGGATATGGCCTCACTCACCCAAAGGGTCCCTGCAGGGTCCCCATCCAGGCTCCCTGGATGCTCTCCAGCTGTAAAGTCAGGGCAAACAAGAGGCATTTCCAGGCCCCAGGAGCACAGGGGATGCAGTTTCTCCAGGGCTGCAGGATTAGGGTAAGCACAGCGCTGCGAGGGGACGGGGTCGCCTTTTCCTTTGTCTGGAGAAAGTTTCACTGCACTCCGTGACACCATCTAACTCCACTTTCTTTTGTGGTTTCATTGCCTCGTTCCAAAGCACAGGCAAATGTGTCCAAAAGCAGATGGATCCGCTAAGCATTTCTTTGTTGCACATTATCTCATACAGTTTGGGTGTAAGAAAACTTCTAGGCAGAACAAATCTTCAAGCTTGTGCCGTGCCTTATTTTTAGCTGCGAAGTATGTCTGTTTTTAGTACTCCTAATCCCTGGCTTGGTTGTAATTTATGGAGCAAACTCTTGGCTCAGTTGGGCCAGAAGATTTGTAGTAAAATTTTTATAAGTTGCAGAGATGAAGCCCATGGACTCTTGCAGTCTCGGGGGACTCTTCTCCAAAAGTGTGTTTTGCTGAGCACTCCCTTGGTGTGGGAGTATGCTCGGGTGAGAAAGCATCAGATGGCTGAGAATAAATTGTCCTTGCTATCATCACAATCTGCAAATCACCTGGAAGGAGACACCAGGGGAGTCCGCAGCTTCCCCAGCTGCAGAGATGTTGGGGACAGACTTAGGAGAGTCCCAGCTCAGCAGGACCTGCCTGCCCCATGTCCATGCCCTCTGCCTGGTGCATGGCAGGACTTGGGGATGACCCGCGCTATGGGCTGTGCCAGGCGGTGAGATGCCTGAGCTGGAGGGGGGTGGCTCGCTCACACCACTACACCGGCTTTGCTGGGATTGTTGGGATGACTGGCTGCTCAGTCCTGCAGGGAAGCCTGCATGCACATTGCCCTGAAGCTTTTAGCATGGACAGGGCTGGGGCTTAGGGGTGAGGGCAATAGCAGGATCAGGACATGGGAACCACCAGCAACCCCCTCCAGATCCCGAAACATGGTCCTACAGCTGTGCCCCCAGCTCACCCACCCGAGGCTTGTCTGCGGCATCAGGCCTGCCTTTCTTGGTCCCCTGATGCTTTCTGAAGCTGCCACAGCCGTGAGCGAGCAGAGGTGCTTGCCTTCAGTCCAACAGCTGGGGTGGGAGCCGCCGTGTGATTGCTGCGGCACATCCCAGCAGGGAGGCCGGTGATTCGCCATCTGGGCGCCGCACTGCAACAGGGTGATGCTGGGTTTGCCACGGTGCTTAAATCCACACAGCCCGGCATCCCCCAGCACTTTGCATTCCTAAGAGCAGCTTTTCTGAAGAGAGCGGATGTTTGCAGGAACCGTAAAGGAAGGAAGATGAAATCCAGGAGGTGCTGATATTTAATATAACTTTATAACAGGTACCAAGGTTGTCTGCAGCTCATGGGTAGATGCTCTCCCTGTGCTCCAAGGATGGAGCAACCTTCTCTCTTCTTGGTGTAGGGGAATCCTTGGGGTGTGACATCTTCCTGGTGTCACTGTGTGCTGTAACAGGGGGGAAGATGGGTCTTTCTCAAATGTTTCCAAGTTATCTGGTCAAGGACAAATTTGACCGATGCCTGAATTTACTGTCTTTGCACTTTTTTGGTGCCCTTTGGCAAATGCAGGTGCAGAAAGCAGAGTCTGTCCCATCACAGTCCGTTGGAAGCTGGTTGTGCTGGGCTGGGCATCATGTACCTGGGGAAATGTTGGAACACCGCCCCCCCCCCCCGCCCCCCCGTGCCTTTCTGTCTCTAACAAATGTCCACAATGAGGAATGCTAGCAAGATTAGCAGCAGAGTCCTACCTGAACCACCCCGTCTCCTCACCCCACTGAGTGCCAGCTGTTCCCAAAAGCCTACTGGTCCCTTTGGCAGCTCACAGCCCAAATATGCCCTGTGCTGCCACCTCTCCCAGGCCCAGCCTCAATCCCCAGCCCTTCCAGGAGCAGCACCAGTCTCCCATCCCACCAGAGAGCCTCTAGCCCCTGTGGGGCTCTGTGCAGGCAGTGGGCTGGGCTGACCCCACTCCCTGCCCCAGCGAGGTGGTGGCATGGAGATACCAGACAGGGACCCCCAAAGGGCTGTGACAGCGAGGCTCTGCAGGCTGGGGGGAGGCAGCAGGACCGCTGCAGTGTGAGCATCCTGAAGGCAGGGTGCCTCCCAGGAGTGTTGCCTGCTGGGGCACTGAGACAGGGATAAGGCAGCAGCTCTGGCTGCAGAATTTCACCTCATCTGATCCTCTGCCTGCTCCATGCCTGAGGTCTCTCCCCAGTCCATCCTCTTCATCCTTCTCAGGAGGTCACTCCCTCTGGACTGCCTTTGCCTGACATGCAGCTGTTTGCAGGAGCCGGCCCTGGATGCGATGTGCAAGCCCTGCTCTGCTCCAGCTCTGGCTGCAGCACGGGCAGCGGTCTGTGCTGCCATCGCACGGCTGTGCTGCGCTGCAGGCTGGGTGCTTCTGGGCTGCACGATCCTGGGGTGGCCATGGGGATGGGGTCTGCAGCTCCCAGCTCAGCTGGCAGCACCTGCACAGACAGAAGAAGGTCCTGTCTTGAAATACATCTCCCCAGCAGCGTTTTTGCCAGCTTCCTCAGCAGAAGGAAACTCCTCATGGATGATATACCTTCATACATCTGGTCCGTGCTGGAGGTCTATTGCAAAGGCTGCAGGACATCCTCAAACACCCATGGATTTACTGACATGTGCTATTCCACTGGTGACGTATCCCGTGGGGACCCCCACCTTGGGGACACTGCCTGGGACCCTGCATGGGAGCAGCTCGCACAGTCCTACAGACAAGGACAGAGACATACCTTAAGGGAGGATATTTCCCCTTCTCCCACACCAACCTCTCACCCTGACCCCAATAACGAGCCTCAGATCAGTTTCCAGCAACCAGCTATAACTCAATCAGACAGCAAATCCCAGGGGCTTACTGGAGATAATGGTTTTATGTCACCATGCACAAATCCCTCGTTTCTGCTCACAGACGTCCCCATCTTCCCTCCTCCCCCTGCACACACTTGCCGTGCTGCTTGTGCCCCTGAGAATGGCACCTGCTCCTCCACAGGTGTTTTTTCTCATGGATGGGTTAAAAAAAAAACAACAGTTGTGCTCAGGAAAACTGATCTCAGTGCACAGTTTCGTCTCCTGTTGATACAGGTGCTCCAGACCCAACGGGTGGGGTGCCCCCAGTCTGTGCTTTCCCAGTGATCCTAAGCAGAAAATATTATGGCTGTCTCTGAACCACAACTTGCTCATGGCCCTTAGAAAATCCCACCTCCAACAGCAGGGCACTAAAACATCCTGAGCTTGTCCTACAAACCCACACCTCGCTCCAGGTGATCGGTTTGGGTGTAGATATCAGCTTTTCTTGATGTCTCACCTCAATCTCCCTCGCTGTGCTTCAACCACGACATCTCTTCCTGGTGCAGGGGGTGGCTGTCACTCCCTCCCTTTATATACAGGTGAGCTATTCTCCATCCATACGTGGCCCTGCTCAAGGGGTGCTTGCCATTAATTACCATATCCTCTTTTCCTCTGCTGCCTCTCAGCTCAAGGTCCATCTTTTTGTGATGGACAGACACCCCTGGATCACACTACTCCTCCCCTAGGTGCCAGGCTCTGCCTGGAGCATTGCTCTGGGCTGCTCAAAAACACTGCTCCAACTGGACACTTTTGCCCTTTTCCAGATCAAAAAGCTGTTGCCCAGTGCACCATCCTTTGGCTGTGCCTGCAAAATTCAAAACCCAGAAGGAGTTTGAATGGTGATGGAGGGAGCACAGCCTGTCCCCTCTTGGGAAATCTCTCTCTGACAGGCATCCTCTGTGATGCCAGCTTGGGGCAGCATCCAGCCCCACTCCTGGCCTCAGCCACAACCCTTGGGAGATGCCGGCAGGCTCATCACGGGGCGGCAGGAAGGACAGCTGTCAGCCTGCCAGCGCTGAAGACATCAGTCTCTGTCATGGTCCCAGGATCCTCGCATGGCAGAGGCTCAAAGGGAGCTCAAAGAGGCCTTGTAGGGTGCTGAATGGCACTTTCTCTTGGTCCTCTGGCTCTGCATCCACTTGCTGATAGCACTGGGGTGAGGAACCAGCAGCTTCAGCTGCCCAAAGTGGGTTTTCTGCAACTTCAGGGACACAGCTTTGGGGCATGGGTCCCATAGGGTGCAGAGAGCTGTGCTGTGCTGAGGAGCTGCCATCCTGCCATCCTTGCTTGCCCCATGGCTACTTGCAGAGGCAGGGAGCAGCAGGCAGGGGCTAAGAGAGGGGCTCCCCCAGCATCCTGGAGTTTGCTGTATTGCAGATGGGTGTTTCACCAGGAAAGCAGACCTGCCTGCATGGACCACATGTGCAGGTGGGAATAAACCGTCGTTATTTCTCTTTTTTTTTTTTTTTTTTTTATTTTCTCTGCTTCAAGCATAGTTACTGGTGGTTTTTTTGTTTGTTTGTTTTTTGTTTTTCTAGTATATTTTGCCACCTTGGCTTTTCAGAGTATTGTTTGCTCAGAGACAAAACCCCAAACAGCCATCCCCGGAGCTTCTGGGCCCTGCTGCCCTTGCGGAGGGGGCAAAGGGCTCAGGAAATGGCGGGGCCGAGCTCAGCCCCCGGCAGCTGCCAGCAGAGGGCAGCTGCAGCCCAAGCAAAAAAGCCGCCGGTTGCTTGGGCATCCCGGAGTGATGCCCCTGGTCCCCTCTCTGGGGTCCCCAAAGCCTCTCTGAGTACCCCCCCTCGGGTCCAATTTGGGGGCTGCTACCTGCTCCCTGCCCATCCCCGGGTCAAGCCCCCTCCTCCAGCAATGCCGCTGCCTAGTGGAGCAAGGGGTCCATCAGGATAAAGGGTTCACATCAGCACGGCATGCAGCGAGGCTGTGCGAGGGGCTGAGAAGGACCTGGGGGGGTTGGTTGATGAGAAGCTCAATATGAGCCAGCAACATGTGCTTGTAGTCCAGAAAGCCAGCTGTGTCCTGGGCTGCACCAAAATAAGTGTTTTTTTGTTTGTTTGTTTGTTTTGTTTTCATAGAATCATAGAATATCCCGAGTTGGAAGGGACCCATAAGGATCATCAAGTCCAACTCCTGGCACCACACAGGTCTGCCCAAAAGTTTAGACCATGTGACTAAGTGCACAGTCCAATCTCTTCTTAAATTCAGACAGGCTTGGTGTAGTGACTACTTCACTGGGGAGCCTGTTCCAGTGTGCAAACACCCTCTCGGTGAAGAACCTCTTCCTGATGTCCAGCCTAAACCTCCCCTGCCTCAGCTTAACACCGTTCCCGCAGGTCCTGTCACTGGTGATAACGGAGAAGAGGTCACCTGCCTCTCCACTCCCCCTCGTGAGGAAGTTGTAGACTGCGACGAGGTCCCCCCTCAGCCTCCTCTTCTCCAGGCTGAACAGGCCAAGTGACCTCAGCCGCTCCTCATATGTCTTCCCCTCTAGGCCCTTCACCATCTTCGTCGCCCTCCTCTGGACACTCTCCAACAGTTTCACGTCCTTCTTGTACTGTGGTGCCCAGAACTACACACAGTACTCGAGGTGAAGCCGCACCAGCGCACAGTAGAGCGGGACAATCACTTCCCTCGACCGACTAGCGATGCAGTGCTTGATGCATCCCAGGATATGGTTGGCCCTCCTGGCTGCCAGGGCACACTGCTGGCTCATATTCAACTTGCTGTCAACCACAAACCCCAGATCGCTCTCTGCGGGGCTGCTCCCCAGCATCTCGTCGCCCAGTCTGTACGTATAGCCAGGGTTGCCCTGTCCCAGGTACAGGACCCGGCACTTGCCTTTGTTAAACTTCATGTGGTTGGTGATCGCCCAGCTCTCCAATCTGTCCAGATCTCTCTGCAAGGCCTTTCCACCCTCATCCGAGTCCACAACTCCTCCAAGTTTGGTGTCGTCGGCAAATTTGCTCAAAACACCTTCTAGTCCTACATCCAAATCATTTATAAAGACATTGAAGAGGACTGGCCCTAAAACAGAGCCTTGAGGGACCCCACTAGTGACCATCCGCCAGCCAGATGTGGCCCCATTTACCACAACCCTTTGAGCCCTGCCCGTCAGCCAATTGCTCACCCATCGTATGATGGTTTTTTTTTTTAGCTGTATGCTGGACATTTTGTCCAGTAGGATCCTATGGGAAACTGTGTCAAAAGCCTTGCTGAAGTCCAAAAAGATCACATCAGCTGGTTTCCCTTGATCGACTAGATCGGTGATCTTATCATAAAAAGAATTCAAATTTGTTAGGCAGGACCTACCCCTCATGAACCCATGTTGGCTGGGACCAATGACTGCATTGTCCCCCAGGTGCACTTCAGTACTTCAAGGATCATCCTCTCCATAATTTTACCAGGCACTGACGTGAGACTGACAGGCCTGTAATTGCTACGGTCTTTTTTCTTACCCTTCTTGAAAATTGGCACATTTGCCAGCTTCCAGTCCAATGGGACCTCTCCAGATTCCCAAGATCATTGAAAAATAATTGAGAGAGGTCTCACGATGACATCACCAGCTCTTTAAGCACCCTGGGATGAATCCCATCCGGACCCACGGACTTGTATGGATCCAGGTAGAGCAGCAAATCCCGCACACGTTCAGGGTCGGTTGGGAGTTTGTCATTCCCACTGTCATGGTCCTCCAGCTCAGGGTACCCTGGGTCCCGAAGCCCATCATCAGTGTTGAAGACAGAGGCGAAGAAGGCGTTAAACATCTCTGCTTTGCCTATGTCACTGTCTGTGAGGAGACCCTCCCCATCTAGTAGCGGACCTATGTTTTCTTTGGTTCTCCTTTTTCTGTTCACATATCTAAAAAACCTTTTTTATTGTCTCCCACAGACATGGCCAGCTTCAACTCTAGCTGGGCTTTGGCCACACGAATTTTCTCCCGACAAACATGAACACCATCCCTGTGTTCCTTCCTCATCGCCTGACCCTCCTTCCAGTAGCCGTACACTTTCTTTTTCCGCCTAAGCTCCAGTAGAAGATCCCTGGTCAGCCAGGCCGGCCTTCTGCCCTGCTTTCCTGCCTTCCGATATTTTGGAATCGCCTGATCTTGTGCTTTTAGGAGGCAGTGCTTAAAGATTGACCAGCACTGATGGACGCCAATGCCTTCAAAAGCAGCTTCCCAGGGGACCTTGCTGACTAGTTCCCTGAGCAACCTGAAGTCTGCTTTCCCCATATCCAGGCCTGAAGTTTTGGTGGCAGTTTTCCTTCTGTCACCATAAATTCTAAACTCAACCACTTCATGGTCACTGTGACCGAGACGGCCGCCAATTGCCACGTCTCCCACAAGACCCTCTCTGTTCTCCAGCAACAGATCTAGGAGGGCACCTTTCCTAGTTGGCTCCCTTAGCACCTGCACCGAGAAGTTATCATCTAGGTGCTTTATGAACCTCCTGGACTTGCTCGTGTCGGCTGTGCGGTAATCCCAGTTGACGTCTGGCAAGTTGAAGTCCCCCATAAGGACAAGGGGAGTTGATCTCGAGGCATCTCTTAGTTCTGCAAAGAATAATTCATCGGCATTGTCATCCTGGCCGGGTGGTCTGTAATAGACTCCCACAACGACATCCCCTTTATTTGTTCGTCCCTTAATCCTTACCCAGAGGCTCTCAACTTTGCCATCCCCAACTTGAAGTTCCACGCAGTCCAGCCCATGCTTCACATATATTGCCACCCTGCCACCTCGCCTACCCTGCCTGTCCCTCTTGAAGAGCCTGTAACCATCTATTGCAACACACCAGCCACAGGACTCATCCCACCAGGTTTCGCTTATGCCGATGATGTCGGAACTTCTAGCTCATCCATTTTATTCCTCATACTGCGTGCGTTTGTGTAGAAGCACTTCAAATGCGCCTCCCTACACGCAGCACCTTGTGTAGCCGACCGAAGGGCCTCACTAGCACACAGTCCCTCTGATTCGAGCACACCATCCCTTAGCTCATCACCGGCATGCCTGGTTTTATCCCCTTCCCCCTTCGACTCTAGTTTAAAGCCCTATCTATCAGCCCTGCCAACTCCTGAGCAAAAATCCTCACCCCTCTCTGAGAGAGGCGCATCCCATCTGGTGCCAGCAGGCCCGGTGTCGCGTAGACCTTCCCATGATCGAAAAACTCAAAATTCTGCTGGTTGCACCAGTCCCGAAGCCACGTGTTAATGTGATGAGTCTGCTTGTCAGCATCGATCCCCCCTATCGGAAGGACAGAGGCAAACACAACCTGTGCCCCTGATCCTTTAAGTAGTCGCCCCAAAGCCCTAAAGCCCCTTTTGATCGCTCTCGGACTTCTCGTTGCTACCTCGTCATTACCAGCCTGAAAGACCAGTAGCGGGTAGTAGTCGGTGGGCCGTACCAGGCGCTTGACTTTCTTAGCGAAGTCTCTCACCCGAGTCCCAGGGAGGCAACAGACTTCCCTGTGGGTTGGGTCCGGTCAGCATATTGGGCCCTCTGTCCCTTTCAAAAGGGAGTCCCCCATGACAATAACCCTTCTTTCTTTTTTGACAGTTGATGTAGCAATGCGGGGGGGTAGGTTGCCTTGCCTTAGGCACCCTCTCCAACTGGGACGGGCTTTCGTCTACTTCGTTGTTCTGACTGTCATGTTCTAGAGCCTCATACCTGTTATATAAGGGTAGATGGGAAGGTGAGGTGGGCAGGGACAGGGCTCGCCTACCACCCCGAACAGGAACCTGCCTCCATTCCCCCCCTTGGCCTAGGTCTCCTCCTACTGCCTGGCGGAATGAGGGAACTTTTGTCTTCTGCATAGCAGGAGACATTTGTGCTGTGGCAGGCTCGTGAGTCTGTCTCAGAGAGGGTAGGGTACACCTCCACCAATTTCCTTCTCTGACTCCCTGATGCTCCTGAGCCTGCTCACCTCCTCCCAAAGCTCTGCTACCTGGCTGAGCAGCTCTTCAATCTGGGCACACCTGCCACAGGCATACCCCTCGCTGCTGCTGTCGGACACCGACAGTAGACTCAGGCACACCCTGCAGCCCAAGACCTGGATGGCTGCGTGTTTCCCCGAGCCCTCCGTCTGAGTAGCCACATCAGTGACTGCGGCTGGAGAGACCGCAAGAGATGCAGAGGCCATGTTTTTCTGCCTGGTTGATACCATGACCAGGTTCCTCGCAGGCAGGTTACAAGTACCGAAGGGAAAGACTGCTGCCGAAGAGCGGCGAGGGACCCTGCCTGCTCGCCCTGTCTGCTCGCCCTGCCGCGCCGCGCCGCGCCCCGCCCTTCTGACACGCCGCGCTCCTGGTCGCTCGTGCTCCCTAGGGGCTGCTTTTGAACGTCAGGGTAGAGGGGCGCTGCTGGCTCCGCCTATGCCTCGTCAGCCTCCCTCGCGAGGGCTTCCGGGTCCTGGCGGCTCCCTCGGCTGCTTCGAGTGGCCTCGATGCCGAAAACAAAAGCCCTGCCTGTCTCGATCCCCCGCTCCGCAGCAGAACGCGTCTGCCCCAGAGCCAATCACCTCGGCAAGTGTTTTTTGTTTTGTTTTTTTTCGTTTTGTTTTTCTCAAGGAAAGTTGGGAAGGGACTCTTTGTCAGGGAGTATAGTGATAGGTAAAGGAGTTATGGCTTTAAACTAAAAGTGGTTAGGTTTAGATTAGATAAAAGGAAGAAATTCTTTATTCTGAGGGTGGTGAGTGTGATGGACAATAAGAATGTTTGTTCATTATTTTGCTACATTAAGAAGGGAACAAAGGGAGTTGCTCAAGGTTGGAATGCTGAGACATCCCCCAGAAACAGGATATCTCAGATACATGGCTAAGGGAACATTGTGTAAATAGTGGGTTGCTAAACCGATAACGTACTCCCCTGTCTTGAGGACTAATATAACCAAATAAGGAAGAGAGAGAGGGATGACTGCCTTCATCTGTGCGACCACCAGAGGGACAGAGACGACTCCCTAGCAACAACTGACGCAGCCGCGTAGAAGAAAGCCACGTAACCCCGGAAGAGCCTGATGATAAAAGGGGACTGCAAAAGGGGGAAGTTGCGCGCCGTTTGGAGGAGCATGAGCTCCCCGGCCGCCCAGCGCTGTTTTGCTTGCTGATCGCTTACTCAATAAACTAATTGACTTAATTCAAATTCTCTCTGACTAAGAGTAATTTATAACAGTGAGGCACTGGCCCAGGCTGCCCAGAGAAGCTGTGGATGCCTCATCCCTGGCAGTGCTCAAGGCCAGGCTGGATGGGGCTTTGGGCAACCTGGGCTGGTGGGAGGTGTCCTGTCCATGGCGGGGTGGGGGGTGGGGGGGAGACTGGGTGAGCTTTAAGACCATTTCCAACCCGAACCATTCTATGATTCTTTGAAAAGCCCCTTATGGCATTTGGAGCTAGCCAATAAAACAGTGCTTCCTGCACAGGGGAACCCTCCTGGTCTTCTCCCTCCCTTCATTTTGGCTGCTTTATCTCATTCATTTTCAGTCCTGTCTTTGCAAAAGCAAGTAAGATGTCAAGAGAAGTTCAGGGCTGGATGAGCAATGCCCTGGTGCAATAGGTAGTGGCGAGCCCCCTAAAAAATCACAGCATCTACAGACCTTTTAGTTTATCCTCAGTTCCTGAAAAAGTTATAGAGAAGATTATCCTCAGGGATATTGAAAGTAGTTAAAGAACAAAGCAATTATCAGGCATAGGCTAATGCACAAGAGGACATGCAGGAAGGTCACAGAGCTGCGCCAGGGGACATTCACATGGGACATCAGGAAAAATGTCCTTCCTGTGAGGGTGCTCAACCACTGCAAGGGGCTCCACAGAGAGCTGGCTGTTGCCTCATGCGTCTCACTGGGCAAGAGGCTGTGGTGGTTTTACTCGGGTGGGCAACTGAGTTCCACCACGGCCTCTTTCCTTTCACACGGAAAGGAAAAAAGGTTATTCTCTACTTCCCATCAACGAGCGATGTTCAGCCACGTCCTGGGAAGCAGGGCCTCAAAACGCATAACGGTTGTTCGTTTGTTCAGGAGGACAGCCCCCTCCCGCACAAGAGCCCCCCTTTTTATTGCTGAGTGTGACATCATGTGGTATGGAATATCCCTTTGGTTGGTTTAGGTCAGCTGCCCTGGTGATGTCCCCTCCCCATCACTTTCCCACCCCCAGCCTGCTGGCTCTTGGGGGCTTGGAGGGAGTCCTGATGCTGTGCCAGCACTATGCAGCAATAGACACAACACTGGAGTGATACCAGTGCTGTTCCAGCTACGAGTGCAGAGCACAGCACTGTGTGGGCTGCTGCAGGGAAAGTTAACTCCATTCCAGACAGACCCAGCACAGAGGCATTTGGATAATGCCTTCATCTCCAGGCTTCAGTGTCTGCTCAGTCCTCAAGTGCTCAGGCACTTGCACTCAACCATCTTGGTAGGTCCCTGACAACTGAACTATCCTATCCTATCCTATCCTGTCCTGTCCTGTCCTGTCCTGTCCTATCCTATCCTAGTTCTACTCTCTCTCTCCCAGCTATGACCAGGAGCAGCCTCTTGGAGTACAGGCATGGGAAGGAACCCCTTATCTGCAGCCAGCAGCAGATCCCAGGGATGGCCCTAATCTGATTTTACACCAACCTGGGAGGATTAAGGGGGTCTCTCCAGGAGAGCCAGACAGCCAGAGCAGGGCCAAGACATTGGTGGAGCTGGTGTGGGAGGCAGGGCAGAAGCATCCCCAGCCAGAGAAGGCAGTTCAGGAACAGCAGCATCCTTTTAGTTCTGCTGAGATTTACTGGGAAGATGGAGTTATTCTGCTGAACAACTGAGGAGCAAGTACATGAGTCATATATCCCTGTGTCTGAAAGACCAAAAGACAACTTGTAATCGCTGGTGGCTTTGGGAAGCAGCCAAGTCCCTTCCTTGGGCCAAGGTGTCTTGGGGCAGCTCTGTGGGCAGCATCCAGCTACTTAGGTCCAGCACAGGGGAAATGTTGCCCAGAGCCAGAGAAATCCACCCTGAGCAAAAGGAGAGAGGCGAGGTGGAGTCCAGCAGCATCCAGGCATTACAGCCAGCCTTTCTGGAAGGAAACATTCAAGTTTTCCTTTGGAAATAATTTCTCGTGTTCCACTTCTCTTTGGTTGTTGCTTGCTATCTCACGCTATAAATGTCATGTCTTCAGAAAGTCAGAATCAAATGTCGTCATGGTCCTTCAGTGAATCCCTCCCTGGACTTCTTTTGGTGGAAAACACAGATACTAGAGAGGCCAAAAGAGAGCAAAACTAATATGGAGCTCTAAAAACTCTCTTTCCAAGTGGCTCATTGTGCTCTCCACAGATTTAACTCTCAGCAGCCCAAACCAACCCGTCGATGATTTCAGACCAAGTGCCTAAACACCATCGGGGCCTGAATGTGTCGCCAGGCTGCTCATAACACTCACAGAGGTGCAAAGGACTTAGGGGGATGCCAAGCATCCCCTTCCCAACACCTCTCCTCTGCCCCCCAACACAGGGGCACGTGCACAGCCTTCGGCGAAACACGGGGAGATGAAGGAAGAGCAGAGGGAAAGGGACTGGTGGCTGTGCAAGGGAAGAGTTGCCAACTCCCCATGGATTTTGGGTGCTGGCTCGCTTCCCCCTGTTTATCGTCTCACTGGCATTTTCTCCCTTTAATAGCCAGGCATCTTGGTGAGCCATGTGGCTCCGCTTGCGAGCTGGGATAAGGAGCCCTCCGAGGGCTGGCAGGTTTGCTCTCATGTCCCCAGGTTTCTGGCTGCTGTTTCTGACTCCCTCGGTGACAGCTCAGCTCTTGCTGCTGCCAGTCAAGCCCTGGCAAATGGCAGCCCCTATAAATAGCGGGGAGCATAATGTCTCCTCTCTCTGCCTCCCCTCCTCAGCTGTGAGCTCGCCCCTGGCTTGCAGCATGCAGTCTTTGGCATGCTGCCGCTCACGGCAGTGGGAGCTGCTGGGGCTGCCAGAGGAAAGAGCCAGGTTTAAATCTATCCCCATCCTTAAAGCAACCTTGGTGTCCACTTGTCCTGGTTTCAGTTAGGACAGAGTTAATTTTCCTCCTAGTAGCTGGCAGGGTGCTATGTTTTGGATTAGAATGAGAAGAGCGCTGATAACATGCTGATGTTTTAATTGTTGTAGAGCAGTGCTTACACCAAGCCAAGGACTTTTCAGCCTCTCTCTGTCCTGCTAGCGAGCAGGCTAGGGATGCAGCAGAAGCTGGGAGGGGACAGACCCAGGACAGCTGACCCAAACTGGCCAAAGGGGTATTCCATACCATCTGACGTCATGCTGAACAATATATAGGGGTGGCTAGCCGGGGTGGAGGGGTGGCCGGCTGCTCGGGGATGGGCTGGGCATTGGTCAACGGGTGGTGAGCAATTGCATTGTGCATCACTTATTTCATACACATTATTACTATTAATACTATTATTATTATTATTATTGTTGTTATTCTTTTCCCTGTCTTAATAAACTGTCTTTATCTCAACTCACAGGCTTCACTTTCCCGTTTCTTTCCCCCATCCCGGAGAGGGAGGGGGGAGGGTGAGCGAACGGCTGTGTGGTGTTTGACTGCCAGCCGGGCTAAACCACAACAGCCCATTTGGCGCCCAACGTGGGGCTCGAAGGGTTGAGATATCGACAGATTTGACCAGAGTGTGTTAAACTAAAATTGGTATAAGTATTCGACCTGCTTAATAGTTGCTAGTCACAATGTTGATTGCCTTAATCTCAAGTCTGCTGTGCCTGTTTCCCAAATTGAGTTTTATAGCAAGTTACTTTCTGTATGTGCTCCCTGTCGTGCTGTTTACCCTTTCCGGGCCCTGGTTTAAGATTGTTATGGTACTGTGTGGTGTAACGATGGCTTATGAAATGATGAAGTATCTGGTCGTGACTCTAACCTGGTATTTGTACTGAGTCAGTCTCTGGAGGGGACAGGGGAAGATATTTTTTCCTACCTGTTCACTCTCCCTTCCTCCTTCACCACCCTCTTATCCCCCGAGCTAGTTACGGTAGCTCTCCAAGATGTTGAATATCCTTGGGATACTCAGACCAGCATGTTCTTGTTGTTATGTCTCCTGAATGCGCTTCAGGTTTTGTTTAAGGTTAAACAACTACTTAGGAATCTCATCCGGAGATCTGTCTTGAGGCGGGATATTTGCGAGTGGCAGGGAGTGTGGGAGGATATGGGCAGGTTTCTAGGGCAGTGGGCACCTCCAGTGTTTTGGACATTCACCCCTGAACAACTGCAAAATCCTAAAAAACTGGTAGAATGCTTGAAAAAAAGGTGTCATGACTCTGGCAGTTCCAAAGTGACACAAATCACTGTGGCGTGCTGGGGTCTGGCTTGTGCCTATCGAGCTGCAATTGATGCTACTATCAACCTAGTGACAGACCCTGCGGCCGTTCCAGTCCCGGCTCCTGCAGCCACTCCAGCTCCAGCTCCCGCAGCCGTTCCGGCTCCAGCTCCCGCAGCCGTTCCGGCTCCAGCTCCCGCAGCTGTCCCGGCTCCAGCTCCCGCAGCCGTACCAGCTCCCGCAGCCGTTCCGGCTCCAGCTCCCGCAGCTGTCCCGGCTCCAGCTCCCGCAGCCGTACCAGCTCCCGCAGCCGTTCCGGCTCCAGCTCCCGCAGCCGTTCCAGCTCCAGCTCCCGCAGCTGTCCCGGCTCCAGCTCCCACAGCCATTCCAGCTCCCACAGCCGTTCCAGCTCCCGCAGCCGTTCCGGCTCCAGCTCCCGCAGCCATTCCGGCTCCAGCTCCCGCAGCTGTCCCGGCTCCAGCTCCCGCAGCCGTTCCAGCTCCAGCAGCCGTCCCGGCTCCAGCTCCCGCAGCCATTCCGGCTCCAGCTCCCGCAGCTGTCCCGGCTCCAGCTCCCGCAGCCGTTCCAGCTCCCGCAGCCGTCCCGGCTCCAGCTCCCGCAGCCATTCCCACTCCTGTGGCTGGGTCAGAGAAACGAACTGTAGCAGTGCAAGTTGCCCCTGCAGAGGGTACTCCAACCCCTGTGGCAGACCCTGTGGCTGGGTCAGAGAAACGAACTGTAGCAGTGCAAGTTGCCCCTGCAGAGGGTACTCCAACCCCTGTGGCAGACCCTGTGGCTGGGTCGGAGAAACGAACTGTAGCAGTGCAAGTTGACCCTGCAGAGGGTATTCCAATCCCTGTGGCAGACCCTGTGGCTGGGTCGGAGAGGCGAGCTGTAGCAGTGCAAGTTGCCCCTGTAGAAAAGGTGAAAAAATGGTATAGAGACGCAGGTCGTTTAGAACGCAAAAAGTCTTCTGTTAAGTCTGGGTGTGGAGAAGACGAGGCTGGGCCATCAAGTGTGCAGGAGGATGAAGATGAGGATGAGGATGTCAGTAAGTCAACAGTAACTACCCGAACCCTATACCAGCGTGAGCTACGAGATGTGCGAAAAGATTTTGGTCGCTGTATAGGTGAACAGCTTGTCACCTGGCTGCTCCGGTGCTGGGACACTGGAGCCAATGGTGTGAAATTAGAGGGCAGGGAAGCCAAGCGGTTGGGATCCCTTGCTAGAGATGCAAGCATTGACAAAGCAATTGGAGATGGAGCACGATCTCACAGCCTCTGGAGGCGTCTCCTGTTAGCTGTGAAGGGAAGGTATCCCTACAAGGAAGAACTTGTATGTGTACCAGTCAAGTGGACCACCATGGAGAAGGGAATTCAGTACCTGAGGGAATTAGCCGTACGGGAAGTAATTTATAAGGACTTAGACGATGCACAAACATCCACAGATCCAGATGAAGTCCAGTGTACTCGACCCATATGGCGGAAGTTTGTACGGAATGCACCATCAACATGGGCCAGCACATTGGCAATAATAACCTGGAAAAACGGTGAAGATCCCACAGTGGGTGACATGGCTAAACAACTCCGGGAGTACGAAGGAAATCTCTCCTCTTCCCTACAGGCCTGCGTCTCGGCTGTGGAGAAACTCTCTGAAGAGTTCCACCAACTTAAAGAGGATTTATCTTCCCCCCCACCTGAACAAACCAGTGGCCACCAACTAAAAGAGAATACTTTGGAGAAACTTATTGAAGAGGTCCACCAACTTAAAGAGAATTTATGTTCCCCCCCCCCGAACGAACCAGTGGCCACCAACTAAAAGAGAATACTTTGGAGAAACTTATTGAAGAGGTCCAGCAACTTAAAGAGAGTGTATTTTCTTCCCCACCTGTACAAACCAGCGTCTCGGCTATTAGGGGTAAACGTGCATCCATGCAAAGAAGACAATATGGTGGGTACACACCCCGCACCACCCTGTGGTTTTACCTACGTGACCATGGAGAGGACATGAGAAAATGGGATGGAAAATCTACTGAGACTCTAGAGGCACGGGTACGTGAGTTGCAAAAGAAAACAATCGGGAGAAAGGGGTTCTCTGAAAAGTTTGCTGCTCCAACTTCTAGCAGGCAGTCTTTTAAACACAGAAGTGAAGATTCTGACCAGGACTAGAGGGGCCCTGCCTCCAGCCAGGGGGAGGAAAGGGACAACCGAGTTTATTGGACTGTGTGGATTCGATGGCCTGGCACGTCTGACGCACAGAAGTATAAGGCTCTAGTAGACACCGGTGCACAATGTACTCTAATGCCATCAAGCTGTAAAGGGCCAGAGCCCATCTGTATTTATGGCGTGACAGGGGGATCCCAGCAGTTAACTGTATTGGAAGCTGAAGTGAGTCTAACCGGAAATGAGTGGCAAAAGCACCGTATTGTGACTGGCCCGGATGCTCCGTGCATCCTTGGCATAGACTATCTTAGAAGAGGATATTTCAAGGACCCAAAAGGGTTCCGCTGGGCTTTTGGCATAGCTGCCTTAGAGACAGAGGACATTAAACAGTTGTCTACCTTGCCCGGTCTCTCAGAGGACCCTTCTGTTGTGGGGTTGCTGAGGGTTGAAGAACAGCAAGTGCCAATCGCTACCACAACTGTGCACCGGCGGCAATATCGAACCAACCGAGACTCCCTGATTCCCATCCACGAGCTAATTCGTCAACTGGAGAGCCAAGGAGTGATCAGCAAGACCCATTCACCTTTTAATAGTCCCATATGGCCAGTGCGAAAGTCTAATGGTGAGTGGAGACTAACAGTGGACTATCGTGGCCTGAACGAAGTCACGCCACCACTGAGTGCTGCAGTGCCGGACATGCTAGAACTCCAGTACGAACTGGAATCAAAGGCAGCCAAGTGGTATGCCACAATTGATATTGCTAATGCATTTTTCTCCATCCCTCTAGCAGCAGAGTGCAGGCCACAGTTTGCTTTCACTTGGAGGGGAGTCCAATATACTTGGAATCGGCTGCCCCAGGGGTGGAAACATAGCCCTACCATTTGCCATGGACTGATCCAGTCTGCGCTGGAGCAGGGGGAGGCTCCTGAACACCTGCAGTACATCGATGACATCATTGTGTGGGGTGACACTGCAGAGGAAGTTTTCGAGAAAGGGAAGAAAATAGTCCAAATCCTTCTGAAGGCCGGTTTTGCCATAAAACAAAATAAAGTTAAAGGACCTGCACGAGAGATCCAGTTTTTAGGAATAAAATGGCAAGATGGACGTCGTCAAATCCCAATGGATGTGATCAACAAAATAACAGCTATGTCTCCACCAACTAGCAAGAAGGAAACACAAACTTTCCTAGGTGTCGTGGGGTTTTGGAGAATGCATATTCCAAATTACAGTCTGATTGTAAACCCGCTCTACCAAGTAACTCGTAAGAAGAATGCTTTTGAATGGGGCCCTGAGCAACGACAAGCCTTTGAACAAATTAAACAGGAAATAGTTCATGCAGTAGCCCTTGGGCCAGTCCGAACAGGACCAGATGTAAAGAATGTGCTCTACACCGCAGCCGGGGAGAATGGCCCCACCTGGAGCCTCTGGCAGAAAGAACCTGGGGAAACTCGAGGTCGACCCCTGGGGTTTTGGAGTCGGGGATACCGAGGATCTGAGGCCCGCTATACTCCAACCGAAAAGGAGATATTGGCAGCATATGAGGGAGTTCGATCTGCTTCGGAAGTGGTCGGTACTGAAGCGCAGCTCCTCCTGGCACCCCGACTGCCGGTACTGGGTTGGATGTTCAGAGGAAGGGTCCCCTCTACACATCATGCAACTGATGCTACATGGAGCAAGTGGGTTGCACTGATTACTCAGCGGGCTCAAATAGGAAACCCCAGTCGCCCAGGAATCCTGGAAGTGATTATGGACTGGCCAGAAGGCAAGTACTTTGGGATATCGTCAGAGGAGGAGGTGGTCCGTGCTGAAGAAGCCCCACTGTACAACAAGCTACCAGAAAATGAGAAGAAATATGCCCTGTTCACTGATGGGTCCTGTCGTATTGTGGGAAAGCATCGGAGATGGAAAGCTGCTGTATGGAGTCCTACACGACGAGTTGCAGAAGCTGCTGAGGGAGAAGGTGAATCGAGTCAGTTTGCAGAAGTGAAAGCCGTTCAGCTGGCCTTAGATATTGCTGAACGAGAAAAGTGGCCAGTTCTCTATCTCTATACTGATTCATGGATGGTAGCAAATGCCCTGTGGGGGTGGCTACAGCAATGGAAGCAGAACAACTGGGAACGCCGGGGCAAACCCATCTGGGCTGCTGCATTGTGGCAAGATATTGCTGCCCGGGTAGAGAACCTGGTTGTAAAGGTACGCCATGTAGATGCTCATGTGCCCAAGAATCGGGCTACTGAAGAACATCAAAACAACCAGCAGGTGGATCAGGCTGCTAAGATTGAAGTGGCTCAGGTGGACCTGGACTGGCAACAGAAGGGTGAATTACTTATAGCCCGATGGGCCCATGACACCTCAGGCCATCAAGGTAGAGATGCAACATACAGATGGGCTCGTGACCGAGGGGTGGACCTGACCATGGACACTATAGCACAGGTTATTCATGATTGTGAAACATGTGCTGCAATTAAACAAGCCAAACGGTCAAAGCCTCTCTGGTATGGAGGACGATGGCTGAAATACAAATATGGAGAGGCCTGGCAGATTGATTACATCACACTCCCCCAAACCCGCAACGGCAAGCGCCATGTACTTACAATGGTGGAAGCAACCACCGGATGGCTGGAAACATATCCTGTGCCCCATGCCACCGCCCGGAACACTATCCTGGGCCTTGAAAAGCAAGTCCTATGGCGACATGGCACCCCAGAAAGAATTGAGTCAGACAATGGGACTCATTTCCGAAACAACCTTATAGACACTTGGGCCAAAGAACATGGTATTGAGTGGGTGTATCACATCCCTTATCATGCACCAGCCTCCGGGAAAGTTGAACGATACAATGGACTGTTAAAGACTACACTGAAAGCAATGGGTGCTGGGACATTCAAAAATTGGGACACACATTTGGCAAAGGCCACCTGGTTAGTCAATACTAGGGGATCTGCCAACCGAGCTGGACCTGCCCAATCAAACCTGTTATGTACTGTAGAAGGGGATAAAGTCCCTGTAGTGCACGTAAGAAACATGCTGGGGAAGACAGTCTGGGCTACTCCTGCCTCAGGAAAAGGCAAGCCCATTCGTGGGATTGCTTTTGCCCAGGGACCTGGATGCACTTGGTGGGTAATGCAAAAGTATGGGGAGGTCCGGTGTGTACCTCAAGGGCATTTAATACTGGGTGAGAATAGCCCATGAGTTGAATTGTAGTATGTTAATTATTATATAATACTGTATGTCATCACTACCATGATTGCTATATGTCAATGTCCTGTTAATGGTATCACAGTAACAGCCACGCAGATAATAATGAATGAATTTTGATAGAATTGGACAAGCACAGCGATGTGATGGAACGAGAACGTGCTTCAACATGTGACGATCCAACATCACACACCATCTCTTCTGCCCTGAAAGACTGCTGTGACAGATGGAGCCCAAAGTCAGTCATGGACTATGCAAACTCAGTGGACATTCTATATACCATAGATGAAAATGGTGATTAATTGGAATGTACTGGAAAAGGTGTAATCTGAGCATGACATAAATGGTATGGAATAAGGGGTGGATGTATGCCCTGGTTTCAGGTAGGATAGAGTTAATTTTCCTCCAAGTAGCTGGCATGGTGCTGTGTTTGGGATTTAGGATGAGAATAATGTTGAAAACACCCTGATGTTTTAATTGTTGCAGAGCAGTGCTTACACTAAGCCAAGGACTTTTCAGCTTCTTGCTCTGTCCTGCCAACGGGCAGGCTGGGGGTGCAGCAGGAGCTGGGAGGGGACAGACCCAGGACAGCTGACCCAAACTGGCCAAAGGGGTATTCCATACCATCTGACGTCATGCTAAACAATATATAGGGGTGGCTGGCCGGGGTGGGGGACCAGCTGCTCGGGGATAGTCTGGGCATCGGTCAGCAGGTGGTGAGCAATTGCATTGTGCATCACTTGTTTGTACACATTATTATTATTATTATTATTATTATTATTATTATTTCTGTCCTAATAAACTGTCTCTATCTCAACCCACAGGCTTCATTTTCCTGATTCTCTCCCCCATCCCAGAGAGGGATGGGGGAGGGTGAGCAAACGGCTGTGTGGTGCTGAGCTGCCAGCCGGGTTAAACTACAACAAATGTAAGCCCCGGCCATCTGCTCATGTGGCCAAGCCTTGACCTGCCTGGACAAGAGCTGGCAGCTCCTCTCTGGCCTGGTGTCCGCTCAGAGGAGAGCAAGAGGGAAGAGAAAGCCTGCAGATCCACCTTCAGCCCTCCTGGGGTGCTGAGTGGGGGAGCAGCTGTTGAAAACGGGCAGCCTGGGAGATGCCCTTTTAGTGAGCCAGAGAAGGATGCAGGAGCTCATGGAGGTTGAAGTCTTCTCCTGAGCCTGAGGATGTAGCAGGGAAGAATCTGCCTAGTCAGAGCTGCAGACTGTGCCCAACTCGCTGTGTGCCAGGAACCCTGCCCAGGGGCCCCAAGGTGCCTGCGCTCGCATCCCCAGCCCTGCCCAGCACCCCGCTGTACTGGCAGATCACAAACCACTCCTGCCAAAACCGCCCCTTCCTCGCTCAACACTTCAGGCTCTGCTCGCCCCGGCTGGCTCTGCTTAGCCCCAGCAAACCCCATGGCCCTATGTCCCTCATCCCAGTGCCCTTGTGGGGTGTCTATCTGCACCCAAGACCTCTCCAAATCAACCTCTCCTCTTGCCTTCCCAGCCTCAAGCCCAGCGGAGCTGGGAGATTCCCTGCATCTGCAGTGCAGCTCAGCTCTCCAGTCCTGCGGCGGCAGGGAGAGCAGCACATGGCCGCCTGCCGGTGCCGAGCAGCCCGGCTCCCGGCGCCAGGCGAGCACCATGAAGTGTGGGAGAAAGCCCAAACTCTGTTCCTGGGGTGGGAGACCCACAGCCAAATGCTCGCTGCCACCCACTCAGCTCTGGCCTTTCCTAAGGGGCTGATCCAGCAGGATGCTCGGCATCCGTCCACTGTGCAGATTGCAGGGTATCGGGGAGTGGAGCAGTTTGGAGAGTGGGAAGGGGAAAGCAAGGAACTGTATGGAGGGGACTTCTCCCTGCCCAGAAGCAGCCCCCCTACATCCACAGGCTCCCCAAAACCACATGAGCCGCTGGCTCAGGGCAGACATGAGTGGGCTGGTGGGGCCAGGCGTTCCTGCAAAGCACCTGAGAGGCCATGGGGCCAACTCAGGGAGGGACCTCCCCAGCCCTGGCAGGGCCCCAGTTCCTGTAGCACAGGCAGGACGGATCCAGCCACATGTGGCTGGCGAAGCAGCAGCCCAGGCCACGAGCAGATGTGCTGAGCTAGGCCATTCCTAGCGCAATGTGGGCACCAAGCTTCAACCACAGACTAGTGTGTACACGCAGTGCGGCTGCGTATCTCGCCCAACCTCTCCCAAAGCCCCAGGAGCACAGCAGCCGTCCCCATTTTGGACAGGAGGAACCACTGTTGATTCGTGGAAGAACTCTACAACTCAAAGCAAATGAGTTATAAAATAGGTATGTGGTTTATTTCGGCGCCGGGTACATGCGGGATAGCTCCCAAAGGCATGCGCACCTTAACATGGCAATTTGCTTTGGTTATATGCAGTAAAAAGTTACATATGCATGAAGTTTCCCAATATACCTATACATACTCATAACTTATCCCCACTTTGTATTAAAATTAGCTCCAAGAAGTCATTTCCATAAACTCCTCCCATCTGCACCTGCGCAGCAGGTGGTGGTCGTTGGGGGGGTCGTGGTGATGAAGGCTGATAACTCCTCTTCATCACCACTAGTTGACCCCCTGCCTTTCTGCAGACTCAGCTGCTCCTTGGCTCTTGTCCAAACCACAAGGTTGGTCTCAGCTGGTTTTTGAGACAGGTTCCCCATTTTTGTCAGGAAACATCTTCTGTGAGAGGCCCCGAGACTCCTTGTTTCGGTTAATTTGCACAGTAGTAAGCAAAGACACTCAGCAATATCTATTTTAATGCGATTAAGCAAGCCCCCATTCTTTCATTCCTGGCTTTAATAATTACGATTGTTTTATTTAGAAATCATTAATACGATTAAGCAAGCCCCCAGTTCTTTTATCCCTGGCTTCAGTCCCCCCCTTTTTCTAGAAGAATAGTAAATTCTTTTACTCGTGGCAAAGATTCCCAACTTGGTACTGATCACTTAATGCCATACCGTGGACGCGCGACAAAGAAGTCAGCATGGCTATCTGGTATAACATTCTCCAGTTCCAGATTAGTATAATTACAGACAGTACAAGACTTATACCAACTAAGATCAATATGACTATGATCGGGTGACACAATGTACTGAGAATACAATTTGCCGTTGGTGACCACCCGAAGAGTGTATCCCACCAGTGATGACTAGCGTCTTGTTTCACGCTTTGTAGAACCTTACTTATTTCCTTGGTGTCGTGAGTAACTTGTGATACATTGTGTTGTTAGACTTGATCAACTGGTGGGATACCACTGGTGCCAAATATAAAAATCACACCTGACAATTCTAACAAAGTTACAAATATAAAAGAATTATTTTTGCTAGGGAGAGTTATATTCTCCTTATCTACTTCTACAAAAGCAGAAGCAGTTCTTAAACACACACAGCCTTGACCGATATATAAGCACAGTCTTTTGACTAGTATTTGGATGAATTTCAAAGTGGCAAACACCTTGCTCAGTGTCAAGACATATGTCCTGAGCGTCAGTTGTGTTGCTTTCACAGATAAATCCTTGTTGTTCCTGGGTAACACACGATTCCAGATTTACAGTCTGCCATTTCCCACTCCCCAGCCGTGCCCATGTTCTATGCTCCGAAGGACAGAGCACTGTCTTCTCATGGTTTAATCCTAGTGCAGTGATGGGGTGGATAACATAAACTGTGGTATTACGTATAGTAAGCACAAAGGCAGTAGCCATGTTAACAATGGGATCATAGGTAAAATTTGGCAGAGTCCACCAAGACTGGAACTTCCTCTCAAAATCATTGGCATTGTCCCAAACAGCCTTTCGGACTTCAACCGGGAAAACGCCTTCACTTCCTTCCCTAACGATCTTAATTGCGGTGAAGGTAGTAAGGAGCACCTGGTATGGTCCTTCCCACTGTGGTTTCAAAGTTTTCTCTGCAAGAGACTTGACATATACATAATCTCCAGGCTGTGTGTCATGCACCGGTCCATCCAGCTCTCTACTCTGAGTTCCAGCCACTTATTTCTCTATTTTTCTGAGTTGTTTACTCAAAGCTACCAAATAGGCAGACAACGTCTCCTCCCCAACCTGGGTAGACATTCCTTTCTGAATTCTATATGGTCTTCCATAAAGCATTTCAAACGGACTTAATTTTTAATCCGCAGCAATGCTAGCGGGAGAACTTGGGGCCAGGGCAAGTTAGCTTCTTGCCCTAACCTTACAATTTGTTGTTTGATCAAATGGTTCATTTTCTCCACTTGGCCACTCGATTGAGGGTGGTATGGAGTGTGGAGTTCCCAGTCTATGCCCAAATGCCGACTAATTTGCTGCACTATTTTTGAAATAAAGTGTGGTCCCCGGTCTGAGGACATGGTGGCTGGAACTCCGAAGCGTGGTATTATTTCTTGTAGCAATACCTTGGTTACTTCTAGGGCTTTGGCAGTTCTAGTGGGTACCGCCTCTGGCCAATCTGAAAAGGTATCCGTTAATACCAACAAATATCGATACCCCCCCTTTTCTTGGAAGTTCAGAAAAGTCAATCTGCCATTGTTGTCCAGGCCCATGGCCTTTCCCAATTTGGCCCAATTTCGGTTTGGGGGTATTTTTGGGGTTGGTCTGGAGGCAGAGGTCACATTGTCGGGTTACTTGTGTGACAGTAGCATACAAATTCCTAGCCATAATTTTCCCAATTAGATAGTTATATAGGGAATTTATTCCCCAATGAGTTTTCCCGTGTTCTTCCCTTACTAGTGACCATAGCAAATTAGAGGGGATGACTAATTTCCCTTTCCCTTCTTCGGTAATAGCCCATCCCTCTTGGTTATAATCTCCCTTTTGACTTTCGATTAATTTTCTGTCCTTTTTGTTATATACTGGCTTACCTTCAAGGGGAATCTGCCCGTCTGGAATCAGGGCTCCCTCAGTTGCTACCTCACCTTTTGCTGCTTCTTTTGCCTCTCTGTCCGCCAGACCGTTTCTTTCCTCCAGTTCTGAGCTCACCTTCTGGTGTGCCTTAATGTGCATGATTGCTACCTTTTCAGGCAGCTGAACTGCTTCCAATAATCACATTATTTCTTTTGCACGTTTGATGTTTTTCCCTTGCGAGTTCAACAGTCCTCTTTCTCTCCAGATGGCTCCGTGTGCATGTACAACCCCAAATGCATATCTTGAGTCCGTATAGATGTTTATTTTCTTTCCTTTTGCTATTTCTAAGGCACAGGTCAGAGCAATTATCTCGGCCTTTTGTGCAGAGGTATCTGTTGGCAAAGGTCCAGATTCTATTACCTCTTTGCAAGTGGTAACTGCATACCCAGCATGTCGTCTTCCGCTGATGACGTAGCTGCTCCCATCAGTGAACCAGATTTCCACATACGGCTGGAGTAGGTCGATGGTCTCCAGGCAGTCGTGGTGTACTGGCTCCCCTTTGGTTTCCGCTGAGGAAAGAAGCTGGGTTGACAATGTTAGTTACCACTATTTCTACATCATGTACCGTGATAGCTTGGTATTTCAGGAACCTTTGTGGGGAAAGCCAGTGACCACCTTTCACTTCCAGCACTGCGGACACTGTGTGAGACACTAGCGCAGTTATTTTCTGGCCCAAGGTGAACTTGCATGCTTCCTGGATATTTAGCACCACTGCTGCAACGGCTCTGAGGCATCCCGGCCATCCCTTGGTGGCGGCATCCAGCTGCTTAGAAAAATAAGCAACTGGGCCTTGCTTATTAAGACCTGGGCCCTTCGATATGGGCCCAGGTCCTGTGCTAGTATTCCCAGGGCAATCCTCTGTTTCTCATGGGAGAAGAGGAAGAATGGTTTATTCACATCTGGAAGTCCCAGAGCTGGAGCTGACATGAGAGCCTTCTTTAGTTGGTCAAAGGCTCGCGTGGCCTCCTTTGTCCATTGGAGGTTCCTGTTCCCATTTGCAATGAGCGCATACAGCGGTTTTACAAGCAATCCGTAATTATAGATCCACAATCTGCACCACCCCGTCATTCCCAAAAAGGTTCGCAGTTCTTTTATTGTCTCAGGTTTCGGGGTTTGACATATCTCTTCTTTACGATCTTGCCCCAAGGTCCATTGTCCATTGTCCATTGTCCGGCACTAACCTCATAACCCAGGTAGACCACCTTCTGCTTTACCACCTGAGCCTTCTTCCCCATTTTTGTCAGGACCTTCCCCATTTTTGTCAGGAAACATCTTCTGTGAGAGGCCCCGAGACTCCTTGTTTCGGTTAATTTGCACAGTAGTAAGCAAAGACACTCAGCAATACCTATTTTAGCGCGATTAAGCAAGCCCCCATTCTTTCATTCCTGGCTTTAATAATTACAATTGTTTTATTTAGAAATCATTAATACGATTAAGCAAGCCCCCGCTCTTTTATCCCTGGCTTCACTGTGATTGCAAACAGCAGCAAAGCCCCCACTTCTCCAACCCGTATGGCAGCACAGGCACTGCTGAGGGGTAGGGATCCGTCATCCCCCAGCCCTGCCACCCCAAGGGACAGGTCGGTTTGCCCATCAGATCCTGCTCATCGAATTCCTTAACATCCTGCTGTCCTGGTTTCAGTTAGGACAGAGTTAATTTTCCTCCTAGTAGCTGGCAGGGTGCTATGTTTTGGATTGGGATGAGAAGAGTGCTGATAACATGCTGATGTTTTAATTGTTGTAGAGCAGTGCTTACACCAAGCCAAGGACTTTTCTGCTTCTTGCTCTGTCCTGCTAGCGAGCAGGCTAGGGATGCAGCAGGAGCTGGGAGGGGACAGACCCAGGACAGCTGACCCAAACTGGCCAAAGGGGTATTCCATACCATCTGATGTCATGCTGAACAATATATAGGGGTGGCTAGCCGGGGGGTGGGGGGGGGCCGGCTGCTCGGGGATAGGCTGGGCATCGGTCAGCGGGTGGTGAGCAATTGCATTGTGCATCACTTATTTCGTACACATTATTATTATTAATACTATTATTATTATTATTATTATTATTATTGTTATTATTTTCCCTGTCTTAATAAACTGTCTTTATCTCAACTCACAGACTTCACTTTCCCGTTTCTCTCCCCCATCCCGGAGAGGGAGGGGGGAGGGTGAGCGAATGGCTGTGTGGTGTTTGGCTGCCAGCCGGGCTAAACCACAACACCTGCTCATCAAATTCCTTAACACCCCAGGGCAGGAGGCAGAGGAGACTCCAGACAGGGAGGGGTTTCCCTGCTGGTTACACCACTTCCCGGGAACGCCGCCTGTGCCAGCGCTGCTGCTGCGGCGATGGCAGTGTGCACCAGCTCTGGGGCGCTGTGTTATTGCAGGGTTGCACGGGAGGGCTGGGGCAAAGGAAAACACCAGCTTGTTACTGCAGGGTTAGGCAGGAGGTGAGATGACTTGGGCTTGCTATTGTGGGGTGCAGAGCACGAGCAGGTAGCTCTCAGCACGGGCACCATGCCCAGGCAGAGGGAAACCTGCGGCCCCGATGTCTTTACCCGGGGACCCCAGACCATGCTTGGCCCCAGGAGCCAGGGGAGGGGAAGTCCCCAATGGGTCTTCACTAGCTGCTTTCCCGTTGCAGAGTTTCAACGTGTTCCTTCCTCCCGAAAACTCTCACTCCGATGAAATCAAAAGATAAAAATAAAAATACATCCAAGGGAAAAACAAGTAAGGCTTCGTGAAAAAGGGGAATGCACTTACTGAAAGGCGCGAAGAGGTAAAAACCCTTTTCTTCATCCCCGACCCCCGCCGGGATGTCGGAGGGCACTGCCCCCCGAGGTGCCCGGGGGGTGCGGAGCTGCCGGAGCCGGTGCGGGAGCCGGTGCGGGAGCCAGGTGCGGACCGCAGGCACAGGAAGAGTCTCGGAGAGGCGGAGGAGGATTGGCAGCGCCCTGCTCCAATTGTGCAGCGGCGGCGGCTGGACCGGACCGCCCGCTGCCGCCCCGAGTAGCCCGCAGCGGGCTCCCCGCCGCCGGTGCCACTCGTCCCGGTCCCGGTCCCGGTCCACCGTGAGAGGAGGCTGAAAGAATTTCAGTAGATAAGATAGGCTAATGAACGTGTGAAAGGAAGCCAAAGGAATTTTAGTAAATAAGACAGGCTAAGGGACATGTACTATATCTTCCGCTACCTATTGTGCACGAGAAACTGTTCCTGATAGAAACAGGAAACACATTTCAAGAACCAACTGAAACCGAATCTGCAGTTTAAGGAGAAGCTTATGAGTCTGCGCTGAGATGAGAGGTCAACCAGCGGTGACGAGGAAGACTCACTGATCTTCATCCCCATGACCCCCGGCGACCACTACCAGAAAACACTGCGCAAGCGTGGATAGGAGGAATCTATGAAAATGACTCCCTGGAACTGATTTTAATACAAAGCGGGGATAGGTCATGCGTACGTATAGGCGTATCGAGAAACTTCATACATATGTAACTCTTTACCACATATAACCAAGGCAAGTGCCGTGTTGGGGCGTGCACGACTTTGGTGGGACTACCCCCCATGCCGCCCGGCGCTGAATAAACATACCTACTTTACAATCTTACTGACTGTGGAGTTTGCTTTCCGCACGTCAGTTTAGCGAGCCAGGCAGGAGACACTCTGCTCGGCTGCAGGATCGACTGTGGATTGCACGCCCCTAGGTGCACCCCAAGTATTTTCCTCAGAGGGGACTCCACTCTCAGCCGCTCACCGCAGGAGCAGACAAGGACCTCCTGAAGCTGCGGACAAATGGTATGTTTTACAGTACAAGAAGGGCCCGTAAGTCATACGCGTGGCCATGGCAGCTGGTAAATCGAGCAGAGACGTCTGGCGTGCAGCATAGTCCCCATAAGGGAGGAGGGTGCCCTACAGGCTGACCGATAGAGTGGTCAAGGGGGATTTGCTGACCGATGGAACAGCCACTAGCGATCTTGGGAGCAGATCGAGCAAATCCGAGGTTACCGCTGCATCCCAGTTTTGGGAGCCAGGACGGACCTGCTAATGACTGTATAAGAAGCAGGAGAAGGGTAAGCAGGCCTCTCACAATTGTGACAAGGTTATCTGGGTAATATTTGCAGCTGCTGGAGGGATATTAATTGGAGTGTTACTAATTGTATGTCTTATTTGTGGATCTCTGGGTATCTCATGATGAAAGCATTTGTGTATGTGTTTAAGGCAAAGTATCATTGTGGAGTGAGTCACTCCACAAAGAACACGGTCATAGACAATACTTGTTTGGTTGGTTATCGTTCTAAATTATATATTCTTGTGGTATGACCGAGATGTGCTAGGGGCCTCTCTGTGTGATTGCGTGATCAGCTATGACTTGGTTGCCATCACGGAAACGTGGTGGGACCACTCCCACAACTGGAGTGCTGCAATGCCTGGCTATAGGCTCTTCAGAAGGGACAGGCAGCACAGAAGGTGTGGTGGTGTGGCTCTCTATATTAGAGAGTGTTTTGATGTTGTGGAACTTGAGGCTGGGAATGATAAGGTTGAGTCCCTATGGGTTAGGATCAGCGGGAAGGCCAACAAGGCAAGCATCCTGGTGAGGGTCTGTTATAGACTGCCGAACCAGGATGAGGAGACGGATGAGGAATTCTACAGACAGCTGGAAAAAGTTGCACAGTCGTCAGCTCTTGTCCTCGTGGGGGACTTCAACTTCCCAGACATATCCTGGACATGCAATACAGCTCAGAGGAAGCAGTCTAGGAGGTTTCTGGAGAGCGTGGAAGATGGTAGAGCTCTCTATTCTTGGCGAAGTCAGGAAGGGGACCAGTAAAACGGCTGTCTTGGACTTCCGGAGGGCAGACTTTGAGCTGTTCAGGACACTGGTTGGCAGAGTCCCTTGGGAGGCAGTTCTGAAGGGCAGAGGAGTCCAGGAAAGCTGGGCACTGCTCAAGAAGGAAATCTTAAAGGCTCGTGAGCGATCTGTTCCCACGTGCTCAAAGACGAGCCAGCGTGGAAGAAGACCGGCCTGGCTGAACAGAGAGTTGTGGCTAGAGCATAGGAGAAAAAAGAGGGTTTATGATCTTTGGAAAAGAGGGCAGGCCACTCAGGAGGACTATAAGGATGTTGCGAGGCTGTGCAGGGACAAAATTAGAAAGGCCAAAGCTCATCTGGAGCTCAATCTGGCTACTGCTGTTAAATATAACAAAAAATGTTTTTATAAATACATCAACACAAAAAGGAGGACTAAGGAGAATCTCCATCCTTTACTGGATGCGGGGGGAAACTTAGTTACACGAGATGAGGAAAAGGCTGAGGTGCTTAATGCCTTCTTTGCCTTAGTCTTTAGCGGCAATACCGGTTGTTCTCTGGATACCCAGTACCCTGAGCTGGTGGAAGGGGATGGGGAGCAGAATGTGGCCCTCATAATCCATGAGGAAATGGTTGGCGACCTGCTACAGCACTTAGATGTACGCAAGTCGATGGGGCCGGATGGGATCCACCCGAGGGTACTGAGAGAACTGGCGGAGGAGCTGGCCAAGCCGCTTTCCATCATTTATCGGCAGTCCTGGCTATCAGGGGAGGTCCCAGTCGACTGGCGGCTAGCAAATGTGACGCCCATCTACAAGAAGGGCTGGAGGGTAGACCCAGGGAACTATAGGCCTGTTAGTTTGACCTCAGTGCCAGGGAAGCTCATGGAGCAGATTATCTTGAGTGTCATCACGCGGCACTTGCAGGGCAACCAGGCGATCAGGCCCAGTCAGCATGGGTTTATGAAAGGTAGGTCCTGCTTGACGAACCTGATCTCCTTCTACGACAAAGTGACACGCTTAGTGGATGAGGGAAGGGCTGTGGGTGTGGTCTACCTTGATTTCAGTAAGGCTTTTGACACTGTTTCCCACAACATTCTCCTCAAGAAACTGGCTGCTCGTGGCTTGGACTGGCGTACGCTTCGTTGGGTTAAAAACTGGCTGGATAGCCGGGCCCAAAGAGTCGTGGTTAATGGAGTCAAATCCAGTTGGAGGCCGGTCACTAGTGGAGTCCCCCAGGGCTCAGTACTGGGGCCAGTCCTCTTTAATATCTTTATCGATGAACTGGATGAGGGGATTGAGTGCACCCTCAGTAAGTTTGCAGATGACACCAAGTTAGGTGCGTGTGTCTATCTGCTCGAGGGTAGGAAGGCTCTGCAGGAGGATCTGGATAGGCTGGACCGATGGGCTGAGGCCAACTGTATGAAGTTCAACAAGGCCAAGTGCCGGGTCCTGCACCTGGGGCACAACAACCCCAAGCAGCGCCACAGGCTGGGAGATGAGTGGTTGGAAAGCTGCCTGGCAGAGAAGGACCTGGGAGTATTGGTTGATAGTTGGCTGAATATGAGTGTGCTCAGGTGGCCAAGAAGGCCAACAGCATCCTGGCTTGTATAAGAAGCAGCGTGGCCAGCAGGTCTAGGGAAGTGATTGTCCCCCTGTATTTGGCTCTGGTGAGGCCGCACCTCAAGTACTGTGTTCAGTTTTGGGCCCCTCACTACAAGAAGGACACGGAGGTGCTCGAGAGAGTCCAGAGAAGGGCAACGAAGCTGGTGAGGGGTCTGGAGAACAAGTCTTACGAGGAGCAGCTGAGGGAGCTGGGATTGTTCAGCCTGGAGAAGAGGAGGCTCAGGGGCGACCTTATCGCTCTCTATAGGTACCTTAAAGGAGGCTGTAGCGAGGTGGGGGTTGGTCTATTCTCCCATGTGCCTGGTGACAGGACGAGGGGGAATGGGCTGAAGTTGTGCCAGGGGAGGTTTAGGTTGGATATTAGGAAGAACTTCTTTACCGAAAGGGTTGTTAGACGTTGGAATGGGCTGCCCAGGGAAGTGGTTGAGTCACCATCCCTGGAGGTCTTTAAGAGACGTTTAGATGTAGAGCTTAGTGATATGGTTTAGTGGAGGACTTGTTAGTGTTAGGTCAGAGGTTGGACGGGGTGATCTTGGAGGTCTCTTCCAACCTAGACGATTCTGTGATTCTGTGATATTCGGGAAATGTGATCCTATAGCGTGAAAGACCCCTTTGGGAAAAGGGCACACTGTTGCAATACACAAATGATAGCTACTGAAGAAGAAAAGGAACGTGTATATTGGACTATTAGTTTACTAAATTTTTTCGGCACTAATAGTGTGAACCCAGTCTCCTTCCTTAGTAATGGAGTTTCCAGATCACCCATTCATGATTGCATCAAAACCATGGACACGGTATACTCCAGCTGACCAGACTTAAAGGTTACACCCCTAGAAGATGTGGAGGATTGGTATATAGATGACAGCAACTTCGTCCGCCAGGTGTGGGAAAGGAATTTGCAGGTGGCTCCGCGCTGTTTCACACGTCCCTGAATTAGAGATAATGAGGAAACAAGCAGTAGAAACAAAAACTTGAGCAAGGTTGAGATAAAGTAAATTGGCTACAGTGTTAAAGATGAGCTTTGGGCAGTGGCCAATTGCTGGCTGGCTCGAGGCGCGTGTCTGAGGGTCTCTAACCAATCGTATGGCAGATTCGGGCACGTGGATAGCGTGTGGGGCTACAGGGAAAGTATATGTAGTAGTGAAAAAGGGCAATAAATGTCTCCTGTTCAAGAGCCATCAGGAGTCCATGTCTTGCATCCCTTCAAATGGTGACCCCGACGTGGGAGGAGCAGCGCTGCACGAGCGTCTGAAGGGAACCCAGACGAACGAGTCAAGCTCGCAGCTGGACTGCAGCTTCAACCCCGGGACATCACCTGAAGGACCGGTGAGCGGCTAGGCATTAATCATGGATGCTAGCCTTTCGGCAGAGGAAGAGGCTATAGTGAAACTACTAACGCAACTCCTAATAGACAGGGGAGTAAAATATGATCCATTTAAGATAAAGCTATTATTGAAATTTTTGCGAAAACAAGGGTTCCCCTCAATGGCTCCCGCAGTATTTGATGTAAAAACTTGGGACCAAGCGGGGGAAAAAATATGGGAAGCAGCGTCCAGTGGGGATACTAATGCTGCTGAGGTGATGACTATGTGGCGGCTGGTGACTGAGACTTTAAGATCATGGCAGGCAGAAAAGGAAGTACAGAACGCCACTGCCCAGGCAATAACAGCAGCCGAACCGAGATCAGAGCCTGCAAGGTCACCAGAGCGGTGCAATTTGATAGACCTGGGGGATGACAAGGAAGAGGGCTGCGGACCGCCGCCGCAGAGCCCCTCCCCGCTGACCCCCTCGGCTCCTGCCTTGCCTACCCCCGATAACGCCTCCCTGGGGGCCCGAGCTTTCGACCCGCGGGAACGATGGGAGCTAGTGCGCCGGGAAGCGCTAAAGGACGGGGACCCGGTAGGAATGGCTTTCCTGGTGCAGGTGCGACCCAACGGTCCAAATGAATATAATGCCTTCCAATGGGACCTAATTAAAGAATTAAGAAAGACTGTGACTACATACAGATTACACGCACCATTTACTCAGTCATTGTTAGAAAATTTTATGACTGGACAATTGTTGGTGCCGTACGATTGCCGTCAGATAGCCGCGATGATTTTAACGCCAACACAAAAATTACTCTGGGAGCAAAAATGGAAAGAAGGGTGCGAATTAGCCGCCCTTCGTAACATAGAACGGCAGCCTGGCGACCCCCTCCGGGGAGTCGGGATCCCACAGTTGATGGGGACTGAGCCGTTACTTGATCCGAGATTGCAGGCTAGGCTCAACGATGCCATCCTGCGGCAGTCCGCGTCTCTGGCCCTCCAGGCTATGCTGAAGTTGCCTGAAGTTGGAAAAGTCGAGCCATCATTTACCAGCATTAGGCAACAAGTTACCGAGCCTTATATGCAATTCATTGATAGATTGCGAGACGCTTTGGACAAACAAATTGACAACCGCGAGGCCAAAGAGGCCCTTATACTAAAACTGGCAGTGGAAAATGCAAACACAGACTGTAAGAAAATACTCCAAGCCCTGCCTGCTAATACTACATTAGTACAAATGATAGAGGCTTGCAATCGAGTCGGATCCGTAGAACATCATACTGCCACTTTGGCCGGAGCTTTTGCTGCTGCGCTTAAAACCGGGGGTAAACGGTGTTTTCGCTGTCGAGCCACGGGGCATTTTGCCACCGAATGCCCACAGCGAGGAGCGGGGGGGGGAATGTGATAACCCTGCTCCTCCCACTGTTTGCCCACGGTGCGGCAAGGAATGGCACTGGGCTAGCCAGTGCCATTCGAAGTATAAAGCAGAGGGACAACCTTTACAACCGCGGCAGGGAAACGGGAAGCGGAGCGCGGGGCGGGGCCGCGCAACGACACAAGTGCCCCGGCCCTCCGTCGTGGGCGGGCCGTCCTCACGGAAGTCATCGACCCGGGCGATGATGACTACCGGACCGCAACGGCCCACTGCTCCAGCGATCCCACCGACTACGTCACCGTGGATTCCCTCACAGCCAAAACCCGAGGAAGCGCCGGATTGGATGTCTCCACAGTAACGAGCTGCACCCTTTGGGACACTCGGGTCTGCAAAATACCTCTAAACGTAAAGGGACCAATAGGGAAGGGATGCAGCGCCCTCTTGCTAGGACGGTCTAGCACCACACTAACGGGTATTTTTGTACTGCCTGGAGTAATCGATGCTGATTATGAAGGAATAATACAAGCAATGGCATGGACTCCTTCTCCTCCAATGCTCATACCCAAGGGGACTAGAATTGCACAGTTAATACTCTTTAAAGCCGTAGTTCCACAAGCAGAGACGCGCGACCAACACGACACGGGGTTTGGATTGACGGGACCCCCATCAGTTTTCTGGGCCTCGGCCATCGCCATCAAGAGACCTACACTGACCCTAACACTTCATCACCCAAAAGCCGACCCCTTGAGTGCACAAATAACCGTATTAATGGATACCGGGGCAGATGTCACGGTAATTGCTCTTCAGGATTGGCCCAAAGGTTGGCCGTTAGATTCCACCACAAAAGACCTTGTGGGAGTCGGTGGTGTCTCCGATACTTTTCAGAGCCGGTATATGCTTACCATTAAGACTCATGAAGGCTCGCTCTATAACGTCTGGCCATATGCTGCCCTCATACCTGTCAGTCTCCTGGGGAGGGATGTGATGGGACAGGGCGAGTTCACCCTGAGCTTTCCGGAAAATTTTCGATAGTGGCCATTGACGAACGACCACGCATGAGACTCACCTGGAGGACTAATAATCCTGTGTGGGTGAATCAATGGCCGCTCCCTGTGGAAAAGGTCACTGCTCTCCAAGAACTTGTCCAAGAACACTTACAATTGGGACACATTACCCCCACAACCAGCCCCTGGAATTCACCCATGTTTGTTATTAAAAAGAAAAGCTGAAAATGGCGATTACTTCATGATTTACATCAAATAAACAATGCAATGGAAGACATGGGAGCTCCCCAGCCTGGATTACCTTCTCCCGCTATGATCCCTCGAAATTGGAATATAGTAATTACTGATTTAAAGGACTGCTTCTTTACTATTCCGCTTCACCCTGCTGATGCTCCTCGATTCGCGTTCTCGGTCCCAAAAATCAATAAGACCGAACCAATGGATAGGTATCATTGGACTGTGCTGCCCCAAGGGATGAAAAACTCCCCAACAATTTGCCAAACATATGTAGCAGGAGCACTACGCCCCGTACGCAAACGATTTCCACACGTATACATCTATCATTATATGCACGACATATTGCTCTCCAGTCCGACAGAAAACTTAATGCAAGAAGTACTGCCTGTTCTACGGCAGGAGTTACAGAAATGGGGATTACAAATCGTGCCGGAAAAAATTCAAATGGAGGCGCCTTGGAAATATTTAGGCTGGAAGACACTGCAGCAAAGTATTCAACCCCAAAATGTAGGCATTACAATGGAAATTCGCACACTCAGTGATGTCCAGAAGCTTATAGGCAATATAAATTGGATAAGAACGCAATGCGGAATTGACAACCATACACTAGCACCCCTGTTCGAGTTGTTAAAAGGGGACACTGATATTAATGCGCCCTGCCAGCTGACTAATGAAGCCAGGGCGGCACTAAACCACATAGAGGAGAAGATCTCTGCCCAACAATGCCAGCAGCGAGCAGAAAATTTACCCATTCAGCTCTACATATGCAACCAGAATCCACAACCTTTAGCTATCATTGCGCAATGGGACTCCAACGCAACAGACCTGTTGCTGCTATTAGAATGGGTGTTTCTACCCCACCAACCGACAAAGACACTTGCCACCCGCATTGAAATGTTTTTGGATTTGATTAGGAAGGGTAGAGAACGAATTATAGAAATGGCCGGAGAAGAGCCAAAATCCATTATCATTCCGATAGTTAAAGACTACCTTGATTGGTGCCTCCAGAATAGCTTAGAGCTACAATCAGCCCTTTCAGGTTTCAATGGTCAACTTGATATACATCTCCTGTCTCATAAAATGCTTACCATTTATAATAATGTACAGGTTGAGGACAAGCCGCTATATCGATGGCACCCAGTCCAAGGACAAACAGTATTTACAGACAGGTCAGGGAGAACGGGAAAAGCTGTAGTCACGTGGGAACAAGGAGGCCACTGGCAACATGTCATAGAAACAATACAGGGCTCCCCTCAGATAGTAGAATTGCACGCGGTAGTAATGGCATTCAAGCAATGGGACCAGGCTCCACTAAATATTGTGTCTGATTCACATTATGCAGTAGGAGTAGCACAACGAATTGAAAGATATCAGATCAAACACATCCAGAACAAGGCACTATTCTTAAAATTTAAAGAGCTATTATTTCTTGTAGAGCACCGTACCCACCCTTACTGCGTGATCCACATTAGAAGTCATACGACACTCCCGGGATTCTTTACAGAAGGAAATGCCCAGGCCAATCAATTGACCAACATTGCATTGCAAGTCCCAGTGCCAAATACATTGTCCCAGGCTCGTTTATCACATCAATTCTTCCACCATGCAGCAAAAGCATTGTCCAAACAGTTTGCCATCCCCATAGGAGATGCTATGCTCATAGTACAGACCTGCCCGGATTGTCAACAACGATCAGGCCCACCGACTACAGTTAATCCTAGGGGCCTCTCTTCTCTTCAGATTTGGCAAACTGACGTTGCTCACATTCCCGAGTTCGGGAATAAAATACGTTCACGTGTCCACAGATTCTTTTTCGCACGCACTCTGGGCCTCTGCGATGACGGGCGAAACAAGCCGTCACGTACAGGCGCATTTCCATGTGGCCTTCGCCGCCCTTGGAATCCCTAAAGAAATAAAAACTGATAATGGCCCAGCTTATGCAAGCCACTCTACGCGACTTTTTTTCCATACCTGGGGTATCACTCACAAGACAGACATCCCACACTCACCCACAGGACAAGCAATAGTAGAGCGTGTTCACCACACATTAAAGGACTTACTGGCAAAACAGAAAAAGGGGGAGACACAGGAGACCCCGCAGAATAGATTAAATAAAGTGGGATATGTCATGAATCATTTCACAGAATCACAGAATCACAGAATCATCTAGGTTGGAAGAGACCTCCAAGATCACCTAGTCCAACCTCTGACCTAACACTAACAAGTCCTCCACTAAACCATATCACTAAGCTCTACATCTAAACGTCTCTTAAAGACCTCCAGGGATGGTGACTCAACCACTTCCCTGGGCAGCCCATTCCAATGCCTAACAACCCTTTCGGTAAAGAAGTTCTTCCTAATATCCAACCTAAACCTCCCCTGGCGCAACTTCAGCCCATTCCCCCTCGTCCTGTCACCAGGCACATGGGAGAATATATTACACAAACACTTCTTTAAAGGAACACGAGAAACGTGACAATATTTTTTGCTATAATTTCTGCAAAAGTGAAAACCAGCTTGTAATGGACTGTTGTGGTTTAGCCCGGCTGGCAGCTAAACACCACACACAGCTAAAAGCCGTGAACCTGAGCTCAATCAGTTAAAGGGCAATACTGCTAAATCTGGAGGTTCTAAAGGCCATTCAGGAGGAGGCAAGAACTTTCATGAGTAATGTAAGTTCTGAAATGCTTGTTAAAGCTTGAAAATCCATTACTTTCCCCTTCCATGAGTTACCATGATTATCTTTAATTGGCAATTCTGTTGCCAAAAATTATTTTTTTTACTTACTGAGATGTTGCCAGGCTTTTCAGTTGTGGATGGTAAGAAGAGCTTAAATCGCAAAGAACATCTAGGCTGTGTTGTTGTTAATATCTCTCTAAAAGTAATCTGCAACAGAGTCAAATATATTTCAGCATGTTAGGCAGTATGAACCACTTCCAGGGAATTGACACCATTTATTTTAAAAGCCCAGTAATCAAATAAACTGTGAAAACAGACTAACATGTCTATATTTTTGTCCAGTTTGGGACCTTCAGTACAAGAAAGACACAGATGAACTGGAGTATAGTCAGTGGAGAATCACTTAAGATGGTCAGGTGATGGAGCACTTTCCCTGGGAGAAGCCTAAGTGAACTGGGCTTGTCTGGCCTGGAGTAGAGAAGGCTTTGAGGTGAGGATCGGGCAGCTTAAGAGCAGCTCCCCAGTGTCTAAAGAGAGGTTATTGGGAAGAATGAGCCAGGGATTTTTACAGCAGTGCATGGAAGGAGACCACAAAATGGAAGAAGGTATTCTGGCTGGATGTAAGAAAATATTTTTTCACCTTGAGGCGTACCAGGCAGTGAAACAGCTTTCTCAGAGAGGCTGTGCAGTCTCCATCCCTGAGAGATTTGACAGAGATTTGACACTACCTTTTCAATACGAAGAAATACCACCTATAATTAAGCATTTTAAATCAATGGAATCAGGACTAACGTCCGTTCCAACAGGAAAAGCGATGGTTATGATGAGAAATCTGGATACTGGGGGGTGGGAAGGACAATATCCCTTAATAACCTGGGGGCGAGGGTACGCTTGTGTTTCCACAGGACAAGGACCACGATGGGTGCCGGCTCGTGGTGTGCGACCATGGTTGGGACCATCATCCTTATCTGCCTCTGCAGCTTCGGTGCCTCCTGGGTCTCAGTCCAGCCCAGACGAAACATCTGGGTCACCCTCACCAACATGACCAGACAAAACCATATGTGTCTGTCTATGGCCAGCACAGGAAATCCGTTCACGACCTGCCTAGTCGGGATTCCGCTAGAAGATAAGGATCTGACAAATTTGGTTAGCAGCACATCGACAGGGCCACACCTTGTGGGGGGGGTGGAACCTCTCAGATATAGGAAATGCCTCCAGAGAGGCAATGAACAACTGGGATGGTTGGGTGGCCCAATTACCAATAGCCCCGTTGGAGCCTCAGGAGCTAGATATCTTGGGAAGTGTTAATGTGCTTGCCTGCTTAAAGTTCAATTATACTGGGAAAAATATCACTGCGGTTAACATCATGGCCAGCCTATCTGTGTACCGGAATGAATCTAAATGGTGCAATTATACCACCCCTAACATATCTAGGTCCTCGAACGCACCACTGGCCTTGCCAGCCAGGGCATTCCTTATTTGCAGTGACCGGGCCTGGCAGGGTGTCCCCTCGCATATTGCGGGAGGACCTTGCACTTTGGGACGTTTAACTTTATTGACACCTAATACGTCTATGATCTTGAATATCACGAAGCTCCATAGGCGGACGAGACGAGCGGTCAATCACTACCAGAAAGACTGCAAGGACAATCTTGATTTCTGGGAGGCTGATAAAATTATCGTAGCCTCCTTCCTTACACCCGGTGTTGCTGCCGCCCAGGCTCTGACAATACTCAATAAATTAGGGTGCTGGCTTGCCAAACAAAACAACGCCACGTCTGCTGCTGCGCTAAGTGCTCTCTTGGCAGATACTGATTCTATTCAACACGCTACTTTGCAGGAGGGAGGTGGCTCGGGGGCATAGTGTAGCAAACAAGCTAGAAAGGAAGAAGTTGGAATTGATGGGAGGAGATTCCTGGATCTGGTGGAGCCAATGAAACGACCCGTCTACGACATGTCTGGTGGGGAAGCCGGCAGATAACAAAGATTGGACTGTCTACTTACCGCAAGCGCCCCTAGAGCCACAGAAATTAGATATCCTGGGATGTGAAACAGCAACAGCATGTGTAAGGTTCAATTGCGCGGGCAAAAACCAAATCATGAAACAAATGGTCAATGCCACACTTGCTCCTTATTGCAATGCATCTCTTTGGTGTAATTATACAAAACTATAATAGCATCCTTCCTTGCACCAGGAGCCGCTCTGCTCGGCTGTGGGATCGACTGTGGAGCGGACGCCCCTAGGTGCACCCCGAGCTTTTTCCTCGGAGGGGTCTCCACTCTCAGCCGCTCACCACGGGAGTAGACAAGGACCTCCTGAAGCCGCGGACAAATTATTTTAAGTGATATTTTCTTATGGTATGAATGAGAAGTGCAAGAGGCCTCTTTGCGTGATTGTGTGATTGTGCTGTGCGAGTGAGATGCAGCATCGCTGCGAAGCAACATCCCTAGTGCTTAGTGGCTTGTTGACTGATGTAGATTCTAGTAGGCACACTACTTTACAATCCTATTTCTGCATGTGATTCCTACCCTGTTGCTTATTGTACCGTGCTTATTGCAATGTTTGCGATGATTGATAGAAAAATCTATAGAAAGCATGTGGTTGGTTGAAAATAAAAAAGGGGCAATTGTGGGAAAGGAATTTGCAGGTGGCTTCACGGTGTTTCACATGTCCCTGAATTAGAGATAATGAGGAAATAAGCAGTAGAACCAAAAACTTGAGCAAGGTCGAGATAAATTAACTTGGCTACAGTGTTAAAGATGAGTTTTGGGCAGTGGCCAATTGCTGGCTGGCTCGAGGCGCGTGTCTGAGGGTCTCTAACCAATCGTATGACAGATTCGGGCGCATGGACAGTGCATGGGGCTACAGGGAAAGTATATGTAGTAGTGAAAAAGGGCAATAAATGTCTCCTGTTCAAGAGCCATCAGGAGTCCGTGTCTTTCATCCCTTCAGCCAGGGACTTCGCCTCACAGGATATGTGGTAACAAATATCAGCCCAAAAGGTGGAAATCATCGCCTTGATAAGAGCTTTTGAGCTGGCAAACATTTGGACAGATTTGAAATATGCCTTTGGTGTGGTGCATGCGCACAGGGCAATTTGGAAGGAGAGAGGACTTTTATCTTCCTCAATTAAACATGCAGAAGAGATACTGAAATTACTCCGAGCGGTATACCTGCCTACATCAAGCAGAAGATACTGATATTGAAAGGGGAAATAGATTGGCTGATGCAGGAGCCAAAGGGGTGGCAGAACGGGCATCTGAGAGTCAAATTTTGGCACTAGTACCAGGAACTGAAAAACAGGCATTAACGAAAGCTTTAGAAAATGAAGTAGAATATTTTAAGATGTAAACGGAAAATGGCCTCAGTCCTTCTGGCCTCAGTCTCTTCCCCTAGCTCTTTTACGCATTCGAACTAAACTGAGAGCGAAGGAAGGGCTAAGCTCCTTTGAAATCTTATATGGAAGACCTTATGGAATACAAAGAGGAATATCTATGCAAGCAGGGGATGAAATTATGACATGCTATATGGTGGCCTTGGGCAAACAGATGAATGAGATTGGAAAACATGTGAGTGGGACTCGGGGTAGAGGACTAGATGGGCCGGTGCATGATATACAACCTGGGGATTATGTGTATGTAAAGTCTCTTGCAGAAAAAACTTTGAAACCACAGTGGGAGGGACCATTCCAAGTGCTCCTTACTTCTTTCCAAGATTAAGGAGCAAAACGCCTGGGTTCATCACACCAGAGTGAAAAAGGCTTCCAGGACTCCATGGAAGGTTACTCAGTTGCATCCTGGAAAACTACGTTTTTCACGGTCTTAATGATATTATTGAATCAGGAAACTGAATAGTGGGAACAAAATACTTATGTGAAACTCACCCAAGCAGTGAGCAATAGTTTCAACCTTTCTGATTGTTGGGTATGTACGCAACTGCCTAAAGGTAACCTGGAATTTCCTGTATGGGGAATATCCAGTATGAATTGGACACTAACCTTTGCACACCCAAGAAATGGGACGTCCATTTTAAATGACAAGTTCCCGTGCGTGGGCACAGGTACACTTAGTTGGCTAGCCCAGTGCTGTGGTTTAACCCGGTCGGCAGCTAAACACCACACAGCCGTTTGCTCACCCTCCCCCCTCCCTCTCTGGGATGGGGGAGAGAAACGGGAAAGTGAAGCCTGTGAGTTGAGATAAAGACAGTTTATTAAGACAGGAAAATAATAATAACAATAATAATAATTATTATTATTATTATAGTACTACTAATAATAATGTGTACGAAACAAGTGATGCACAATGCAATTACTCACCACCCGCTGACCGATGCCCAGCCTATCCCCGAGCAGCCGGCCCCCCCCTCCACCCCGGCTAGCCACCCCTATATATTGTTCAGCATGACGTCAGATGGTATGGAATACCCCTTTGGCCAGTTTGGGTCAGCTGTCCTGGGTCTGTCCCCTCCCAGCTCCTGCTGCACCCCTAGCCTGCTCGCTAGCAGGACAAGAGCGAGAAGCTGAAAAGTCCTTGGCTTGGTGTAAGCACTGCTCTACAACAATTAAAACATCAGCATGTTATCAGCGCTCTTCTCATCCTAATCCAAAACATAGCACCCTACCAGCTACTAGGAGGAAAATTAACTCTGTCCTAACTGAAACCAGGACACCCAGGAACTTGATAACTGTAACACGGCAGAATATGTGGGAATTTTTAATCTTACTGAAATTAAAGATTTGGGTGCAAGAGTCATGACATGTGCTGATAAAAAGGGGCATGATGGTCATGGCCTCAGTCCCCTCACACAAATTTGCAAGTTACAAAAGGGGTTTTATTGGTTGTGTGGAGATGGGCGCGCCAGAAAAAGCCTCCCCTCAAATTGGAAAGGTCATTGTATTGGAGGCTATCTTAACCCATGAGGAGGTATTTTTACTGAACTGCCTCCGGGAATAATTCGGACTTTATGGAGGCAGACCCGTGTGTCCCAGATAATCCCCTTCTAATAAAGCCCACGGGGTTCCACAGTTTCGTTAGATGGTTGATCCCATCCTTGGGAGTGAGTGAATTAGAGAAAGCTATCGTAAATATTTCAGCCACACTAGAAGTCATTGAGAATGCTACAGCTGATGCTCTTTCAGCATTGCAAGAGGAGGTTTCGTCCCTACATAAAGTGGTGCTCCAAAATAGAATGGGACTGGACATGCTTTTAGCTAAGGAAGGGGGACTATGTACAGTAACAAATCAGACTTGTTGTGTATATGTAAACAAGCAAAAACAGATTGAGACAGATTTGGGAAAAATTTGGGAAAAAAATAAAATCCTACATGTGGTAGCTCAGGATGACTCCTCCTGGGGGAATACAGATTTGTTAGAAAAATCAGTTTCCTGGCTACCAAATTTAACTTGGCTGAAACAGCCATTTGTCACAATAATCATAGTCATAATTTTGTCCATTGCACTCTGCATAGTAATAAGATGTGCCTTGTGGTGTTTTAAGAATACGGGAGACTCCTATAGTGAGTGGAAGAAGAATCAATTAAGACGAAAATTGGAGTCCAACGAATACTTTGAGAGAATGTTAGACAAAAGAAACACTGTATTAAAATAGTAAAAGAATTTAATAATCCTCTCGAAAAGGGGGGACTGAGAGGAGGCTGAAAGAATTTCAGTAGATAAGATAGGCTAATGAACGTGTGAAAGGAAGCCAAAGGAATTTTAGTAAATAAGACAGGCTAAGGGACATGTACTATATCTTCCGCTACCTACTGTGCACGAAAAACAGTTCTTGATAGAAACAGGAAACACATTTCAAGAACCAACTGAAACCGAATCTGCAGTTTAAGGAGAAGCTGAGAAGCTTATGAGTCTGCGCTGAGATGAGAGGTCAACCAGCGGTGACGAGGAAGACTCACTGATCTTCATCCCCATGACCCCCGGCGACCACTACCAGAAAACACTGCGCAAGCGTGGATAGGAGGAATCTATGAAAATGACTCCCTGGAACTGATTTTAATACAAAGCGGGGATAGGTCATGCGTACGTATAGGCGTATCGAGAAACTTCATACATATGTAACTCTTTACCACATATAACCAAGGCAAGTGCCGTGTTGGGGCGTGCACGACTTTGGTGGGACTACCCCCCATGCCGCCCGGCGCTGAATAAACATACCTACTTTACAATCTTACTGACTGTGGAGTTTGCTTTCCGCACGTCAGCCGAGCACCATGGACACATAGCCGCGGAGGAGCACAGTAAGACCCCCCCCCCCCTCGGCACACCCCCTCCCCACACATCCTGTCTTTTTTCCCCTCCCCTTATAACACGACTCCTTGCTGACGCCCTGATGCCGTGGTGAGGGGCGCCCGGTTGTGGGCAGGCTCCCCGTGCCAGTTTATCCCAGTGGTTTGCCACTTGCCCCGGAGGCACGGTGAAAAGTAGCACACCCCTCCGGACCCCCTCCAGCCTGCCTATGGGGGTACCTGGTGCTGCTGCCCTTCCTGACTCAGCACGCCTCAGCAGCCTTGCTGGTGCCTTGAGATGCTCAGGGGGTGGAAAGAGGTCAGGGAGCCCTTTCCCCATCATCTGCAGATTCCCCCACACACACACACTCTCCTCGGCTCCGGGGAGAGTTTTCTGGAGGAAGGCTTGAACAATACCAGGCTAGCCGCCTGGCAGGGCCCTGTCTTTTCCTGGGAGGTCGGGGGAGGGAAAAGCTGTTCTCAGTTAGGAGAGACACGGAAAGAGGTGCTTTCCTGCTTTTCCATGCACAGGCACCACAAGGACTCTGCCTGCCTTGTCCCTCCTTGCCCTTGGCCGCTGTCTTAGTCACTGCTCCTCAGCCTTTTCTTTAATCTGATCTCCACGGCGAGAAACCTGCAGCGTCGGTGGCCGAAGGGGTGCCAGGAGGTCAGGAGGTGCCTGATCCTGCATGGCTGCGGCCACGTCTGGCAGCGGTGTTTGCCGGAGGAGGTGGGGTGTTTGTGCTCTGCCGGCGTTTATGCGAGGGCAGGTCATGGTGTGGTTGTTACGCTCAGGGCTGCACAGAGCCCGTGGCATCCCAGCCTGGTGTGGGGCACACAAGCCCCACTGGCTGCCTGCTGGTGGAAGCCGGGTCAGCAGGGCTCCTCCTCGGGATGGGAATGGGGTGGGACGTGGCCACCGTGTCCCCCACCCCACAGCACTCGTGCCCTCTGCTCCGTAGGGACGAGCAGCTCAGGGTTCACCCTGCCTCCTGCTCTGTGAGCTGCTTCAGTCTTTTGGGAGCCTCACGGGGAAGGAAAAACTTCATCATATCTGATAAGCCATTTTTTCCCTGTCCTGGAGAAGTCTCCGGGCTGGCTGTCACGGCAGCAGGGGGAGGAGGATGCTTGGCCAGGTGCAGGCCCTGTTCATGAAGGATGAACGAATGACTCACAGCACTGCACCCTAAGCATCAGAGGGGAAACATGGACAGCCAGGGACGGAGTGTGGCATCCTCACCTGTCACAAGCTCTCGGTTCAAGCCCTTTCTTTCTGCTCCGGTTGTGTTCAAAGGCGACTCCAGGCTCTTCCTGTTCACGCAGGGCTAAACCTCCTTCTGATTTCCTGCCCGAGTATATTCCTGGATAGTTTATTCCCATGTGGCTTTGTGCCAACATTGTGCTTTTAGTTCAAGACGTCTACTCCCTCTCCGGTGTTTACCCCGCTGTATCCCTGCATCTTCATTATTTTGTTAGGTTGAGCAAGCCAAGAGATTCTTGTCTCCTCATGTCGGATCAGCTCTGAGCTGCCTTGATCTTCCTCTCTCTCCATCTCCAGCTCACTCCATCCGTCCTCAGCCAGGGGACAGCCACAGTCCCTTGGTGAGGCTGGTAATGCAAGGTGCTTATTTTTTTTCATCTGGTGTCACGGCAGAGCCTCAGGATTTGGGAGGGCGACTGGCAGGCTGTCACCTGTCGACTGGCAGGCTGTAAACATCTCGCTGGAGATGTGTGCTGGGGGTTTGGGCAGAGCATGCACGGAACCCAGTCTGGCAATGTGCCTGTGCATGTACAGCACTTTCATGCGGGTACACAAGGCTGCTCTTTCCTTGCAGATTTTGCTGTGAAGGAAAACCCCTTGCAAGATGCTTCCTGGAGGAGGGGCAGGTGCCAGCCAGCTCATGGCTCTGCTTTCCTCCCGCACAGCATCCTTAGCACAATTTGGGCACTTCTCCCCTTTTGTTTCCTCTCTTCTTGTTCATTCATGGAATAGGGTGGCTCTGCCCATGCCGAAGCCACAGCCGAGGACAGAGCTTGGCTCGGCTGGGAGCTCTTCCCCCTGGGCAGTGCAATGGGGCCTTGCTGGCATTCGGGATGCTGATGCAAACCCAGCATCAGGAATTAGCCCTGGGATATCTGGGGTGACTTGTTGGGATGTTTAGAGAGTTTTTGTTTTTTCTAAGTGTTCCTGTGGTTACGAAAGCATCTCATGTGTGAAAATCACAAAGTCTCTCCGAACGGGGATTTAGTGACCCCATGGCCCAAGTTCTTAGCAGCAAATCTCCACGCCTCCTGGTGATGTTGTTCTCCTGTGCATCCTCCCTTCCAGGCTGTGAAGGTGGGAAAGGGAGGTGATGTCTTATAGTCATGGCTTGCTTGTCTTCTGTAACGGTCATATTCCCATGGACCGTCTCCATGGAAAAAAAGAAAAATTCCTCTAGAAATTAGAAGCAGGTTTGTCGTCTCAGATTGTTAATAGGAATTATCTCTCGAGCCTGGCTGCTTCCCAATTCTCTGTCACCCTGTCACTTAGGCAGCCCTGGCACGGCCATGGAACAGGGTGAGCTTTGGACTCTGCTGTGCTGTCCCAGCACCCACAGCCTGTAAAGCGTGCGTCGGGCTCTGCTGCGGGCAGTACTGCTCACAGGAACTGGCAGGAGGGAGGATGGACAAGTGAGCAGGGCCAAGGGGTGCGATCCTACCTCCTCTCCAGGGCACAAGTCTCAGACGTGGGGGAAAAAAAAAGCAAATGTCTCCTCCTCTCAGCTGCATCTGGTGTTTGGGGTCTGGGAGAAGAGGAGCAAGAAGGCAAACTGCACTGTAGGACTTGATTCACCTCTGTCTTAGCAGGATTTATGCTTTAGTCACATCTGACCAGCGGAGCCTGGACTCGGGCCAGAAGGGATCAGTCATTGCTGAAAAAGCTTACAAGGGATTTCAGAAGGGTTTGATGGAGGGTCTGGCTGGGGGGAGGCCACATCTGCTCACACACGTTTTCTGAAGATGCTTTTGGAGATGGCAGCTGGGCTGGATGGACCTTGGGTGAGAGCCGGTGTGGTCGGACATGGGGCTGAACCGTGCGAGTGGCAACAGCTGGGGGAACTGCAGGCAAGCTCATGCATCAAGCAGTGTGAGAAAACACCCACTGTAAGCAAGGATTAGAAAAATCATGCAAGTCCTCGGGTTTTCATTGGTCTGTAGCTACTCAGGAAGACCATGAAGACCTCCCTGCGGACAACTTGGTGGAAACGTTTGCTGCGCTGTGCAAGAGTGCAAGCAAAATGCTTGGCCGTGGGGAGAAGGGCTGATGCTGAAAGCATTTAGTGGGGTTTTGGAAATCACTCCAGGGCTCCCCAGCGACTTCTGGGCTCTGGTCCCCTCCTCTCAATACGGAGAGGGCAGAAATAGAAACAGCATAATAGAAATGGTTACGGCCCTGCAGAGATTTCCTTATAGGGAGGGGTGGAAAAGTTTAGGGCTCCTTCATCTAATGAAATCCTGATGGTGGAAAGAAGGTCATTTGGGCATTTTCTATTTTACCCAAGCTCCTAAAGTGAAAAGAAGGGATGGTGAGCTTGGTTAAAACAATGATGCTGGAGCCACACCAAGTGACAGAAGCCATGAGCCAGCAGAGCTTTCTGCCACGCCAGGGCACAGAGGGGCCCAGTACTGGCTTGGCACCATTTTTGGGAGCGTGTCCGGGTGGCATCAGCTCTGCAGCCACCATGGGGGTCTTCCTGGGGACCAAGAGAAAGGGATTGCCCCTGGGTCTCATCCCATGTAGGGGATGCCACGTAGCATTCTGTGGGCAGCCCTAAGGGTGAGCACCTGATTTTGGCATGTGGGTTTGGATTTGCTCGCAGAGCATGTGAGAGGCGGTGGCTCCGTGCAGAGCAAGTCCCTGTGCCCAGCAGGCTGGCACGGTGATGCCGGTTCAACTGTTTCCTTTGCCTTCCTGTGCTTTCACCAGCCTTTTCCTTTGGGACCGAAACCCCAAGTGCTTCATCCTGGCCATACCCATAGCTGGAGCTGGGATCTCGCCAGCCCCTCTTTGATGAAAGTCAGTGCAGGCATCAATGCCTCCTGAATTCAGTAATGTCATGAAAGGCGTGATTCAGACCGTGCCTTCCTGCAAAAGTAGCTGGAAAAAACAAACAAACAAAAAAAACACAAAAGGGCCTCAGTGACATTGAGTGAGACCCCCTGCTGCGCAGGGTGGCGGCAGGCAGCTGTGCCAGAGCATCGCCCAGCGCTGTGCCAGGGTTGCAACAGAGGGGCTGCAGATCCCGACAGCTGTGCTGAAACGGCCCCGCAAAGGTCCCCTGGGGCTGGCTCAGCTGCGGTGTCCCTGCTTCGCTTTGCGAAAGCCACTGTCATGCACGGTGTCCAGGCTAGCTGGCATCTCCCCAGACTTTTGTGCAGAGCTGGGACTGGCCCTGAATCCCTGGGGAAGTCCAGGGGAGTCTTTCCTTCACTTTCCATGAGTTTTACCTGACGCTAAGTTTTAGGAGGAGCTAGTGGACTGGACCAACTGTTGCTCCATCCTCGGCTCGCAAGGGCCAACATGCAACCCCGGGGGATTTGACTGCCCTTCGTCTGCTTTTGACTTTTTGCTCCTGCGAGGTTTCCAGGAGGCTGTTTTGCAGCTCCACTGAGGCTGTTCAGCCCCATCCTGGCTTTGAGTTTTACAGCGTTATGGATGGAGCGTGACGGCACCGGGAAAGCATCCCTTTTTCCTCGGCCATCCCCAACTCTGTGCCCCGCTCTCTTCCCCATCTCCATATGGAGCTGTGCTCGTTGTCCTTGTGCCTGCAGCACCCAAAAGCAGCGTGGCTGCGTGGGGCTCCCTGGCTGCTGCGTTGCCCCTCCTCAGAGCTCCCCGCAGCGCTGGGTGCATGCAGGGAGCAGGATGTGGCCCCTCGCAGCGGAGCCGGGCATGAACTCTGGAGGGGACAGGCTCCTGGAGCATCCTGTTGACAAAGCTCTTGGGCTGCTGCAAACCCCGCCTTGCTCCCTCCCCGGAGGCTGCAGATAAGCACTGGGATCCCTGCAACTCCGACTGCGGGGCTCTTTGCTCTGAAAATGCCTCCAAGGGCTCTGCTCAGCCAGCAAGGTGCAGAGGTTTGGCCTCAAAGCAGCCCGGGAGGAGAATGCTGAGATGGAGGTTGGGCTGGGCTGGAGCTTTTTAAATAACAAGCAGTGTTCACGCTTCGCCTGGGATGGGCAAAGGATGTAAGCAAGGTCTGTGGGGCAGGTAACATCTAATTTTGTTCCTTGGGGTGTAGCTGGAAGAGGTGCTGGGGCAGTGTCCCCAACAGTGGGGTGGCACATGCTGGACCTGGGGTTAGCAGTGAGCAGGTCTGCAGCCGGACCATGCCAGCTGTGCATTTGCTTCCTCCAGTACCCGGAAAGGTCCCTGAGGGTTTTTCCTCACTTATTTTCCCCGGTGTTTCAGGGAGGGCAGCAAATGCCTCCCCACCATCCCTCGCCTCAACAAGGGCAGGGTGGAGTGGAGCTGAAGGAAACCTTTGCAGCCAGCTCTATGAATTTCCAATTAACAGCTCGCCTGTAGCAGGCCTCGCCACCGCGAGAGAGGTTAACGCACCCAAGGCTTGGAGAAACGATCAATTTTTCTTGGTAATTTAATAGTGTGGGCAGGCTGCTCGCTGACAGAGCTCCAGCAGCCGGCACTGAGGAGCCTATGTTGGCTTCCCTGCGTGAAGGAAGAATGCTGACCTAATAGAAAAGACATTTAAACAGAAGTTTTAAAGAGCACCTTGGGTCAGACTCGGGTGCAAAGCTGCAGCAGGCTTCGGTAGTGCATCAGCAGGGCGCGGGGTCGTCCCTGCTGGGAGTCACACACCGGGAGTGCCGGCGCTGGTAGCTGCCCACTGGCACAGCCGGCAGGGGGTTATGGTGGGCAGCTGCTTCATTTGCTGGAATAAAAAAAAACAACGAAAGACAGTTTTTGGGAAGCCAGCACAAGTTGTGAATTGAGGCTGGGTTCAGCGCCTGGCTTTGGCTCTTGCCGGGCTGGAAAAGCTGCGGCGTTTCATTCTGACATTTTCCAAATGAGACGTTTTGATTTTGATTTGATTTGATTCCCCACCTCAAGGTAATGTTTGGAAGTCAAATTTAGCTCAGTTTAATTTGAACCATTTTTAAAAAGTAAAACCACTGAAAACTAAACAAGGCCTATTATTTAGAACAAAATGTTTTGGTTTTCATTTTCCTTTTGGCACAAAAAATGTAAACTTTTTTTTTTTTTTTCCATTCTCCTCCTGACCCACAAACAATATTTTATTTTTTTTCCTCTCTTGGTTATTTCCCAAGAGGCAGAGCTGGGGCACTTGGTGGGGGGACAGCTGTCCCCAGAAGGATGGGGTGGCACAGCATGGGGGCTTCCCCGCGGGAGCCAGGTTGGGCACCTGGTACTGTGGCTGGAGGGGTTTTGGGATGGAGAGTGGGAGCTGCTGCAACCCGTCCCGTTGCCAGCACTGACTCAGCTGGGAGCTCCTCGAAGTCAGGGAGGCCCCGCAGCAGGGGAGTATTTGGGATGCCGTGGGGCTGTCCCCACAGTCCCTGGGGCTGGGCAGAGTCCCAGGGCCGAGCCCCGGGCTGGATGCAGCCGTGCTTGGATGCATCCCCGCTGGCAGGGATGCAGGGAGCCACAGGGAAGGGTGAGCTCTGGCATTGCCTTCTCCCCTTGTTTATTCAGGTTTAAAATTAACCTGACCTTCCCCCACTCAGGCTTGTGCAAACATCTCACATCCCAGGGCGGGGAGCTCCCTTTGGATGTCTTTTCCCCTGGCTTTTGCTGTCTCCAGGTGAGGTCCCCCTTGGGGAGCCCACGAGTGCAGGGGTCACAGCGGGGTGCCCGCTCTTGCCATGGCTACACCAGCCCTGCCTTCACATGGGGATGGGAGCCTCTGGCTGTAAAGCAGGGCACGGTTAATCCTCCAGACAAACACTGAGCACTGCCCAAAGCCAGCTGCCAGGGGAGAGCTGCCAGGAGGTTGGGTGCCCAGATCCCACATCTTTGGGCCAGGCGAGGGGAGGCTGTGGCACTGGCAGGAGGTGCCAATCGTCCCCCGGACTTCCTCTGCTGTCCCAGCCTCGCTGCCGTCCTCCACCCTCGGGGCCTTGCCAAATCTCAGCTGTGCGCTCCCCAGCTGTGCTAGGACGTCTCCGGGCTCCTGGCTGGGAAGCAGGGAGGAAGGGAAGAATGCACGCTGCGCCGGGGCCAAACCTGACCCAGAAGTGTGTGCCGTCACTCCCTGACTCATCTGGCACCTGATTTTATTTTTATTTTTTCCCTCCCCTCCCAAAGTGGCATGCTTCATACTACAGCAGTGCTTTTTATAGCCCTGAGCTGCAGCCTCAGCGCGCTCCCGACCAGGTCCCCGGCACCAAGGCTCACTCAGTGCCAGCCACACCAGTGGCAGGGATACCATCCCCGTGGTCCCTGTGGCGTTACAGCAAGAAGAGTGCACGGGCAGCAGAGGAAGATAATTAAACCCTATCCCGGAGCCACGGTCCCGTGCTGCAGAGGCGTTTAAAGAGCCAAATTAATCACCCGCGTGCTACGTGCCAGCTGGGGTCTGGTGGCTAGTGGCGGTGGCTTGTCCCTCACCACCACCACCCCCCGGCTCTGGAGGGGCTGTGCTGCTGCTAGGAAGATTAGAGGGAGGCCAGAGGTTGCTGCCCACTCCCTGGGAGCACTTTTACGAGCTCAGGAAGCCTGCTGGCCCTGCCACCCTCCCACGCACCTACAGAGGAGGCCGCCGGGGCTGCCACCAGCTTTCTCGCAGGCCGCACGTCTGGAGCGTCCCTCTGTCCATCTGCAATGCCGGGTTGAGTGTGGGGCCAGCGGGGTCCCACAGGGAGCGGGGTTTTGCAGAGCCGGGGCAGCCAGCCAGCGGGCGGGGAGCGAGCGGCCTCACCGGGAGCAGCGGAGGGGAGGTGGGGGGAACCCGCCGGCACTGCACGTGCTTTCTCCAGATGTGATTTCACTGCTGCAGGGAGGGAGCACGGCCAAAGGACGAGCCCTGCTTGCCCCAATGGCACCCGGGGTGTTAGTCATTGGGGCTGCACCGTGGCAAGGGGACGGGGTGTGCCCGGGGTCCTCGCAGCACGGTGAGGGGACGGGAGGCCCAGTGAGCCTGTGGTTCTGGGGAGATGCCAGGGAAAAGGCGGAGGGAAGGAGGGAGGGATGGGGGAGGCTGTTGGGCTTGCAGCCCATCATCCCCCTCCTTGCTGCCACGTGGCTGGGAGCTGCTTGGGGAGGGGGCAGAGGGCAGCTGCTGCGCCAAGAAGCCAGGTGTGCACTGGGTGAGCAGATAGGGAGGGGATGGGATGGGGGCACCTTCCTGACTGGGGCTGCTCCCGCACTGCCTGGCTGCTGCTTTTTGCAGCGGGGCACAGTGGCAAGGAGGCCAGCACATAGAGGAGGAGATACTGCAGGGAAGCTGCATCCACCATTGGGGATGGATGTGGGGTCGAAGCTGCCCCTTGCCATACTCTGACGGCTGCAGCTGCTCTCCCAGATCTGCACCAAGGGAGTCGAGTGGGGGCAGTAAAACCTTGCCACCCCCCATCCATATCTCTCCTCCTTCCCGACCTGCCTGCTGGTAAATGCTGGAGCCAGGCCCAATGCCAGGCAGTGCAAGCAGAAACTGACTGTCCTCTCCTTCACCCCCAGAGATCTGATACCAAGAGGTTTCCCATGGGCAGAGCAGGACTTTTGGGCAGGAGAAAGGGCAGGCAGTGAGCACCGGGATGGGATGTGCAGGGGTGGTTTAACGACAAGGGCAAGCTGCAGTTTTAACTCCACACAGCGGCCTGCAGGGGTGCTTCGAAATCTGTCTGCCCAAAGGTGCTGGGCTGGCTGTGCTCCTTGAGCATCAGCAAATGGGCTTGTGCCAAGGTGCCACCGGTCTGTGGGGCAGCTGATGGTGGGCATGGGGGTGGCCCAGGTGGATGCTCAGGGCAGGCTGCTGTCCCTGCCCTCCCCAGGACATGCTGGGGCTGTGACCGCGTGCTGGCTGCCCTGGAGCCACTCGCGAGCAGCGCTGCGGAGCCAGCCAGGTGCCAAGCATGCTAGGAGAGGGGAAAGCCTTGTAGACTTGTTCCAAAACAAGGCTGCCCTTTTATTCTTCTTTACGACTGCGTTTTAATATCCACAAACATCCCTCCCTCTCCGGGCGGCTGCCAGCAGAGCCTACATCACCTGTGCTTGGCTGACCGAGAAACTCCAGCCAAGCCCAGGGCCCCAGCGTGGGAGAAAGTAGTATTTTTTCCCCCCTCCTTTTTAATATATGTTTTCTGTAGCTCTAATTGGACGGGCTTGAGCCCTGGCCAAGGCAAACACACCTGAGGGAGTCTTGCCTTGCAGCCCCCATCTGCTGTGCCAGAGGCTCTGCTCCCCATGTAGCCGCTGCCTGGCCCCTTTATAAGGGAGGGGGCTGCTGGGCTGGGTTGAGGGGGGACCATGGAGGATCCCCCGTGCAGGAGGAGAAGGCAGCATGGCATTGCGCTGGCAAGGCTGCCCGGGAGATGGTGCAGAGCCGGCGGGGCAGCAGGCGGCAGCAGGGGACCCCCCTTTCGCAGCATGACCCCCACCCCACCTGGAGCCAAGGTACCTCCCTGCCTGGGGTCTGTGCCCATGGGGGGAAGGACAGTGCAGGTACTGGCCCTCCCAGGGCAACCATGTGGGTGCTTCGAAGGGTTGCAGCCCCCCCCAGCCCCCTGTGTGTCCCACTGGGGGGAGTTATGGCAGTGGGGTGAGGGTGTAGGAGCTCCCCAATGTGCCCTGGTGCGTGTCAGGCTGTGGGGCCATCTACCCAGTGACACCCATCCAGGGACCGTTCAGGAAAATGAGCAGGGGACATTAACATGCCAGGATACCACAATGGCTTGCACTGACAGCCAAATCCCAACCCGGCTGAAGGTTGGGTGTTTGTTTAGCGCTCCGATTCCCTACTTCGTTGCCTTTCTTGGGTGGGCTTTTCAGCTCAGCTTTCCTCGCTGCAGTTGTTGCAGGGGCCACCCCGGTGCCCCCATTGCTGAGGGGCTGAGCAGCACAGTCAGGTCCCACAGCATGTCCGTGCTAGCCAGAGCCGAGGGCAGCTCGTGGGGGTCTCCACTTGCCCACCCTGGGCTCCCACCTCTTCTTCTTGGGCTTAAAACTCAGTGTTGAGCACCTGGGGTGCCCACCCTGACTGCACTGGGTGGCACCCGCCACGTCTCATCCTGGAGAAGCTTTCCTTGTCCTCTCCAGGTGCCATCTCCCAGGGATGTGCAGGAGACGAGGCTGTGTCCCCGCTCCATCCATGGGGAAGGACGCTGGCCCTGGTCACAGCATGGCATCCCCTCCTGCTCACCCTGCCCAAACAGGCACGGAGCAAGCTGCAAACTGCTGGGGGAATTGAGGTGCTCCATCATTAAACTATAAAAAGCTGTATCCGTTCACACCAGGAGCTTGCTGGCTCCCTGCAGGTGATGGGCTGGGCTGGAGGAGTTTGCACAGGCTGGGACATGCCGGCGTTCCCCCTCCAAATGGGGGTTTTGGGGTACTGTGGCTGCTGAAGGGACCTCGGTCCCCTGGCCAGAGCCAGGACTGCGCAAAGGGCAGCTCGAGTATTTCGCGAAGGATTTCTGAGCCATCCTGGCCTTGATTCAAAGCAGGCTGAAACGGGAACATTTTAAAATTCTTTTGGATGAGGAAAATTCCACGGGCAGCCCCCCTCTGGAGAAAGTTTGGGATGGTTGAAATGTTTGGAGAGAGAGGCTGATTGCTTTTGTTTACTCTGAACTATAACATTGGAGGGGTGGGGTAGGGAGGAAGAAAAGGAAAAAATGGAGACAATGGGAGCTTGTAAACAGAGCTGTCCCCGAGCAGGGCCGGGGCATCCCTCCAGCATTGTGGAAGAAGATGTGTCAGCACGCTCACAACTTTGCCCTGCTTTCCCCCCTGCTCGGATACACTCACACTTAATCTTTCAGGAGCACTTTCTTTTTCTTTCTTTCTTTCTTTCTTTCTTTCTTTCTTTCTTTCTTTCTTTCTTTCTTTCTTTCTTTCTTTTTCCCCCCCCGGCACAAAATGATCCAGACGGTGTTTTTCCAACCTTCTCAACTCATTGCCCCCGTCCCCCGAACATGGTGGTGACCTCCTCTTCTTACACCTCCTGGTGTAAGCCCTGTGCTGTGGCTGCCTTCGCCAGGTGGAGGTTACAATGAATCCGTGTGGCTGCAGGGAAGCTTTGCAGTGGCAGCGTGAGCAAAGGGGTACAGCTTGTGGGCACGAGGGTCTGCAGCTGCTGCCCCCCCCCCCCCCCCATGCAGGTGCCACAGCACACAGAGTTCATGGTCCTTTGGTGGTGGCTTTATTTGGCTGCTTGGGTGGCTCCTAATGACACCTGAAATCCTCCTCCAGCCCAAAAGGGATTTTGTTTTGCAGAAGAGTAACAGCAAATCGCTAGCTGCGGGAGTATTTGTGCCATTGAAATGAAACGTTACCAGCTCCTGAAAGCAGGCAGTAACGGCAAAATGTTTATTTTGGACCTGCCACCCTGCAGCATTTTGGCTGACCTGAGCGCCTTCGTGCCTTGGAAATGGAGCTGTGCCCGATTGCTCCCAGACACCAGCAAGCCCCCAAGCACGGGGCAGGATGGGGCCATGCTGCCTGCTGCACCAGGCAGGGACTTGCTGCGGGGCCCCTCTCACCCCTGGCTCCAGGCTCGAATTCATCAGGAGCAGCCAGACTAGCTTCCCAGCACCAAGGCATTGGGCTTGCATGGGACGCTCACATATATGTGCATGTAGATGTTCGTATGTGGATGCACATGCTTTTAATTGCAGCTCCAGCTTCTGCCCCTGCGGCACGCTCTCTGGGAATTTTTAATTAGGGCCAGGCACCACTTGCCTCTGGGTCCATCGTGGCTTCTGTTATAAATTAGTTTTGGTAGAAATCATTCCCGACACATCGTGGGTAGGGTAGATCAAATTTCAATTTATTTGAGCAATTCAGCAAGCAGCGATAAGTAAAACAGTGCTGGGCGGCTGGGGAGTCTCCTGCTCCGCCAACGGCGCACACCTAAGCCCACCAGAGCCTCGATTTATAGCCTAGTAGTTCCGGGTTTAGTAGCACATCCTGGTGTCTTCTACGACTGCGCAGCCTGTTGCTAGGGGGTCTTCATCAGTCCTCTGGTGGTCATGGGGATGAAGATCGTCGTCTTCCTCTGCGTTGGGGTCGTGACTTTGCTGCGGTGTGTGTGTTCCCATGCAAGGAGGAATGCCATTTTGCCCTTATTTGGAGCTGGTTTCTATTGCAATTGTTAACATAACAGGAAGTTCCCATACTTGTTTTTTTCCTTCAACAGGATATTGGGGGTATAAGCAGTCAACCGTTGAAACCCCCCTATCAGCAACATTTAATGAACAAACAAAGCTTTACCCATTACAGCTTCCCTGCACTGCCCCTGCCTCCCTCGATGGCAGCCCAGGAGAGCCGGGCAGCACGAGGGCTGGACCGCATGGTGAAACACTTCAGCATCCAAAAGAAAAGCAGATTTGGCAAAACCAAGCCTGTATGCAGGCTCCAGCATCCGACTTCATTCAGAATCAAGAAAACACCCCAAATCTGAAACTCTCCTGGGACAGGAGAAGCCTTTCCTGCCCTGCTCTTATCCCAGGCTCACCAAGGTCCCTGCGAGCAAAAGTCCAGCGGGTCCCACCCCTGTCCTTGGGTTTGGCACAGGCTCTGCCAGGCATGGTGCTGAGCACAACAGGAATGGAGCCCCCTGGCCACCTCCATGGGACCCCCCTCCATCCCTTGCCCTCCGCCAGCCATCTGTCTTTAGGGCCAAAAGATTATTTTTAGGAATTTTTCCAGCATGCGACTTAGGGCAAGGCGGGGAGCCTGGTGCTGGGGGCTCCTCTAGCCCCGCCCCCCCCCCGAATAAAAGGCTGCCAGCTGGCAGGGCTTGGGGGCTGCTGGCTGCTAACAGAGCCCTTGCTGTTTAGCCCCTGCCGATGCTTCAGGTTACAGCCGGGAGCCAGAGACTTCTCCTTCTGCAGGCTGGGGCAGGGGAGGGAGTGGGCGAGGGGCCAGGCGGAAATCAAGGCACTGGGGTGGGAGTTTCCCGAAGCCAACCTGCAATGAAGCCGCCTCGATGCTGAGGCACAGGGTGGTCCCCCGGTCCCCCAGCACCAGGTCCCGTTAGTAGCCGCCGGCCCCACAGAGGCGCAAGGTGCGAGGGGTGGCCCCCAGGTGCGGGGGGCTTGGGTTTGGATAGTGGTGGGGCTGGGGTCAGCGGGGCACAGCCAGGTGTGGGGTGATGGAGATGGGTTGGATGGGGATGGGCGTTTGGGGCGGGTGCGAAGCAGAACCCTTCCCTGGGCTGTGATGGGTTTAACCCTGTGTTTGGGCTGTGCTGGGTTTAGCCCCACATTTGGGCTGCGTAACCCACATCTGGGTTGTGCTGGCTCTAACCCCGTATTTGGGCTGAAGAGGGGGTTACTGGACTGCACCAGCCTCCCAGGGAGAGTCTGCATCTGGTTTTGCTGGTTTGTTTGGGGTTATTCCCGCAGTGGGTACTGTGCTGCATGTATGCGCGAAGAGGTGCAAAGGGAAGCAGCCCTTTTTGGGGTCCCCAAGGCACTGCACAGGCTGGGGACAATGAGCAGCGGTTACCCCTTGGCCTCAGAGAGCTGTGGGTGAGGAGGTGCTGTGGGCACTGCCAGCAGTCCTGGGGGCTGTGTATGGCCCTGGTGGCTCCAAAAATGGGGGGGGGGGGGGGGGGTGTCATGCCTCCCTCGCTCCTCATTGGCACACATTGTTTGGCTTTAACAAGGCATGCTGTGACTTGGTGGGTGCCAGAGGCACACTCCCCAGGAGCCCCGGGTTCCTCCTCGCCTCTGCCTCCCCTTGTCCTCAGATTTGGTGAAAAGCATGCAAAGGATGAATGCAAATAAAAAGCGTTGAAAATGAGGGCATAGCAGCTGCTTCCCAAACGGCGAGCCCTGGAGCTGAAGCGTGGAGTGCAGGATATGGCCCCTTCCAGCTTGGTAAGGCAACGCAAGAGGCAGCGGGGGCCATGTGGGTGCAGCAGGTTTGTGCCCCCTCCACATCGAGCTGTGCTGTTGGGTACAAAAACCTCGAGCCTTTCGCTCACATCTGTAGAGGAGACAGTGTCAGGGTGTGCAGGGCTGGGGGTCACCACTCCCCCCCCGCCTGCCCTGGCCATGCTGTGGGGCTGGGACGCCACTGGCTTTCTGGGCAGGGCAGCAGCATGGGCACGGGTTCAGGCCACACTGTGGCTCCTCAGAGCGGGACACAGCACTTCTGCAGGGCGGCCAGGAGGAGGGGGGTTTAGCAGGGCGGTCCCTGCCCGACCCCGAAGGAAAACAAGCTGAAGAGAGACATTCCTGCTGCTTCAAAACACCACCGCCCTTGGCCATGGGAGCGGTTTCCCATAGCAGGCACTGGCAGAGAGCAGGGGCTGGGCAGCGAGGCCAGGGATGCTCGAGCAACAGGAGTGCAGCACGATGGCATGGCCAGGGCGCTGGAGCTGGCCAGTGTCACACTTTGCCCGCTGCAGGGTGGCATTTTGCAGGTGGGTGACTCCAGAAGCACCCAGCACATGGTGGGCAGAGCTGCCAAGTGCTCATGGTGTTTCCCCCCCCCATGTCTCCATTTCAGTGATGCTGCCCCAGACCACCCTGCGGAGGGGTTAGGAGGCACCGCAGGTTTGTGCACTCAGTGGGGAGCAACCCGTGTGTGCCCCCAGCCCTGTTCCCCCCTGCCAATGTGGCGTCGTCTGCATGTGTCCCCCCCTGCCCCACCCCTGGCTCTGTGTGCGTCTCTTCCTCTTTGAAGAGTGACTTCAAATGAAGCAAAGAAAAAAAAAATCCACCAAAACCACTGTCTTTCAAAGCAGCGAGTGCAATGGAAAGTTGGCCTCCCCCAGAAATCTGCGCCGAGCTCTGCCAGGCCACTTCAGGGCATGGCACAGCACAGCCATGCCGAGGGGACTGTCACATCCCACATGTGCATCAGTGTTGGTGCACATGGCTGTGATTTGGGGGGGGGGGGGCAGGACATTTTGATTTGTAGCATTTAGGTTTAAAATGATACTGCAGTTGGTTTCTGCAGGATGGGGCTCGCGGCAGGACTTGTCCCACAGCTCCCCAAAAGCCTCAATCAGAAAATCTTCAGATGGGCTAAAAAGTCATGAAGCGCGCTGCTCGCAGCCGTGCCACCCCAGCCCTTGCCTTTTCCCAACGTGGCTGTGGGAACTGGTGCTGTGCAGCCCTGGGGGGAAAGCAGCAGCCGCTGGCCATGTCCCCACCATCCCATACTAGGACTGATGCCCAGCAAGACAGAGGGACGGCCAGGTGGTGTGGGGTGGAAGACAGCACCTTGCATTTTCAGCTGGTGCCTGGGTACAATGAGACCATCCTGCACCAGGGCAGGGGTGCCCGACATTACCACCATCCCAGGGCTGAGCCACCCACCCTGGGCTGTCCCCACTGACCCAGCCGTGGTCGGGGAGGTCACCCCATCCAGTCAGGGAGCAGTCTTCTCGGCCTGGGACCAGCACGCGGGGAGGAAGAAAGGCTCTGATTGTTCTCTCTGCCCCAGCTTGGCTCCGGGCCACTGTGCCGGGACTCCCTGTCCCTGGGTGCGTCACCACCGGTGCAGACATAGAGGGGCCAGACTCCGCCTGTGTGGGGTTTGGGAGATAGCAGCGCAGCTAAGGAAGACATTCCAACCATACACGTGTGTGGGCATTCATTTGCACAGTTATTTTACCCTCTGTGAGGGAGTTAGGTCGCAGAAAGCCAGGGCATCCTTCCTGCGTTGAGCGGCTGCCTGGCCCCAAGTGGCTGGCCACCGGCCACACTGCGGCACTGGTGGAGCACAAAGTCTCCAGGTCTGTGGCTCCTGCCCGGTGGGATGATGCTGTGGCTGCCACCCCTCCTGTGGGCTTTTGTTTGTGGCCGTCGGGTGGGCGCAGAAGGGATTGCCCCATGTCCCATCCTGTGATGTTTGGCTGTGGCTGGGCTTTGGCAGTGGTCGGGCAGGTCACTGGGAGCACCCCCTCCCTCCTGGGCTGTAGGGAAAAAATGAGAGGGTCCGGGGGGCAAAAAGTTGGGGCTCGGCTGGGACTGCAGCAAGGCAGCTCTGCCTTCACCTCTGCAGCATTTGCACAGCACAAGCTGCATAAAGCAGGACAGACAGGAGAAGAAATTATTTTATTTTCAAACTATGTCCACACTAGCACACTCTCCCCTCTCCCTGATCCCCCCGAGCACCATCCCTTAATTTTGGCCAGTGTGGTGCTTGGAGTTATTTTTGGTGTCTGCTTTTAAAGTGTATTTTAAGTCTTTTTGGTCCATCACTGAAATATTTTACTTTCAGGCCTAGTATTCCCAGTTAGTATCAGTTACCAGCATAGTTTTGTCTCTTTTCACCCTTTTCACTGATGTTTCTTTGGAACATTTCTCTGTGTGATTTAGTAGGAAAAGCTTATGACAGTCTCATGAAATTAATGTGTGGGACTTGCATATGAGGCTGGCTGGTGTGTGCAGGAGGGCGGAGAGCAGCTTCCACAGGTATCTGGAGCACTGTGGTGTGATGCAGGGGTATCATGGTGTGATACAGAAGCACCATGATGTGATGCTGGAGCACCGTGATGTGATGCAGGGGCACCATGGTGTGATAGAGGAGCAACATGTTCCTTCCCCCCTTGCACAGGGGAAGTAAGAGCCCAGCTCCCCACCTCTCTGGGTTTTTAGCACATACAGATTCACAGAATCAGTGAACTGTAGGGGTTGGAAGGGACCTCAAGAGATCATCGGGTCCAACCCCCCTGCCAAAGCAAGTTCCCTAGAGCAGGTTGCCCAGGTAGGCGTCCAGACGGGCCTAGAATATCTCCAGAGAAGGAGACTCAAAAACCTCCCTGGGCAGCCTGTTCCAGTGCTCCGTCACCCTCACCGTGAAGAAGTTCTTTCGCATGCTGGTATGGAACTTCCTCTGCTCCATCTTGTGGCCATTACCCCTTGTTCTGTCCCCACAAACCACTGAAAAGAGGTTGGCCAAATCCCTCTGTCTCCCACACCTCAGGTATTTATACACATTGATGAGATCCCCTCTCAGTCTTCTCTTCTCCAGGCTGAACAGACCCAGGTCTCTCAGCCTTTCTTCATAGGGAAGATGCTCCAGGCCCTGTATCATCTTTGTGGCCCTCCGCTGGACTCTTTCCAGGAGATCCCTGTCTTTTTTGTACCGGGGAGCCCAGAACTGGACACAGTACTCCAGGTGAGGCCTGACCAGGGCAGAGTAGAGGGGGAGGATCACCTCCCTTGACCTGCTGGCCACGCTCCTTTTAATGCACACCAGGATCCCGTTGGCCCTCTTGGCCACCAGGGCACACTGCTGGCTCATGGTCAACCTGTCGTCCACCAGGACCCCCAGGTCCTTCTCCTCAGAGCTCCTCTCCAGCAGGTCGTCCCCCAGCCTGTACTGATACGTCCGGTTGTTCCTTCCCAGGTGCAGGACTCTACACTTGCTCTTGTTAAACCTCATTTGGTTTCTTCCTGCCCATCTCTCCAGCCGGTCCAGGTCTCGCTGAATGGCAGAACAGCCTTCTGGCGTATCGGCCACTCCTCCCAGCTTTGTGTCATCGGCGTACTTGCTGAGGGTGGTCACTATTCCCTCATGAAGGTCGTCGATGAAGATGTTGAACAAGACCGGACCCAGCACCGACCCCTGGGGAACACCGCTAGTTACGGGTCTCCAGCTGGACTCTGCACTGCCGATCACCACCCTCTGAGCTCAAGAGGGTGGTGACATCACCCCATTTCTCTCATTTCTTGCAACCCCGATTCCTCATGGTTTGGTGTGTGGACCATGGGCACCTGCAGCTTTGCTGAGCACAGGGAGAGTGGCATCAGCTCCAGCTCGCCAGGCTGGAGACTGGCCGCCTACCTGTGGGACGGACACCACCAGCTGCTCCATGGTAGCTTTCCAGGGCTGGGATATTTCCCTCCGAGCTCTCAAGCCCAGGTGACTCAGCAGGACAGGGATTTACGCCCACAGGGCTGCAGCATGCACCTGCCCCTGTGCCTAGGGCTGGCAGGGAGCTTACTGCAGCCCCTGGCCCCTGACCATAAGGGGTGCCCGACAGTATGGGAATGAATAAACAGGCCTGCCCAATAGTGCCTGCCCTTCGTTACCAGGCAGGAAGTAGCAGGGGGTTCTGGGGAAAAAACAATTCAGCTGTCTCTGTGCCTGTTGTGGCCAGGCAGGGTTGGCTGTAATGGATGGGATGACAGTGGCTGCCCCAGACGGGCAATGCTGGCTGATAGGGACAGGACGATGGAGGCAGGGATGGACAGGGATGGGCACCTCGGGGTGAGGACACAGACCTGGGTCTGTGGCTGGGGTTGATCTGTGGATCACACACACATCCCTGCCTCAGTATCACCTCACTTCTCGCCCACGGACAGTTCTCCCTGGGCTCAGAGATGACAAACAGCCCAGAAGGGCACAGACTGCACGGACCAGCCCTGATGCCATCCAGAGATGGGGAGTGAAAGGGACCCGCAGCCATCCCCGCTCTCAGTGTAGTCTGAGCTCTCACAGAGCTGCTCCCCTTGCTGCATCAGCCTGTTCAGAGCCAATTGCTGTCTCCAGCTGCATAAAACCAGGCCAGAACTGGTCCCTTTTTGCTCCAGCTGTACCAGTGCAGGGCTCTGGACCACCCTGCTTCACTCGCAGGGCTGGGAGCCGGCAAGGGCTCCCAGCACAGGACTGCAACAGCAAAGAGCCCTCAGTCTCTCCAGCCCACGCAGCCCTGATCTCCTGGACAGTATTTGCACATCGCATCCCCACTCCAGGCATGGGGACTACCGGCAGCCTGCACTGGGGATGGGAGTGAGGGTGGCACGGTCACCGTGTTGTCCCCAACAGGAGGAGGCGAGGTGATGGTGCAGGGTGCGTGGTCCCTCAGGGATGCAGATGCTGACACTAGGATAACACACTCTCCTTTCCCTCTCTGCCCGCCCCCCCCCCCCCCCCAGATGCACAGTCCCACCCGAGGCCTGGGCAGGGTGATGGTGTTCCTCGCGGCAGCCTTGGCGTCAGCTTCCTTCGCCGTCCCTGAGGGCTGAGGAGAGGAAGGTGAGCCCCCCCGGCCCCACCGGTCATAGTAAAGCACAGCCCTCCCAGCGTGGGGACACTGGGGCACCCCCAAAACGGGCACAGACCAAGCAACATCAGCGCCTATCCTACAGATGCCTTTCCTTCCCAAATTACAGCCCCACAGCATTGGGTGTCCTCTGGCCAGCATGCCCCTGCAGCTGCCCATTGCCCAGCCCCAGTTGGAACCAGTCCTTCCCAGTTCCCCATGTGCAGCAGGACCCCAAGGGTGGCATGTGGGGCTGACACCCCTCTGTGTGTCCCTCCAGGTGTGCAGTACGGCCAGGTGGGAACGGACGTGACCCTGTTGTGCACCAGTGCCCATGCCGGGTATGTGTTTTGTGTTCAGACCATGGGATGGTTTAATGGGTGGGCTCCAAAAAACCAGTTTGGGAGCAGAGTCAATGTCTCCATCCCCAGCTGTGCCTGTCTCCCCATCAGCTCTCCCCCAAATCTTGTGGGGTGTCCCCGCTGTTCCCATCCCCTAACACCCCATCTCTCTCCTCCCCAGCTCGCTGGTGCAATGGAGACGACAGAGGGCCATGGCACTGCTGGAGGGCTTGGCCATCCGTCAGGGAGCCCTGGTGCTGCCACATGCCAGCCTGGCCACCACGGGGACCTACAGCTGCCACAACGAGGACGGCAGCCTCCTGCACGCCGTGTCCCTGCGGCTGGGGCGTGAGTAGTGTGTCCGTGGGCTGGGTGGTCAGCAGTGGCAAGGGGGTGCCAAGAGGGGATGCGTGTGGGTCCCTGCGTGCTGGCTGTGCTGCAGGGCAGGGGACCTCTCGCTGATCATTGCCTCCCCGCGGGCTCCAGACCTTCCGGGGGTCCCTTTTATGTCCTGCAGAGCGTCTGACTATGAGAACTTCTCCTGCTCCTGGACCTCCAGCCTGGAGACCTTCCTCCCCACCAGATACATCACCACCTATAGGTGAGGGCAGGGCATGGGCTTTGAGGGTGAGCCCTGGGATCCCTCCCAAGCATAACCCCCAAATCCTGCCTGCACCCCAACCTCCTAACCTGCACCCTGGGTTCGCTGCCTGCCCCAGAGCATCGTGGCCAAGGGCCAGGCTGTTTCCTGGAGCAGGACGTGCTTCAGGGTGCGCGCGGTACTGAGCACTCGGTTGTTCAAAGAGGGGTTCCCGAGCAGTGTTAGGGTCCGGCACAGGCTCCCTCCCGCCCTGCCAGTGCCGGAGGGGTTGGACAAGAGAAGCGGGTCATCTGCAAGCTGCCAAGCGCTTCAGCGTGCTTCAGGATGAGAGGAGTTGGTGAAACAGCGCTGCTGTTGCTTCTAATTATCACAGCAGGCCAAATTGCGGGGCTGCTTTGAAGTCAGCCATAGCCTGTAAAACCTGCAGCAGGTCCCTGCTGCCAGCCATGCAGGCACAGGAGGGGAGCAGGGCTCTCCTTGATTCCCCCCCAGGCACCCCTGAGTGCATACGCACGGTGGGAAGAGGGTGGTCGGAACCAGAGCCATGAGGAGCTGGCAGCAGAAAGCAGCAGGTCTTGGAGCTGGAGCGCAGGGCAAGAGCAAGCCAGCTGCTGGGGAGTGGAAAATAACACCACGTCCCTCCAGGGCCACTTTTATTAGCATGCCTGCACGCTTGCTGCCACTGCGCACTGAAGAGCAGCGGGCAGGAGGTGTCCTCCAGCTCTGGGGACCCTCCTGCGCATCCCAGTTAGCCTGGGACCCCCAGCCCCCTACTCCTCGCTGGCAAGGCTGGGCACAGTGTGAAAAATCTCAATAATTTTCTTCAGACGGGATCTTCTGTGAAGCTATTTTATTCTCGATTGCAATGGCGGGCATCCTGCAAGCAGGAGCGCACAGTAAAAGTTTATCATAACCTTATATTCCCTATTACCCGACACCTGATTTCTCCCCTGTTTCCTCATTGGCTGAGTACTACAGGTTCACAAGCTACTTGATGCACTTCTATACCATATATGTACAATTTGATTTGACCAACCGTTAATTTCTCCTTTTCCATTTTTTTTCCTTCTTCTCTCGTGACTAGAGGGCCCGTGATTTTTGTTTTTACTGATTTTGTACTGCTCATCCTGTTTTCCTTAGCTATCCTCCTTATTTTGGGACAGTGGGACCTTCCCCTTATCTGCTTAACATACTCCCCACTGCTATGCTGCACAGCCATTTTTGAATATGCAAGGTTAGTGGAATTTTCCACTGCAAAAACACCTTCTATTGAAAAAACACAGCTTTGTTTCTCAGAGCGTTAGCTCCAGCCCCTGTGCTGTGGTGCCCATGGGCTGCAAGGTGGGAGTGGAGTGCGGCAGAGCAGCCCCCCAGGGCCTGTGCAGAGACCCATGTCCCAGTTCTGGGTCATGGTGGGGTTGGCTTCATGCTGCCCCCTGTCCCCCAGTCCTCAGCTTTTCTGTCTTTCCTTGGCAGGAAGAAATCACTGACAGGAGAAGAGAAGCGGAGGTAGGGCTCACTCCTACCCCGGTCCCATGCCCTGGGAACCAGTCCCCATCCAAAAGGCTCTGCCCCTGTCCTCAGTGGGGTCCCTGAGGCGAGAGCTGGGGACCCCATGGAGGAACAGGCTCCTCAAGCCATGGAGCTGGGATGGGGGGGTCCTTTCGGCCATGTTGAGGATCTGGGGGTGACAGGAGATACCCAGACCCTGCCAGAGCTGTAACAGGGGTTGCCTCCTCCATCGGGCTCCTGGTGCAGTGTTCTCCCCATGTGTCACCCCCTTAGCAGCACCAGGAAACTGTGTACAACCAGGGCGGGGCGGACATGTCACCACCCCACCTCCCCATCCAGCAGGAACAAGAGTGGGCACATGGGGCTGTGCCTGCAGGATCCAGCCCATGCTGGTACCTGCACTGTTCACTGGTCGGAGTTCTGGAGCTCCTACCGGCTGAACATCACTGAGGTGAACCCACTGGGCTCCAGCTTCCGCCTCCTGGACATCACCATGCGGGTCATCAGTGAGTGCCCATCCCTCTGTCCGTCTGTTCGTCCATCCATGGTGCAGCACAGGGCATGGGGACATGGCCTGACGGGGTGTCCCTGTCCCCTCCCACCCAGTTAAGCCAGACCCTCCAGAGGGCTTGGTGGTAGAGCCAGTCCCCCTAGCCCTGCGGCAGCTCTACGTAAGCTGGAAGTACCCAGCGTCCTGGCCCAAGGAGCCCCACTTCCAGCTCTGGTTTCGGCTCCAGTACCGCCCCATCATCCACCGCTCCTGGTCTGTGGTAAGCAGCGGCCGCGTGGGCACAGTGAGTGGTACTAAGGTGGGATGGTGGCCCCGGGTTGGGGTGTCCACGTGCCCGACGTCTCCAACTGAGCAGGTGGAGATGGTGAACCTGTCTGAGGCGATCATGGATGCCTTCGTGGGGCTGGAGCACGTGGTGCAAGTGAGCGCAAAGGATTTCCTGGACGTGGAGAACTGGAGCGAGTGGAGCGCGGAGGCACAGGCCACACTGGTCAGAGGTGTAGGGCAGGGGTCCTCCCAGCTTGCACCATCCTTCTCACAGCCCCTCCAGCACCCCGGGCTGCCCCTCTGCAGCCCTTTCCCCATGTCATCCCCCTCCCTCGAGTGTCACCAGGGCAAGCCCCAGCTCCTGGGGTCTCTTCAAGTTGCCCCAGGACAGCTGGTACCATGCACCACCCAGAAACTGGCCCCATAGTGGGAGGTAGAGCTGCAAGGGGGCAAAGCAGCTCCCACCTCCTGCTGTCCCATGGTAGGGTGTGGTTTGGGAATTGTCCCCCATGGCCCTCAGGGCATAGCGGAGCTGCCAGGAGCACCCTTGTGCTCCCAGGCCCCCACAGCACAGCAGCACCCCAAAGGCACCCTTCTTTACTCCACTCTGCAATGCTACCCATGATTTTGGGTGATTGATTCCCAACCCTGCTGCCCTCCCAGACCCAGCCACCACGGCGAGTGAAGGAACCACTACAGACACCAGCCTGGAGAGCCTGGCGGAGGAGCCCTCGCAGGCTCCCAACCCTGAGCCTATCAGTGAGTAGAGCTGGGGGTTGCACACGAGGCTGGGGACTGGGGTGGGAGCAGGTCCCAAAGCCTGGCCGCAAGGTCCTCGACGAGTGCCGCGGTCTGTGGCATCCCTTGGCCGTGACAGTTTCCTGTCCCAGACCCCAGTGATCCCCTGGAGAAGACGGCCATCCTGGTCTTCCTTGGGATCTTCGCCGCCTTCGTCCTGGCTGCTGTTCTCGTCATCACCATCCTCATCTGGTAGGTGGGGTTCTGGCTTCATGAATGCTGTCCCCATCCCACTCTGATCTGTCCCTGATCCCCCAGCATGGGCACCCCGTGTCCCCCAGCCCTGTGCTGGGGTCCCAGCGCAGCTGAACACAGCTGGATAGGGGTGCAGAGCAGTCCCTGCGCCCAGGGAGGGCTGCTTGGGGTCCTCAGCTGCCGTTGCTTTGTCCCCAGGCTCCGAGTGAGGAAACACAGCAAAGACAAGACCAAACCCCACAACTTCCTGGTTGCTGCCACCCACTTGAAGACTCTGCCGAGTGAGTGTCAGGGCGGGGGCACAGGGAAGGGCTCAGGCAGGGCAGTGCCACTGACCCCCTTCCCTCTTTCTCTGCAGGGACCCAAATCCTGCCATGAGCCCCAGCCGACCTCACTCCGTGCACCCGCTCACCACGTATGGGCCATGACACCACTGTTGGCCCCAAGGGCCCCACGCTGCACAGCCTAGGACATTGCCCCCAGCACCCTCGAGGTGCGGGATGGACCCTAAGGACAGAGGCTGTGCTTCCAGGTGCTTTGGGCTGCCCATGCCCGCCAGGAGCTGTCTGGAGACACCTCAGACTCAGGGCGACGAGCCATGCTGAACACATGGGGATGGGGCACCGAGCCAGCCCCGCACCGCTGTGTCATGCCACCTCGAGGGGGACCATGCACACAGGCTCCCAAGGGTGCTGGGCATCGCTGAGCCCCCTCCACCAGCCATCTGAAGGCAGAAGGGACCCCCCCCCCCCCCCCGTGATCCCAATAAATGGGGTAGCATTGGCGCTGCCCAGGCAAGGCCCCGTCGCACCAGGTGCTGGGCAGGAGGGGAGCGATGCCAGCGTGGGGACTGTCCTTGCAGGAGGCGCAGGGCTGGTCCCCAGCAGCCTCTCCCCAGGATGCCAGGGGGCTGCCAGAGACCCTCGCCCTGCTCAGCCCTTGCTGAATGCCAGCAGAGGATGCAGGCTGATGGCTGGGGCATCTCGCCTGTCCTGCAGTAGGGACACAACCTTCTGCAAAGCTCCCTGCTTGGCGTGTGCTGCTCAGGCCCCTCCTCACACCTCAACCCGGCCCCTGTAATCGCTTCAATGTGTTGGCACCTCCCAGCCCTGGTGCTTGGCACCAGCAGCTCCGTGCCCAACCAGATCCAGATGGGGAAACGCAAGCAGCAGCAGCATGGGGTGGGTCTGGAGGCTCTGTGTTACCCAGGGCTGCCTGAGGCAGGATCCATCCCAATGTGGTCCCCATGTGAGGCAGGGCTGGGAGGTGGCTCTGGTCGGATCCTACCCCAGCATCTTGGAAATGGGGATGAAAGCTGGTCTCTGCCAGGGAGGGGGGCAGCTCTGCGCCCTTTGCAAAGGCTGGTGGCACCACCAGGCACGTGCCCACCTCCCACCAGCCCTCCATCTCTGGCATGCTGCTGGGATGGTGCCATACTGGGATGGGAGCCAAGCCTGCAGCACCAAACCCAGCTGTGCCCCTCTTCCTGATGTGCCACAGCCACCCTCATCTCCACTTGGTCCCCGGCACACCATGGAAAGCCCTTCCTGCCTTGAAAACAGTTCTTGCCACCACCAGATCCCACTTGAACAGCGCTGTGAAGGGAATCAGGGCTGTGGTTGTCCATAGGATGCTGTTGAACATGTACAACACCCATCCTACAGCTGTGGCTCCAGTGTTTGCAAAGTGAGCTGAGCGTGTGGCCAGCACCTGGTGCTGGTTTAAAGGTGGATGCCTGCTTGTGCCTCAGGAGCGCAATGGCCAGAAAATTGGAGAGTGGGAGCCAACAGCTCTGGCCCCCACATCCTCCCCTGCTTATAAGCTCCTCAGAGAGTCCAGGCTTGCTCCAAATAAAAGGGAATTGCTGATGGCCAGGGCAGCGGGGGAGATGGCAGGGACCACAGGAACCTTGTGCATCTGAGCTGGTGCCCAGAGCCATGCCCATGTCCCCCAGCAGCCCATAACTGTGACACACGTGCAGCCTGGGAGCCCAGGGAAGCAGCGAGAGCAGTGTTTGGGGGTCTGAAGGTACAGTGCATAGGTATACTGCTGGGGGCTGTGTGCCCAGAGAGCTTGAGCTAGCACTGGACACGGGAGCAGTGAGACATGAGGCTGGGGTGAACAGCAATCTGGGATAAAGGAGAGGCCTCCAGATGCCAAAGTCAACTTTGCCTCCAAGCTGCAGAGGAGAAAAACAGGAAGGGACCATGAGAGCAGTCCCAGTGCTGGCACCTCCCTGTCCCACCACCGGGCCAGGGCACTTCCTTCAGGGCTCGGGCTCTTTGGTGGCTCTGGCTTGCAGCTGAGCTTGTAGGAGGCTGGAGCCTATGGGAAAGGAATTCGCAGGTGGCTTAGTGCTGTTTCACACGTCCCTGAATTAGAGATAATGAGGAAATAAGCAGTAGAAACAAAAACTTGAGCAAGGTCGAGATAAATTAACTTGGCTACAGTGTTAAAGATGAGCTTTGGGCAGTGGCCAATTGCTGGCTGGCTCGAGGCGCGTGTCTGAGGGTCTCTAACCAGTTGTATGGCAGATTCGGGCACGTGGATAGCGTGTGGGGCTACAGGGAAAGTATATGTAGTAGTGAAAAAGGGCAATAAATGTCTCCTGTTCAAGAGCCATCAGGAGTCCATGTCTTTCATCCCTTCAGATGGTGACCCCGACGTGATTCGCGGAGGAGCAGCGCTGCACGAGCGTCTGAAGGGAACCCAGCCGAACAAATCAAGCTCGCAGCTGGACTGCAGCTTCAACCCCAGGACATCACCTGGAAGGCAGGTGAGCGGCTGGGCATTAATCATGGGAGCTAACCTCTCTGCAGAAGAAGAGGCCATAGTAAAACTATTAACGCAGCTACTAATAAAAAGGGGAGTAAAATATGATCCGTATAAGATAAAACTATTGTTGTAATTTTGCAAAAGAATGGGGCCCCGCCGACAGTTTCGGCGGTGTTTGATTAAAAAAATTGGGAAAATGCTGGGACAACTATATGGGACGCTGCCTCGCAGGGAGATGCAACAGCTGCTGAGGCGATGACGACCTGGCACTTAGTAACTGAGACACTGAGATCATGGCAAGCGGAAAAAGGTACAGACAGCGGCCGCACAGGCTACGCAGGCGGGTGAAATAAAAAGCGGTGACTGTGTACCGCCAGAGAAAGCAAACCTGACAGACTTGGGAATAGAGGCAGAGACAATATCCCAACCCATGGCGGCCACTCTGCGCTCGATGCCATTGCGGCCATCAGCGCCGCCATCGCCGCCACCCGCTCCGCTGTCAGCTCCGGGCACCCGCCCGCCCGCCCCGCCGCCGGCTGCTGCGGGCGCTGCCATGTTCCGCCTGCTGCTGCGCCCGGGCCCGCCGCCCCGCGGGCCCCCGCTCGCCGCCGCCCGCCGCCTCCGCTGCTGCCCCCCCGCCATCCCCCTCACCCCCCACCCCCGGGCCGGCCTCCCCTCAGCCCGCCGGCCCCTCTGCTGGCGCTGCGGGCCGCCGCCGGCAGCTCGGCCAAGGATGTGGGTGGATCCCCTGAAAAGGCAGCCACAGATCTCAGCAGTGAAAACAAGAAACTCAATAAATCCCAGCGGCTGAAAAAGTTTTCAAAGAATATGGTGCTGTAGGGGTTTCATTCCATGTTGGAATTTCATTAGTATCTCTAGTAATCTTCTACCTGGCTGTGTCAAGTGGTGTGGATATGACTGCAGTTCTCTTCAAACTTGGTTTCAGTGAATCATCGCTGCAGTCTAAAAGGGTTGCTGGTACAGGCACATTTCTGTTGGCATATGCTATTCACAAATTGTTTGCTCCAGTACGAATCAGCATTACTATAGTTTCTGTGCCATTTATTGTCCGATACTGCTGGAAGATTGGTTTCTTTAAACCTCCTACAACAAATCCGTGATAACTTCTTATGGTTTTTACTCGCCCAACGTGGGGCTCAAGGAATTTGAGATAAGGATGATAGTCGAGAGAAGTAACGGGCAAAACATGGACTGGATGTTTTTATGAACGTAAAAGTTGTGAAGAATTCAAGGAAGTTGTAATTGTAAGGAATATGTTTCATATTAGTGTGGTGAAGGGATGAGGGGTGGTGTGTGTGTAAATTGTCCACCTCGTCGGTGTTGTGATAATGTTATGTTTATTTTGGTGTGGGGAATTCTTTTTCTTTCTGATGTAAGTGAAGATTGTGATGATTATAAAGTAAGAGTATATTGTGATTATTCTTAAATATGCTTTTCACAGAGGCGAGGGGTGCAATGTAGCGGGTTTATGTGGCAAGGTTTTGGTAGCAGGGGGCCATAGGAGTGGCTTCTGTGAAAAGGATCTAAAAGCTGCCCCATGTTAGGTAAGGGCCCCGCTGGTGACCAGACCAAACCAATAAGCGATGTTGTTTGTGCCTCTGTAAGAGCATATTTAAGACAGGGGAAAAAAAAAAAAAAAAAAAAAAAAAAGAGAGAGAGAGAGAAAAAAAAAAAACGCTGCACTTCACAGCAGCTGGGAGAGTGAGAGGAGTGAGGAACAGCCTTGCAGGTGCCAAGGTCAGTGAAGAAGGAGGGGGAGAGGTGCTCCAGGCGCCGGAGCAGAAGTCCCCTGCGGCCTGTGGTGAGGACCATGGTAAAGCAGGCTGTCCCCTTGCAGCCCATGGAGTACCATGGTGGAGCAGGGTTCCGCACTGCAGCCACACTGCTACGGTTACCACCGTGGACACCCTCTCAGCAAGAACCAGAGGGAGTGCCAGAGTGGATGTCTCCACAGTAACAGACGCCACTTTGTGGGGTAGTCACGTTCATAAAATTCCATTGAACGTCAAAGGACCAATCGGGAATGACTGTAGTGCATTGCTGCTAGGACGATCAAGTACAACTTTGACCGGATTGTTTGTTTTGCCGGGGATAATAGATGCCGATTATAATGGACAAATCCAAGCTATGGCTTGGACACCGTCTCCACCATTGTCAATACCAAAGGGAACTAGAATTGCGCAATTGATTCTTTTCCGAGCAGTAGTCTGCAGGACTTGGTTCAAGAACAACTCCAACACGGACATATTGTTCCGACAAACAGCCCATGGAATTCATCAGTGTTTGTCATCAAGAAGAAGAGCGGGAAATGAAGATTACTGCATGATTTGCGACGAATCAATGCAATGATCGAGGATATTGCAGCCAGAAAACAAACAAACAAAAAAAGAAAAAAAAGAAAAAAAGAGAAAAAGAGAGAAAAAAATTAAAAAGGGGAAAAAAAGAGGAAAAAAAGGAAAAAAAAGGAAACAAACAAACCAAAAAAAAAAAACAGTACCTTTGAATATTGTATCAGACTCGCAATATGCTGTAGGTATCGCTCAGCGCATTGAGAGGGCACATTTGAGACATATCCCAAAGGAAAACTTGTTTCTAAAATTTAAAGAGCTGTTATTTGTGGTGGCGCAGCGAGTGCACCCGTATTGTATTATTCACATGTGGAGCCACACCATGTTACCTGGTATTTTTGCAGAGGGTAACGCACGCGCTGACCAGCTAACTAATATGACCCTGACTGCCCCGGTGCCTAAGGTGCTGGAGCAAGCATGGTTATCCCATGCCTTTTTCCATCAATCCGCCAAAGTCTTGGTGAAATAATTCGCTATATCGATCACTGACGCCAAATTAATTGTCCAAACATGTCCTGACTGTCAACAACGTGTTTCGACCCCGTCTTTAATGGTAAACCCTAGAGGTCTACGGTCCTTACAGTTATGGCAGACCAACGTAATGCATATTCCAGAATTTGGTCGCTTGAAATATGTTCACGTATCGGTAGATACTTTCTCTCATGCTATTTGGGCGACAGCTGCGGCGGGTGAAACTAGTCACCATGTCCAGGCTCACTTCCGTGTCGCTTTCGCAGTGCTAGGCATCCCAGAGGAAATAAAAACCGACAATGGCCCCGCCTATACTAGTCACTCCCTTCAAACCTTTTTTCAAACTTGGGGTGTCCAACACATCACAGGCATTCCTCATTCCCCCACGGGTCAAGCCTTTGTAGAGCGCACACATCGCACCTTGAAAACACTGCTAAATAAACAAAAAGGGGGAGACACCCAGGAAACACCACAGAACAGGTTGGGAAAGGCACTTCACGTAATGAATCACCTATCATTACCCTTTCCTCACAAAGAGGTACCGCCCATAGTAAAGCATTACAAAAATATGAATTCCGCACTGTCACAGGTGCCACAATCAGAGCAGGCCTTAGTAATGCTAAAAAAATTAAATAAAGGTCTTTGGGAGGGACCCCAGCCTCTAATAACTTGGGGTCGAGGGTATGCTTGTGTCTCCACAGGTCACGGACCAAGATGGGTACCAGCAAGGCCATGGTTGGCCTCCTCCTCACAATCGCTGCTGTCATCGGTTATTGCCAGCCTTGGGTCTCCATCCAACCCCGCCGCAACATCTGGGTCACCCTCACCAACATGATGGGACAAGAAGCAATGTGCCTGTCCCTGGTAGTGCTAACGACCCGTTTATGACATGTTTGGTGGGGATCCTGGCAGATAACAAAGATTGGACAGAAATGAGCAGCCAGACGGGCCACGGACAACAATTGGCAATAAAGAATGGGAGCGCCATGGTAGACAGCTGGGATGGGTGGACTGTCTACTTACTGCAAGCGCCCCTAGAGCCACAGGAATTAGATATCCTGGGATGTGAAACAGCAACAGCATGTGTAAGGTTCAATTGCGCGGGCAAAAACCAAATCATGAAACAAATGGTCAATGCCACACTTGCTCCTTATTGCAATGCATCTCTTTGGTGTAATTATACAAAACTATAATAGCATCCTTCCTTGCACCAGGAGCCGCTCTGCTCGGCTGTGGGATCGACTGTGGAGCGGACGCCCCTAGGTGCACCCCGAGCTTTTTCCTCGGAGGGGTCTCCACTCTCAGCCGCTCACCACGGGAGTAGACAAGGACCTCCTGAAGCCGCGGACAAATTATTTTAAGTGATATTTTCTTATGGTATGAATGAGAAGTGCAAGAGGCCTCTTTGCGTGATTGTGTGATTGTGCTGTGCGAGTGAGAAGCAGCATCGCTGCAAAGCAACATCCCTAGCGCTTAGTGGCTTGTTGACTGATGTAGATTCTAGTAGGCACGCTATTTTACAATCGGAATTCTGCATGTGATTTTCACCCTGTTGCTTAATGTACCTTGCTTATTGCAACGTCTGCAGTGCTTGATAGAAAAATCTGTAGAAAGCGTATGGTTGGTTGAAAATAAAAAAGGGGGAATTATGGGAAAGGAATTCACAGGTGGCTTTGCGCTGTTTCACATGTCCCTGAATTAGAGATAATGAGGAAATAAGCAGTAGAAACAAAAACTTGAGCAAGGTCGAGATAAATTAAATTGGCTACAGTGTTAAAGATGAGCTTTGGGCAGTGGCCAATTACTGGCTGGCTCGAGGCGCGTGTCTGAGGGTCTCTAACCAATCATATGACAGATTCGGGCGCGTGGACAGTGCATGGGGCTACAGGGAAAGTATATGTAGTAGTGAAAAAGGGCAATAAATGTCTCCTGTTCAAGAGCCATCAGGAGTCCATGTCTTTCATCCCTTCAGGAGCCCTGCCGGGACACATCCAGGGCAGGCAGTGGTGCTGCCAGTCCTGCCTCGCTGCAGTCACTGTGATGGGTCACAGGCTGTGCAGCGGTGTCCAGGTCTCATGGGTGGTGCAGGTCCTGCCAAATGTCTGGGCTGGCCCTCGAGCCCCGACTCCTCTCCCCCATCACTTCCAGGGCAGGCTGTGCTTTGCACAGGAGGAGGCAGGTTGTCTGCAAAAGAGCCCTCACGTCACTCTCCTGCTGCTCTCTTCTTGTTTCCTCCAGGAAAGAGAAAGAAGCAACCCTGGTAGATCCTAGGAAATACGAGGGAATGAATCATGTATATTTCCTGGGGCAAGGGAGAAAGGAAGGAACACATACACAGACTGAATCAGTGGGGAGGGAAGGATGCTTGGCTTGAGGGAAGGAACCACGCGGATGTATAGGGGAATACAAGGACTGGGCAGAGGGAGGGAGGGACAGATGGATAGATGAATGAATAGGCAGATGAACCGTTTGGACACCCAAATACTATCCTGAGCGTCAAAGATGCTCATTGTGCAGGGACTGATTTATGAGGACAGCTGGGAGGCCGAGTGCGTAAAGCTGGCAATGGGAGGCCCGTTGGCAGAGCGAGGATGGTGTTTGGGGACAGGTCCTGCGTGTGACCCACACACCCAGTCCCCAAGGAAGTGGTAACAGCTGGCATGAGGAGACAGAGCCTGAATCAATAGAAACTCAGCCCCTGCACTGGGCAGAGAGGGGCATCTCCACCCTCCTGGTCTCACACTGTCTGGGCAGGGGAAGCAGGGCAGGGATCCTGCCCCAGGGGCACAGTGAATCCAGACACAAATGCTTTAAAAACCCAGTGCTGGGTATTTACCTTGGCTCTAGATTTCAACTCATCTGCAAGTGGGATATCTCTGCCTGGGGTCTTGCTAGAGGGTATGAGCCCCTAGCACACTAGAGACCCCAGAGTTCACCCATGCTACCTTTTCTTCATCTGCCTCCCTTTCTAGCTGCAAACTCTGTGCCCAGCATCAGCTCTCTTTCCTGAAAGAGAAAGCTGGGCATCACCTGGCAGGCCAGATATGCTGGCACCCAAATGTGGGGAGAGGAGAGGCCTGAGACACCTTTTCTTGCTGCCCTATTATAGGCTTCTCCCTCCACAAAAGGGTTGTTTCTTCCCCTGTTTGCTGTGGTTGCCACCCTCTCTGCCTCCAGGACGCTTTTTGTCTTTCATGGCCTAGAAACGCCAAACACAGGGACACAGAGGTGCTGGGAGGCTAAACCAGCAGCTTAGCTGTACCGAAGCAGTGCTGCTTGTGATGGTCTCTGCAAATGGCTGTTCCCTCCTCAGCCCAGCAGCAGCACTTTGGACGAGCTCACCAAGCACTGAGTTTCCCTGCCAGCTTTTTTTTTTTTTTCACTGAAAGCAGGCCCGGTGTCCAGGCAAGAGTTCACACCTCTCCTCCAGCTGCCTCTAGAGCTACAGAGACTGAAGCAGAGTAGGAAACACTTTGGGAGCATCCTCTGGGGAGGGCCAGGGAGCATCTCAACCTGCTCACCTCCTGCCAGCTGCATCTTGTGCTCCAGGATGATGCTGGGCTGGAAGTCACCAGGTCATGGTGCTTTCTCCCTACTCCAGAGCACTTTCTTTAGCTCCCCACATATACAGGGCACCAGCACAGCCAGGAGTAACCTCAAGGGCTTGGGCTGTTGGTCTGCACTTGTGCATCTATGGCTGGCTGCAAAGGGCCAGGTGAGCTGCCTGGGCAAAGCTGTGCAGGAAGCTGAGGCAGCAGCACCTCTCCTCATTTCCTTCTCCCCAGAGCTCCTGCAGGGGCCAAGGCCCCAAGCCCCATCCTTCCCCAGGCTCAGATCAGTCAAGAAGGATGCCCAGACCCTATTTTCCCACTAGATGGCAAACACCACCTTTAAAACAGCCTTCCGAGGAGTTACATGCCTTCCTCTGGCAGAGGAGACTAAGAAAAGAAAATCCTTCTTCAGAGCAAAGCCTGGGGGCTGGGGACCTGGGGCTGCCTGCTGCGGGGCTGCGGGGTGGGAACTTGGCCAAACCTGCCCAGCAAGCAACCTACGGTGGTCCTCCATGCCAGGGACATCTTGCTTTTTTGCCATTTTTTGAATTGCCCTTCTTTCCCACACGTCTGGTTTTGCCCCAGTCCTAGGAGATCCATCCCTCGCCCCATAAATGCAAGAGAGGCATCTGGATAACCCCACATAACACCTTGAACTGTGGGTGGCCACAAAGCTAAACCCAGAAGCTTTGCTAGGGATTAATCACACTGTGGTTTGTGAGCCAGATGTGTCCTCATGCCTGCTAGCAGGAGGGCAAGCCCCCAGCTCCATGTGCAAGCCCTTGTGCTGGGTGTAAATAAAGGAGGAAGGGATGGAGGCTGTGCAGGTGAATGTGTGTGCTTGGCTAAGATCTTCTGCCAGCTCAGATGTCTTTCCAGGTTTGTATGTGCTTGTTTGAATTCAGCCCCAGAGTACTTCATGGTCTCTATACTAACCTTGTGCAGAAGTTTTCTGAGTTTTCTACTGGCTCTGGCACCTCTGCAGCCTGTCAGCAGCCTGCCACTTTGCTCTCGGGGCAAACCCAGGCCTCCAGAGCCCCGCCACACTCGGACACGTGTGCCAGGGTCCGCAAACAGCTAGAGTGGAGGAGCGGGGCCGTGCAAGGAGCTGCTAGGCATGTTAATGAACTAACAGCAAAGTGCTCGGAAGCCTTGCTCCTGGCAGCATCAGCTCCGTTTGCTGCCTCCGATGTTTCCTGTCCGGGGCTGTTGTTGGGCATGGTTTGTTCTTGGGTGAGAAGGGTCCTCCAGGCTTCCTGGACACTTCCTTTGGGAAGGAATAATTGCCTCTTCCTCCTTGAGGATGGAAAATCCCTCTTGGGGCTATTTATAGTTTTTAAAAAAGAACACATAGAAAATGAAAGAAGGGTGGCTGGGGAACAGAAACCGAGGGAGCTGTCGGGAGCTGGTGAGCAGCATGCGGCTCAGGGCAGCACGCCTTGGCCAAACCCACTGACCTGCCGCCATGACCACTGGACCACAAGCAGGGCAGGCGAGAAGCCCTTCTGGCTCGCTGCAGCATGGCTGGGCTCCCGGACAGTGCTTGTGTTGGCATGTGCTGACAGCCGGGGACGTGCCTGGGGCTTTGGGATCGGGGCAGAGGCGAAGACAAAATGGATGGCGTTGGGCTCTGGTGCGTCCCCATGGCCAGAGGCTTCCCCATCCCTTTGCCCTGTGTGTCGCTGGCCCCAAAGGCTGCAGAGCAGCAATTTGGCACAGATGTGGCTGCATTGCTCTGGATGGTGAGATTTACAGATCCAGGAGGGTTTGACCCAGGGGGGAAATATTTGGCTGTGCAGCCTGTGTGCCTGCACAGCCACAGCATCAGAGACAACTCCCCGCCCCCCCCCCCCACCCCATATCCCCAGGCTAACTATTACCCTGCTCTGCTAACCCATCCCCATCACCCCTGGCTATTGACTCTACCTCTGAGCTGAGGACATCGAGAGACCAGCAATTCCCCTTGCCTCAGAATGTCACCCCATTGCCATGATGTTTTCCTGAGCTCAGCTTCCAGCCCAGGTCCTGGAGTGGCTCTGTCTGTAGGCTAAAGGTTCTGGGATTTTCTTCCTGGGTGGTTTTCATCAAGAGAATGCTTCCTGCCTCTGCATGGCACCTGTGAGAGGTGACGGGCTGCCATGGGCAGCAGGCACTGGCCTTGCTCTTCCCCACATCTTGGGTCCCTGGAGGCTGGATCCTGCTTTGGCTGTGGTGCTGAGTGGCCCCAAGCCAACCAGCAGGCCAGGGGCTAAGGAACAGGAGTGACACCATCCGCGTCCCTCATCTGCTGCTGCCAGGCAAGAACGTACAATCAGGGAATGGTTTAGGTTGGAAGGGACCTCTCATGACATCTGGTCCAGCATCCTCCAGCACGAAGCAGCTTCAGAAACACCAGCAGGGCTGCACCAAATTACTTCAGCTAAGTGGGGAGTGTGGGATTTCAGTTGTGTCTGCTGCTCCAGGATGAAGCTCTGCAGCAGATACCCTTTTTGTCTGCACTTTTTCATCACGATCCTACAAATGCAGAAGTTCTTAAGCTGTGGTAAAGACTTGATGGGTGACCTCCAGACCTGCTTCACCCCTGCAGTGCTTCCTCCTCTGTGGGGCTGCCTGGAAGCCTACAAGAGACCTAAGAGCTGACCGAGGTCTGGAGACCAAAGGAAAAGCTACCAGTGCCAGAAGGGCAGTGCTTTCATTTCCTCCTGAAGACAGGAAATTTGAAGAAAATAAATAAATAAAACAAACAAACAAACAAAAAACCTGAAAGGATCTGCTGCCTTCACCAGGGTAATGTCTGTGAAGGGAAGCAAAAGTTCCCAGCACAGGCTCCAGCACAGCCCACTGCAACTGCGGCTGTGATTCCCCAGTGCAATAACCCCTGTACTCTTCCTCAAAACCCAGCTGAAAGCCAGCAAGTAAGGAAAAAGCCAAAAAGACAGCTACACACAGGGAGGATGGGTATTGTGGTGGAGGGAGGCAACAGAAACCCAAAGCAGTACACAGAGGGGATGCTGCCCAGCCAAAAATTTGGCTTCAGTGTCTTTAGGATCTGGGCTTTCAGTGTCACTCACTGTAGTGGGTTTATGTGGCAAGGTTTTGGTAGCAGGGGGCCATAGGAGTGGCTTCTGTGAGAAGGATCTAGAAGCTGCCCCATGTTAGGTAAGGGCCCCGGTGCTGACCAGAGCCGAGCCAATAAGCGATGTTGTTTACGCATCTGTGAGAGCACATTTAAGACAGGGAAAAAAAAAAAAAAAAAAAACACGCTGCTACACAGCAACTGGGAGAGTGAGAGGAGTGAGAAACAGCCTTGCAGGTGCCAAGGTCAGTGAAGAAGGAGGGGGAGAGGTGCTCCAGGCGCCGGAGCAGAAGTCCCCTGCGGCCTGTGGTGAGGACCATGGTGAAGCAGTGTGAGAAACACTCCGTAGCCAATAACTTAGGCTCAGGCGAGGATCGCAGTGAAGTAGTAATTTATCCGCGATTGCAATGGCGGGACTCCCACAAGCAGGAGCGCACCTACTAGTCACATAGTACGGTTTATATACTTTCTTTCTCGATGACCGGGACCCTCCCCTGTTTCCCCATTGACTGGGTAATCCAGGTTCACAACCTATCCGATGCTTCACAGACAATACGTGGCCTTCAGTTGCTGACCTGTTAAATTTCAAATATCTTTTGACTTTTTTACTGTTTGAAGTGGTAATGTTTCTTCACTTATCTGACTTGACTTGACACCGTGATTTTCACCTAATTGTTCTAAGGAGTCTGGTTGTCTGCATTTTACAAGGTCACCTGCTAAGTTTTCTTATCACTGCAAGCATATCTCAATACCCCATTCCTTACCTTTAAACAATGTAACTCTGTGCAAAAACAACATTTTTATTCCCACAATTCCCCCCTTTTCTTCTTTATAAATTGTTGATTTTTGCAAAACTTTTCTCTAAGGTGTAATTTGGTAGATATCTTCCTCTTCTTCACTTTCTTTGCTTTCCATCTCCTCTAATATCATTACCTTATTTGAGTAAGGTGGTGGCTCCATGGTCATTTGTTTCAATAGTGCAGTTTCAATTAACCACTGTACTAGTCCTCTTACACAGGGGATAATGCAACAACCAATGGCTGTCAGAACTCCTGCTACTACGATCAAGGATGCAAATATGGACACTACCATCCCTTTCCATTTACCAAACCAAGATTCCAACCGTCCGGTGATGGAAGTGCCTGTTCCTAAGTTTTCTGCCAATTCACTGGCAAGGGTGGTAAGCCCTTGCAATGCTCTAGTTACTGTGCCATCCGGGGCAGTATTGTTGGGTATAAAAGTGCAACAATGGTTGCTCAGTATCACACACACACACACCTCCTTTCTCTGCGAGCATCATACCTAATGCTATTCTGTTTTCCCAAGCCATTTTGCTGGTGGCATCTAGTTGTTCAGCGATTCCTCTTATCGCAATCCCTTGTATAATTTATGAATCTCTGCTGATTATAGTAAATATAATTAATCCAATCCACATTCTTATTGATTGTTACCCACCAGAACAGTGACTCAAACCCTGCAGCAATTTGATTCCTGGCTTTCTGTTCATCGGGAACTCCTCTAGGCACCCCAATAGAATCTATGTACACTCTATCATTGAATGATACTCCTAAGCTTCTTTTACTTCTTCTGGGTATTTGTGATGTTTCTCTTTCAAATGCCAGGGTGAAGGGTATAGCTAATTGAACAAGTGCACAAGTGCCTCCCCAGTTAGATGGTAGGGTGGACCAGAGATCTGCCCTGGGGATCTCAAGTCTTGAGCAGTTTCCCATCGAGTCCTTGGTAGCATTCAAGGTCCTCGTGCACAAGGCAAATTCTCCCAGATGCCGGGTAGCACTCACACCCTGCCGTGAGAGGCAAGCTGTATGGTTACCTATAGCTGTGGAGAATGCAGGGGGAACCCTGATATTGCTATCACGCAAGGAAGGGAACAGCGAAGAGAGAGACTTACAGGCCTCATTTCCCCAGGCAGTCTTTTCTTGGTACAATGCAATCATACATCGCATCCCCTGGGAATCCCTGGTCCACCCCAATGGGAAGGGCACTATCTGGGCAATCAGTCGTCCCGAGGCACAAGCATAGCAATTGCTATGGCTGAGACTCTGGACAGTATATTTGACCCATTCTATCCAGGCATTCACATCCCCATACCCTGTTTCAATCTCAAATGTTTGAACTGCCGCATTTCAAAGAGGGCCTCCTGTTTTCTCCTTGAGTTTCTCCCTTTCTCTGATGGCAATAGAGGATCGTTTCCATACAGCTATTCTCAATCTGGCTGTTGGGTCTCTCCCAGTTATTTGTTCTCTCTGCTCAATTGTCGTTGGGCATTTAAATCTCCACAAGCTAACACCTCACAAGCATCAAACATGACGGATTGTGGTACATAACCCTCTGTCACAGTCACCCCTATTTTGACGGGGTATCCCGTCTTACTATTATCTGGTCATGCCTTTTCCAAGCTGCCAATTGACCAAGGCCTTCTCTGAGGCCTACAATCACTAGAAACAAAATTAATAATTGATTTTTCCCTGTCATTATTTTTAACCCTTAGGTTTCCAATAATTATCAATACAAAGAATAAGATATATGTACACTACTACTAGAACAAAAACCCCTTGGGAGCACTTCGATTCGCCATAGGCCAGTCCTTTCTCTCAATCACGAGTCACGCTCATTAGTTACCTGTGAAAATAAAAGGTTAGTTTACAATTGTAAGCTTTTATCCCGCTCAGAGTCCACTATAAGATTTTTCTCTTCGATTTCAACTTCCAACAAGTCTTCTGTAGGAACAGCTTCCCAGGTACTAGGGTCGACGGATGCCTTCACTCGAGTATAGTGAGTCCAACCTTTTTCCGCAGTCCTTACAGCTGTTTCAGTGATTAGTAATGGTCCTTCCCATTCAGGCCAGAGTTGATTCTTTCCAGGTCCGAATCAGGACCCAATTTCCTGGTTGATGGTGGTGGGGGTTTGAGCCAACAACCCACAGGTCCTGAGAGATGACAAACAAGAGGACAACCCCAGAATACTGTTCTTAAGAAAACTCTCTTGTTTCGAATTGCGGTATCTCATCCCTTCTGCCCAGATAGGACAATCCGAACAGCATCTCATATGGTGAAATTCCTATATCCTTTCTTGGTGCTGTTTAAACCTGGAGGAGTGCTAAAGGTAAGCATTTTACCCAAGGAAGTTGGGTTTCTAACACTAATTTAGTTAATTGCTTCTTTAATGTCTGGTTCATTCGGTCCACCTTCCCAGAAGAGGAGGGGTGCCAGGGGATGTGAAAATCCCACTCAATCTCTAAGGCCTGCATTAACCCTTGCAGTACTTGTGAAGGGAAATGACTTCCTTGATCTGAATCAATGTTTTCAGCTATCCCATATCTAGGGACTATTTGCTCCAGCGATACCTTAGCCACCGTGTTCGCAGTGGCAGATACCAAGGGGAAAGCTTACACCCATCCAGTCACGTGGTCAATTAGGAGAAACAAGTACTTAAGTCTCCCTGCTTTAGGTAACTCAGTAAAGTCTACCTGTGTACTTTGGAAAGGTCGAATCCCTGGCTCCCGTCCCCCTCTAGGTGGGTTACGGATGACCTTTTTATTTACCTTTTGACATATGGTACATCCTCTGCATATTTGCTTCACTAAAGTGTATATTCCTACACAGACATACTTTCTTAGCACAACATCACACATTGCTTGCACCTCCCAATGACTCTCTTGATGTAAAACGATTACTATTTGCCTCATTGGTGCTTTATTCAGCATTTCTCTCCCATCAGGGAGTATCCATTTTCCCTCAGACTTCGTGGCTCCTGATTCCTTAAAAAAAAATTTCTCTTAAAACTTTTTAGTTCTTTCTTAGTTTTCAACAATTCCCTGAATCCTCTCTGGATTTATTCTCCATTTTCCCTCAGACATCAGATGCCTTAAATACCTGACTTCTCTTTCTACATACTGTGATTTATTTTTCAGTACTCCCAAGCCCTGCTTTCCCAGAAAGTTGAATAGCTTGTTAGTAGCTTCCTTCACAACTGTTTTCTCCTGTCCTGACAATAAAAGATCATCCACATTTTGTAACAGTAATACCTCCTCAGGAGGTTGTAATTACTCCAAGATCTGTTCTAGAACTTGCCCAAATAAATTGTTTTTTTGTAGGCGACTTTGTAGGCTTTGTAGACTTTTGTAGGTGACTCCCTTCTCAGGGGGACAGAGGGCCCTATTTGTCAGCCTGACCCTACCTATAGGGAAGTCTGCTGCCTCCCTGGGGCCAGGGTCAGGGATGTTGCCAGAAAGCTTCCCAACCTGGTTCGCCCCTCTGACTACTATCTGCTTTTGATAGTCCAGGCTGGCAGTGATAATATTGAAGAGAGAAGCCTGAAGGCTATCAAAAGGGACTTTAGGGGACTGGGACGGTTAGTGGATGGAGCGGGAGTACAGGTGGTGTTTCCGTCCATCCCTACAGTAGCAGGGAGGGGTACAGAGTGGGCACGGAAAGCCCACCTGATTAACACATGGCTCAGAGGCTGGTGCCAACACAGAAATTTTGTTTTTTTTTACCATGGGGCGCTTTACTTGGCACCCGGCCTGATGGCCACAGATGGGTCCCTATCTCTAAGGGGAAAATGGATCCTAGCCCAGGAGCTGGCAGGGCTCGTTGAGAGGGCTTTAAACTAGGAAAGAAGGGGGACGGGGCTGGAATAAGGCTTGTTGGAGCTGTGCCAGGGGGAACAATGGCAAGGTCGGGGGAGAAGGCAATGGCCCAACTGAAGTGCATCTACACTAATGCATGCAGCATGGGTAACAAACAAGAGGAACTGGAAGCCATCGTGCAGCAGGCAGGCTATGACTTGGTTGCCATCACGGAAACGTGGTGGGACCACTCCCATGACTGGAGTGCTGCAATGCCTGGCTATAGGCTCTTCAGAAGGGACAGGCAGCAGAGAAGGGGTGGTGGTGTGGCTCTCTACATTAGAGAGTGTTTTGATGTTGTGGAACTTGAGGCTGGGAATGATAAGGTTGAGTCTCTGTGGGTTAGGATCAGAGGGAAGGCCAACAAGGCAAGCATCCTGGTGGGGGTCTGTTATAGACTGCCGAACCAGGATGAGGAGACGGATGAGGAGTTCTACAGGCAGCTGGCAGAAGTTGAGAAATTGTCAGCGCTCGTTCTCATGGGGGACTTCAACTTCCCAGACATATCCTGGAAGCACAACACAGCCCAGAGAAAGCAGTCTAGGAGGTTTCTGGAGAGCGTGGGAGATAGCTTCCTGACGCAGCTAGTTAGAGAGCCTACCAGGGGAGGTGCCCCGCTAGACCTTCTGTTCACAAACAGTGACGGACTGGTGGGAGATGTGGTGGTCAGGAGCTGTCTTGGGCAGAGTGACCACAAAATGGTTCAGTTCTCTATTCTTGGTGAAGTCAGGAAGGGGACCGGTAAAACCGCTGTCTTGGACTTCCGGAGGGCTGACTTTGAGCTGTTCAGGACACTGGTTGGCAGAGTCCCTTGGGAGGTGGTTCTGAAGGGCAGAGGAGTCCAGGAAGGCTGGGCACTGCTCAAGAAGCAAATCTTAAAGGCTCAGGAGCGATCTGTTCCCAGGTGCCCAAAGACGAGCCGGTGCGGAAGAAGACCGGCCTGGCTAAACAGAGAGTTGTGGCTCGAGCTTAGGAGAAAAAAGAGGGTTTATGATCTTTGGAAAAGAGGGCGGGCTACTCACGAGGACTATAAGGATGTTGTAAGGCTGTGCAGGGACAAAATAAGAAGGGCCAAAGCTCATCTGGAGCTCAATCTGGCTACTGCCGTTAAAGATAACAAAAAGTGTTTTTACAAATACATCAACACAAAAAGGAGGAGTAAGGAGAATCTCCATCCTTTACTGGATGCGGGGGGAAACTTAGTTACAAAAGATGAGGAAAAGGCTGAGGTGCTTAATGCCTTCTTTGCCTCAGTCTTTAGCGGCAAAACCAGTTGTTCTCTGGATACCCAGTACCCTGGGCTGGTGGAAGGGGATGGGGAGCAGAATGTGGCCCTCATAATCCATGAGGAAATGGTTGGAGACCTGCTACAGCACTTGGATGTACGCAAGTCGATGGGGCCGGATGGGATCCACCCGAGGGTACTGAGAGAACTGGCGGAGGAGCTGGCCAAGCCGCTTTCCATCATTTATCGGCAGTCCTGGCTATCAGGGGAGGTCCCAGTCGACTGGCGGCTAGCCAATGTGACGCCCATCTACAAGAAGGGCTGGAGGGTAGACCCAGGGAACTATAGGCCTGTTAGTTTGACCTCAGTGCCAGGGAAGCTCATGGAGCAGATTATCTTGAGGGTCATCACGCGGCACTTGCAGGGCAACCAGGCGATCAGGCCCAGTCAGCATGGGTTTATGAAAGGCAGGTCCTGCTTGACAAACCTGATCTCCTTCTATGACAAAGTGACACGCTTAGTGGATGAGGGAAAGGCTGTGGATGTGGTCTACCTTGATTTCAGTAAGGCTTTTGACACCGTTTCCCACAGCATTCTCCTCAAAAAACTGGCTGCTCATGGCTTGGACTGGTGTATGCTTCGTTGGGTTAAAAACTGGCTGGATAGCCGGGCCCAAAGAGTTGTGGTGAATGGAGTCAAATCCAGTTGGAGGCCGGTCACTAGTGGAGTCCCCCAGGGCTCAGTACTGGGGCCAGTCCTCTTTAATATCTTTATCGATGATCTGGATGAGGGCGTCCAGTGCACCCTCAGTAAGTTTGCAGATGACACCAAGTTAGGTGCATTTGTCGGTCTGCTCGAGGGTAGGAAGGCTCTGCAGGAGGATCTGGATAGGCTGGACCGATGGGCTGAGGCCAACTGTATGAAGTTCAACAAGGCCGAGTGCCGGGTCCTGCACCTGGGGCGCAACAACCCCGAGCAGAGCTACAGGCTGGGAGATGAGTGGTTGGAAAGCTGCCTGGCAGAGAAGGACCTGGGAGTACTGGTTGATAGTTGGCTGAATATGAGCCAGCAGTGTGCTCAGGTGGCCAAGAAGGCCAACAGCATCCTGGCTTGTATAAGAAGCAGCGTGGCCAGCAGGTCTAGGGAAGTGATTGTCCCCCTGTATTTGGCTCTGGTGAGGCCGCACCTCAAGTACTGTGTTCAGTTTTGGGCCCCTCACTACAAGAAGGACACGGAGGTGCTCGAGCGAGTCCAGAGAAGGGCAACGAAGCTGGTGTGGGGTCTGGAGAACAAGTCTTACGAGGAGCAGCTGAGGGAGCTGGGATTGTTCAGCCTGGAGAAGAGGAGGCTCAGGGGCGACCTTATCGCTCTCTACAGGTACCTTAAAGGAGGCTGTAGAGAGGTGGGGGTTGGTCTATTCTCCCACGTGCCTGGTGACAGGACGAGGGGGAATGGGCTAAAGTTGCGCCAGGGGAGGTTTAGGTTGGATATTAGGAAGAGCTTCTTTACCGAAAGGGTTGTTAGGCATTGGAATGGGCTGCCCAGGGAAGTGGTTGAGTCACCATCCCTGGAGGTCTTTAAGAGACGTTTAGATGTTGAGCTTAGTGATATGGTTTAGTGGAGGACTTGTTAGTGTTAGGTCAGAGGTTGGACTGGGTGATCTTGGAGGTCTCTTCCAACCTAGATGATTCTGTGATTCTGTGGTGGCCCTGTAAACCCCTGAGGTAAAACTGTCCATCTGTATTGTTGTTTCCACCCCCATTTCAGGGTCTTTCCAATCAGAGGTGAATATTTCTTTCCTCTCAGGGCCTGAGAGCACTCCATTAATAACACTGTTATTCCAGTCTAACAATTTACTATTTGAATGCCCAATTTCATCATCAAATCCCTTCCCAACAAGTTAGTCCCTGCCTTGGGTACATACAATAATTGCCCAGTGATCATTTTATCCCCTAGTCTCAGCCTGGTATCCCCCAAAAGTGGCACTGTTATCCCAGCCCCTTCTACCCCATCACTTTTTAGGGTTTCATTAGTTAATTTAATCCCTGATACTTTACAGGCCAGTAATGACCTAGCTGCCCCAGTGTATTGGGTTCGATGGCAAGGTTCAAGGGGGCGGCTGCAGTGGCAGCCCCCATGAGAAGAATCCAGAAGCCTCCCCATGGCAGGTAAGGGACAATTTCATCTGGCCCCAAAGGGGCCCACCGCTGCCCAGAGCCAAGCCATGAGCAACACAGTCCCTGCCTCTGTGAAAGCACATCCAAGAAAACGAAAACAAACAAACAAACAAAAGCTTGCTGTTTAACAGCAGCTGGGAAAGCGAGGAGCGAGAAACCTCCCCGCAGACACCAAAGTCAGAGCAGAAGGAGGGGGTGGAGGCGCTCCAGGCGCCAGAGCCGAAGCCCCCTGCGGCCTGTGGAGAAGCCCCTGGTGGAGCAGGCTGCCCCCCCCCATCCCCCCCCTTCTCGATACTTGGGAAACTGACCAAACACCACAGCCAATATACCAAAACTTCTAGACTGTTACTTAGATAATGCCTTCATCCTCTTTCCCTGCTCATTCAACTTCAAACAGCTCTGTCAAACACTACATACCACACCTTTAACACCTTCAATAACCCTTTTTAACACTTCTTTTTATCTTTCTCCAGCCTGTACTTTCCCATTTTCCTTCTCTCCTCCTTCTTCCACTCCGGATATTCCTATTTGAAGTGGCCAGCCTGGCCACACTTAAAACATCCCATCAAAGCCTGCCCCTGCTAGGATTCAGGCCGCAACACAGGTAGCTTTCCTTGCCTGCCATTCCTTCATCTCTCTTCCTCTCCTTTCCATCCTGGCCCTGACTACCTGCTACACTGTCAATACCACTAGTTTCGCTCTCTGCTTTTCCTTCTCATCTCCCCTCCTGACACACACCTTCAGGGCCTCCCGCAGGAGGGCCCCCCAGTGACTGTTCACTACATCCCCCCACCTTCTGGAGCTTTTTTTCTGTGTATCTTGCCAGGCTTTAATCACAAAATGAACTTTCAAGAGCCCTTGGGATACCGGGTCCTCGGGATTCTTCCTCAAGTACTTTCTCATTCTGACCCCAAGTCTCATATGATTTCTGTGTTGCACACTATTATTATTCCAGCCAGGATCGGCAAGTGGTTATTTCTGCCCTGCCGGTATTACCCCTGGTCCTGGAGGATGAGCTCTCTCCCATTTTTGTATAGCAGCTCTCCTCCCGATCATTCCCATTTCTTTCCCTGTAAACAACATACTTATAGACAATTTCCCCCCCAAGAGTATAAGTTAGGTCCTAGGAACTGGTCTAATTGTTCAGCTAGCCTGATGGGGTCCTCAATTAAAGACTTCATCTCCTTCTTAAAACTCCTAACCTCTCTGCTGGTAAGGAGGGGGGGAAGTTCACCTAAGAGGATACACAGTTAGTGTTAGTACTGTTAGTATCAGGGAAGGCGAAACTCTCAGTACCTCTTCTACCTTGTTCTAATTCTTGCCAGAGCCTAGAGTACGCTCCTTCTCTAGGGGCAGTGTTAATTGCAGTCCCTGTCTCCCTTCCTGGAGCGACTGCTGCTGCCACCGGTGCAATATTAGGATTATAGGGAGCATAACTTGGCTCCTTCTCCGAAAAAGGAATCTTATTGTTTACACATAAATTTAAAGCCTGAATTTTCATCAGACCCGTATTTTGGCCAAAATACTGCTGTTTCCTTAATTGGTTCTTTTGTCCTGACTGATACACAATATTTAACCTTTTTTTTTTTTTTCTTTCTTTTATCATCTCCTCTGATTTTGATATTATTTTTCCAATTTCTTAAAATTCTTCAGGAAGACCTGTCGGCAGGCACTCCCCCGGGGATATCTCCCTGTCCCCTGGAACTCATATTTCCCATTTTTCCTAGCCCTTGTCAGTGTGCTGCTACAGAAATTTCCCTCCTGCAGGGTACCACACACTAATGTTCCGATTCTGGAAAATGGGGGTGTACTGCCAAGCACTTCCCCGTGCAAGGGGTACCGCACACCTATGAGTTTACCAGATTCCCTGGTGTACTGCCAAGCACTTCCCCATGCAAGGGCTACCGTACACCAAATTTCCCTGGTGTACTGCCAAGCACTTCCCCGTGCAAGGGCTTACCATACACCAAATTTCCCGAGACTCTTCCTTTCTCTCCCTTATCTCACGCTTTGTCCGTCTCCGGCCACGCCCCTCGCGGAGCTACAGAACCGCAGATCAGGACTCCACACTCGCTTCGTACAGAAGTACGTCTCAATCACACGTCACACAGAGTCTCGACCCCCAAGGTAATACTTAATATTTCTTACCTTGGTCTGTGCACAGAGTTACCGGATCAATTCTTAACCCCGGAGTGCCTACCTTCTTCCCTTCCCCACTACTTCATGGATCCTGCCTCTTTAATCAGTCTCGGGCCCTCTGTCAGCTCTCCGCAGAACTGCCACCGTCGATGCACAGGACCGCTGAAATCAGCGGGGCATGCCTTCCTGCTGCTGCGGCGGTGGGGCTCCCCGGTAGGTGACTGGATCCCGGACGAGCCCCCAAATTGTGAGAAACACTCCGTAGCCAATAACTTCGGCTCAGGCAAGGATCTCAGTGAAGTAGTAATTTATTCGCGATTGCAATGGCAGGCATCCCACAAGCAGGAGCACACCTACTAGTCACATAGTATGGTTTATATACTTTCTTTCCTTGATGACCGGGACCCTCCCCTGTTTCCCCATTGACTGGGTAATCCAGGTTCACAACCTATCCGATGCTTCACAGACAATACGTGGCCTTCAGTTGCCGACCTGTTAAATTTCAAATATCTTTTGACTTTTTTACTGTTTGAAGTGGTAATGTTTCTTCACTTATCTGACTTGACTTGACACCGTGATTTTCACCTAATTGCTCTAAGGAGTCTTGTTGTCTGCAAGGTCGCCTGCTAAGCTTTCTTATCACTGCAAGCATATCTCAATACCCCATTCCTTACCTTTAAACAATGTAACTCTGCAAAAACAACATTTTTATTCCCACAGCAGCCTGTCCCCCTGCAGCCCATGGAGTACCACGGTGGAGCAGGGTTCCATGCTGCAGCCCGTGGAGGAGACCACGGTGGAGCAGGTAGACCTACACCGACGGAGGCTGCGGCCTGTGGAAGACCTCTGCCAGAACAGATTCTGGGCCAGACCTGTAGCCCATGGAGAGGAGACCATGCAGGAGCAGGTGACCTGGCAGGAGCTGCTGCCCGTGGGGGACCCAGGTTGGAGCAGTGTGCTCCTGAGGGATGGACCCCGTGGTACGGACCCATATCTGGAGCAGTTCTTGAAGAGCTGCTGCCTGTGAGAAGCCCACGCAGGATCAGTTCGGCAAGGACTGCATCCCGTGGGAGGGACCCCACGTTGGAGCAGGGGACGAGAGTGACCAAGAAGGAGCAGCGGAGAAGAAGCGCTATAGACTGACCATAACCCCCATTCCCCCGTTCCCCTGCGCCGCTCGGGGGGAGGAGGTGGAAGAGGGTGGATGGGGGGGGAAGGTGCTTTTGGTTTCTCTCCTTTGTTTCTCACTTCTCTAGCTTGTTAGTAATAGGCAATAAATCTTACCATCTCCCTACTCTGAGTGTGTTTTGCCCGTCACGATAATTGTTGAGTGATCTCCCCGTCCTTATCTCAACCCTTGAGCCCTTTGCATCGTATTTTCTCCCCGTTCCTCTTTCAGGAGGGGGAGTGAGAGAGCGGTTGTGGTGGAGCTCGGTCGCCCACCCGAGTAAAACCACCACACTCACCTCCCCTGTACTCCTCTGCTCCCCCGAGAGCATCAAGACCAGCACCCACTGCCCCTGATGCTGGAGGCAGGATGCAGAGTGATAAAGTGCTTCTAATCCATCAGCGTCAAAGGATAAATTATCATCAGCCTCCGCAGAGGGTGAGGTTCGCCTCGCCCCGACCTTCGTGCTGCCAGCTCCAGCTCTGATGACATTCCCCATAGGACAGCAAAAGCCTTGGTGACATTTCAGGGTCCTCCAAAAGAGAGGAGGAAGCCATCTTCTTGCAAAATGCAGGCACGGAGTTACAGTCTGGATGGTGCAATGCAAGAAGAGAGGGGGCAATGTGGGGTGGGAGGAGGGAGGGCTGCAAGTGTCCCTTTAAGGATATCATACCACTGTTAATATTTACACAAATTCATGCAAGTCTCTGTAATCTGCAAGCCTGATCACATTGTAAAAAGGCTGATAAAGTGCTGAGTTCTGTCTCGATCATTTAGTTTTGCTTTCACATTTTTGTCCCTCTTGAGAACAGTTACTAGGCTGAGTTGGTGTATCTTGTACCCAATAAAGATATTAAGAGCCCTTTAATCAACTGCTGCACAATCAGCAGCTTATTTTGCCATGGAGGTAAACAGCATTGGTGTGAGAAGTTTGCTGTGTGTGACTCGGAGCTCACTGAAAAACATCCTTGGGGAGTATTCAGTGCATGCACAGGTGGCGGGCTGGGCTGGACAGCCTTGTCCCATGCGGCTGCAAACCTGGTGGCTTTCCTGTCCTCGCAGGGGCACAACAGGCATTGCACAGTCCGCATGGACGCTTGCAGGGTGAGGTGTGTTTTCAGGGTGTCATTAGGGACAAACCCAGGGAATGGCACTGAGGAATGTGGCTGGAGCACTGGCATGATGCCACCCGCTGTCCTGGTCCCTGCTACCACCGTGCTGCAGCACGGTGTGGGGTGAGGCATTGAGCAGCAGGGGAAGGGATCCATGCAGAGCAAGGGATCTGTGCAGAGCAAGGGATCCGTGCAAGGCTTGGGGCTGTCAGGATTGTACCAGCTTGGGAGGTTAGAAAGGAGCAGCAGAGCCCCACCAGATGTTGATTTATGCTTTCCCTCATGCTCTTTGTGTGCAGTGCAAGCTCTTTTACTGTGAGCACCAGTGCACATACAGAGGTCTCCTGTGCTCTTCTTGTGCTGATGGAGGTTTGGGAGGTGTTTTTGTCTTGCTCTGTGTATGAAAAGGGAAAAGAAGGGCTCTGGAGCTGCAGGGAGTAAGGCTTGTGAACCCATTCCAGCACTTCACAGAGTGCTTGAGATAGTCTCCTGCAAAGACAAGCTTTATGTGACCAAGAGACTTAGGTAGAGGGCAGGCGTCTCCCAGAGCAGCCCATTGCTCTGTGCACATCTCTGAGGCTTGCTGTGTCCACCCCCACGCACCCCAAAAACCCTCACACAAAGCCCTCCCCAGCTTGTCCTCCTCTGCTGCATGTCCCCCTGTGTCTCTGGGATGTGCTGGCACACACGTAGCCAGGGACGGGGCTGAGTGCCAGCTGGCCTTGGACTCTGCACAAACAAAGGCAAGAGGAGGCTCGGTGCCTTCCTGCTCCTTCCCAGTGGGTGGCCAGATTTTTCTGCTGGCCAGGATTTTTCAGAGAGGCAGGGACCTTGAGTTAAGCATTGTTAGGGCACGGCAAGGAGCCAGGAGAGTTCTTGCCCCGCAGGACACAAGGTCAAAGGATCAGCATGGCACGCTCCCTCCTGGACAGTGTGTATGTCCTCATCTGCAACCACTTCCTCAGGACGTGACAAAGGCTTGGTAGGTGACAGCCTCCCAGGAATGAAAGGCAGGGAAGAGCCTCTGCTGCTGGTACCCCTCATCCCAGCCTTATCTTCTTGCGATGCATCCATCTGCACCTAAATGCAGCAGCTCCCCATCCTCAGCTGTGTGCTTTCTGCCCAGACAAGGCACTTCCACTTGCTTTAAACTTGCCATGTGGTCACTGCAGGGATGGACATAGTTCATGTCAGACCTGGGGACAACAGGCACTCTGGAGCTGCTGGGTTGGCCCCGGGAGCACTGTAGCAGCACACAGGGAGAAGGTTTCTAACAGCAGTGAAGGAGGCTTTAAAAGACCTTCATGGTTTCCAGGGGTCCAGAGCATTTCTAAGGGGACTGTGGCATTGTAAGGACAGAGGAGGGCAGCTCAGGTGCCCAGCAGGCTCCAATGTTATACTTTCAGCCTGCAGGTGAGGAGCAGCCCTGGACCTGCTGCCCAGCCCTCCCAGCAGCTCCCTGCTCACACAGCAGCTGGGCTCGGGGCTGCCTGAAGGAAGGACCTGGCTGCCTTTGTATTCCATCACTCTGATGCCCTGAGTCCTCTCCCCTCCTTTTCCTGTAAGGAAGGGATCCACAAGCATGTCCCTCCTCAGCAGGGCATGGGGCCAGTCTGCCTTATCAGACACAAAATAGCCAGCCAGGGACTTTCCACTCTTTGCTGCTGTGCCCAAGTAGGACTACCAGCCTGGTACATTGGATTGTCTTTGGAGACTTCCCCAGCTCCCTTGTCCTCTGCGCCCTTTGCACTCTTGGCAGCTCTGCCTTTCAGCTTTGCTCTCTCTGATGACATTTTGCTGGCCCTGTCACCTTCTGCCTGGAAATCCTCGGACACAAGTATCCCTTAGGAAGGCTGGGAAGGAAGATGCAGAACCTTTTGCCCCATGGGAAGCCCCCACAGCTCCAGCCTCCATGGCTTCCTCCTTTGCAGGCAGCTGAGAAAAATGCTCACTTGGGAATTTTTGTGTTGGACTCTGTGCTGTCCCTGATGACCTGTGTATTAGGGACACAGAGCTGCAGACTCTTCAGACCAGCTCTGGTACCCACCCTCACACTCCTGACTTTCAGAGAAAGACCTTTGTAGCAGATCCATATCAAAGCATTGCAGAATTGCCAAGACTGGTGAAGATGAAGAATTACTTCATCTTCCCACTCAGTCTGGCACTGGAGAGCAGCTCTGTTGGAAGAGAACAAGCAATACTGAGCAGACTGAGACCATTCAAGCACTGGCCCAGAAAGCAGAATGAGCAGGCTGAAACCCAGAAACCTTGTGTGAGTGCCACCAGCCGTACCTTACAAGGGACAATAACCAGAGCAGGAGGAATCCTTCCCAGGCCGAGATGAAGAGGTTCTAGTAGCAGGAGAGCAATGACCCTCCTGAAACCCAGCCAGAGCTCTTGTAGAAAAGCCTGGTGGGGTCACATTTGTAGGGGTCAATGCCCTGCTGGAAGAAGTTGTTCTGTGCTTGCATTTGCCTGCATGTAGTATGGGAAAGGCTGCAGCCTCTGAACTGATTAATAAAATGAGGCAGAGCCCCTCTGGACAGCTGGGAGCTTCTGTGCGGCACAGGCTTGCCCCAACAGCCAGCACAGCCCGTGATGGATGGCCTGGCATGTCCTGGCACACTGCGGCCTCACAGCACTCACTTGAGACAGCTGAAGCACAAGGAAGACAAATGAGATCCAGAGAAACCCAACCTGCTGTTGGCCCCCTCCATCTCCATTTACATGTCTGTTTTCTCTTCCAAGTCCATGTATCTTCTTTGTTTAGGAGCGTGTGTGGCTCTTGGTCCGATTCCAGATGTTTTCTGCTTGAGACCTTCCTCATTCTGTAACAGCATTGAGCACAAACACATTGGGGCCCATTTTGGTTAAATTTCCCTTGCTTCAGATGCTTCAGATCTTGCATGAACACCAAATCACAGTTCCCACAACTTCATGCAGCCCTCAGAAAAACAGCATACAGCAAAGAAAACCCACTTCACCTACTGGGGCACTGATAGACCAGACTAATGGAAAACAAAGGATTTGGAAGGACTGCCACAGGTCATCCAGTCCCTCCTGTGCCAAGCCAGGGCCAGTGCAACTCAAAGCTTTCCAACAGGCCATGGTCTAACCGTAAAATCTGCAGCAGTGGAGAGGCAGCATTTCCTCAGCTGACACTTCTTGATAAGTGGAATTTCCCCTCAAGATCTGACCCCAAGGTCTCCTGTGACTTCTTGTCCTATCAGAAGTGAATTCAGAGAACAGTTTCTTTACTTTCTCTTTGAAGCAGCAGCCTCCTGTACATTTGGAGGCCATCTCATCTGTTCCTGTAAACCCACATTCCTTCAGCCAGTACTTGGAGGCCAGGGCATCCAAACCTCTGAACACTGCTCTCCTCTACAGCTCTCTCAAGTGGGCACCTGTGGTGGTTTTACTCAGGTGGGCAACCGAGCTCCACCACGGCTGCTCTCTCACTCACCCTCCTCAAAGAGGAAGGGGGAGAAAATACGACACAAAGAGCTCAAGGTTTCAGATAAGGATGATTTAATTAAAGAGAAAAGGGAGAGGGGGAAAAAAAAGGAAAGAAAAAAATAAATAAAGCAAAGGCCGCACGGAAGCACAGAGAGAGAAAAGCAGTTACTGTCTACTTCCCATCAAGGAGCGATGTTCGGCCACATCCTGGGAAGCAGGGCCTCAATACACGTAGCAGTTGTTCGGGAGGACAGATGCTTCCACAGCGAGAGCCCCCCCCCCCCCTCCTTCCGCTTTCCCACCTTTTATTGCTGAGTATGACACCACACAGCATGGAATATCCCTTTGGTCGGTTTAGGTCAGCTGCCCTGGTGATGTCCCCTCCCCATCACTTTCCCACCCCCAGCCTGCTGGCTCTTGGGGGCTTGGAGGGAGTCCTGATGCTGTGCCAGCACTATGCAGTAATAGACACAACACTGGAGTGATACCAGTGCTGTTCCAGCTACGAGTGCAGAGCACAGCACTGTGTGGGCTGCTGCAGGGAAAGGTGACTCCATCCCAGACAGACCCAGCACAACTTCCACCCCTTATTCTATGTGACATTTGTGTCACACTCAGGTCCCACATACTTTAGTATATAGATATTCTCATCACCATTGTTCCCTGCCCATTAAAAGATGTATAGGTCTGTACTTCTTTTCATTCCATAGGCCTCCCCCCAAAATGTTCATAAAAACTGTTGATGGTTTCAGCATCATCTGCCAAAGTGGTTGCACAGGGCAGGCAGAGTTGGTTTTCTGGATGCCAGCACCACCTTAGCTCATGTCACTGCTTCACTTGCCCGGTTCCTTGTGAAGTTGACCTGTCATTGGTTCTGAAATGTCTTCCTACAACACATAACTTAGATTACAGATTAGATTTCTCCCAAGGTTAAATCTCCTTGAGGCATGCACTTGATATCCCCATCCTTTTGCATGACCAACCAGGTGTACCCTGGTCCTTGGGTGAAGACAATCCCACGAGTGGGTTTGCCTTTTCCCAAGGCATGAGCAACCCACACTGCTGTCCTGGTTTCGGCTAGGATAGAGATAATTTTCCTCCAAGTAGCTGGTAGGGTGCTGTGTTTTGGATTAGGATGAGAAGAATGTTGATAACACCCTGATGTTTTAATTGTTGTAGAGCAGTGCTTACACCAAGCCAAGGACTTTTCAGCTTCTCGCTCTGTCCTGCTAGCGAGCAGGCTAGGGGTGCAGCAGGAGCTGGGAGGGGACAGACCCAGGACAGCTGACCCAAACTGGCCAAAGGGGTATTCCATACCATCTGACGTCATGCTAAACAATATATAGGGGTGGCTAGCTGGGGTGGGGGGGCCGGCTGCTCGGGGATAGGCTGGGCATCGGTCAACGGGTGGCGAGCAATTGCATTGTGCATCACTTGTTTGTACACATTATTATTAGTAGTACTATTATCATTATTATTATTATTTTCCATTTTTTCCTGTCATAATAAACAGTCTTTATCTCAACCCACAGGCTTTCATTTCTTTCTAATTCTCTCCCCCATCCCGGAGAGGGAGGGGGGAGGGTGAGCAAACGGCTGTGTGGCGTTTAGCTGCCGGCCGGGTTAAACCACAACAGTCGTTTTTGGCGCCCAACGTGGGGCAAAGAAGGGTTGAGATAACGACAGATCTGACCAGAGTGTGTTAAACTAAAACTGGTATAAGTATTCAACCTGCTTAATAGTTGCTAGTCACAATGTTGATTGCCTTAATCTCAGGTCTGCTGTGCCTGTTTTCCAAATTGAGTTTTATAGCACGTTACTTTCTGTATGTGCTCCCTGTCATGCTGTTTATCCTTTCCGGGCCCTGGTTTAAGATCATTGTTTTACTGTGTGGTGTAACACTGGCTTATGATATGATGAAATTTCTGGTCATGACCCTAACCTGGTATTTGTACTCAGCACTGTCATCGACTCTATACTTCGGAAATCATATCTCGGAAACTCTTAACAATTACACCTATTGCCTTTTTTCATCAGGGAGTCAATCTGTGGAGGGGACAGGGGGAGATATTTTTCCCTACTTGTTCACTCTCCCTTTCTCCTTCACCACCCTCTTCTCCTCCAGGCTAGTTACAATAGTTCTTCAAGATTTTGAATATCCTTGGGATGTTCAGACCAGCATGTTATTATTGTTATGTCTCCCAAATGCGCTTCAGGTTTTGTCTAAGTTTAAACAAATACTTAAGAGTGTCATCCAGAGATCTGGCCTGAAGCGAGATAGTTGTGAGTGGCAGGGAGTGTGGGAGGATATGGGCAGGTTTCTAGAGCAGTGGGAGCCTCCAGTGTTTTGGGCATTCACCCCTGAACAACGGAAAAATCCTAAAAAACTGGTAGAATGCTTGAAAAAGGGGTGTCATCACTCTGGCAATTCCAAAGAGACACAAATCACTGCAGCGTGCTGGGGTCTGGCTTGTGCCTATCAAGCTGCAATCGATGCTACTATAAACCTAGTGACAGACCCTGTGGCCACTCCAAGTCCTGTGACAGGCCCAACAGCCACTCCAACCCCTGCAGCCACTCCAACCCCTACGATGGACCCCACGGCCTCTCCAGCTCCTGTGGCCTCTCCAGCTCCTGCGGCCTCTCCAGCTCCTGTGACAGGCCCTGCAGTTTTTCCAGCTCTTGTGACAGGCCCTGTGGTTGTTCCAGCTCCTGTGATGGGCCCAGCAGTCATTCCAGTCCCTATGACGGGCCAAGCAGTCATCCCAGCTCCTGTGATGGGCCCAGCGGTCATCCCAGCTCCTGTGACAGGTCAGGTGGTTGTTTCAAACCCTGTGGCTTGCCCAGCGTGTATTTTAATACAAAGCGGGGATAGGTTATGAATACCTATAGGCGTATTGGGAAACTTCATGCATATGTAACTTTTTACTGCATATAACCAAAGCAAGTTACCGCGTTAAGGTGCGCATGCCTTTGGGAGCTATCCCACATGCGCCCGGCGCCGAAATAAACCACATACCTACTTTATAACTCATTTGCTTTGAGTTGTAGAGTTCTTCCAGGAATCATTTTGGCGAGCCAGCCAGGAGGCTCTCTGCCTGCCCACAGGAGTGGCCGCGCCACAGACATCCTAGCGCGCACCGGGCACAATTCCCTGGAGGACCTCCACTCCTTGGTTGCTCACTGAGGGGGCAGACAACGACCTGCTGGACCGTGGACAAACGGTATGTGTAACAGTACAGGAAGGGCCTATAAGTCGTACGCGTGGTTGGGGCAGCTGGTAAATCGAGCAGAGACGTCTGGCGTGCAGCATAGTCCCCATAAGGGAGGAGGGTGCCCTACAGGCTGACCGATAGAGTGGTCAAGGGGGATTTGCTGACCGATGGAACAGCCACTAGCGATCTTGGGAGCAGATCGAGCAAATCCGAGGTTACCGCTGCATCCCAGTTTTGGGAGCCAGGACGGACCTGCTAATGACTGTATAAGAAGCAGGAGAAGGGTAAGCGGGCCTCTCACAATTGTGACAAGGTTATCTGGGTAATATTTGCAGCTGCTGGAGGGATATTAATTGGAGTGTTACTAATTGTATGTCTTATTTGTGGATCTCTGGGTATCTCATGATGAAAGCATTTGTGTAAGTGCATGTGTTTGAGACAAAGTATTGTTGTGAAGTGAGTTACTCCACGAGGAACACGTCCAGAGATGATACAAACAAGTTTGCTTATTGTTTTAAGTGATATATTCTTGTGGTATGAACGAGATGTGCAAGGGGCCTCTCTGTGTGATTGCGTGATTGTGCTGTGTGAGTGAGACGCAGCATCGCTGCGAAGCGAGTGCAGAGTTCCGTTCTGCGGTTCTGTATTCTCCGCGAGGGGAATGGCCGGAGACGAACAAAACGCATGACAGACTGAAAGGAAGTGCTGTTTTATCCAAGTGTTTATTGGTGGTGCCCAATATACGGGCCCGGCGGTGCATCTTGTAATCCTATTTTTTGTTCTTAAATGTTTTGAGTGTGACAAGGAGGAAGGTGGGAGCATTATCTAAGTAACAGTTTAGAAGTTTTGGTATATTCGCTGTGGTGTTTGGTCGGTTTCCCACGTATCGGGGGGGGGGAGGGGGGTGCTGACTGATTATCAAAGCGGTAGAACAGAGAGAGTCACTTCTTTGGTGGTTCGGGCTTGAGTCCTGGGAATTTGGTAAGAAGGGGGAGAGCGAAGTTATTTAGGCCTCAATACCTTTTTAAACCCTCATATTGATGGATACGTAGCAGTGATTCCTTGTTTTGTGTGAGCTTACTAACAAAGTGCATGAGAAAAATTGGCATTCGGCTTGAAATTCGGTCCTGCTGAAATGTAAATTTTGTGAAAAAGGTGGTATTGTTTGTCTGGAAGACGGAGGGCTGAGTGCTTCAGGTGTTTTCCCGAAGCCCTGTGGATTTATGATTGGAACGGGGCTCATTAAGAATCTGAAATAGTAAAGTTTGTATGTAGAAGGAAGAGTTTAATCCCAGAGAATTGGGACGTTTGGGAAGAAGATTAGGAAAAGATAGTAAAAACCTGCAATAAAAAGGTTTGCGTGGAAATTGAAACAAGGGACAGTAACTAATAAGGAATAGTAATAAATAAATAAAAGGGAATGGGAAATCAAGGAAATGGGTAATATCCAAAACAAAGACGTTTTAAAGAAAGCCTCCTTGGGTGCATATTGGCACATTGGAAGGGTATTGTTAGAACTGGGGGGCACAGAAAGCAAGAGGACTTTCATTAAGTATTGCAATCAATGGTGGCCACTATATAAGCTAAACGGCCACTTTATGGATCAATCGACTATAACAGTGTCTTGCAATTAATGTTGTTTTTGAGGAGAGAAGGAAAATAGGATGAAATGTTGTATACTGATACGTTGTTTCAGCATTTTAGAGGGAAAAGGTATGGAATTAAGTTGGTCCCTGACTGAGCCTTTGGTGTTGGCATTAGAAAAGTACAGGCTGGAGAAAGATAAAGCAAGTGTTAAAAGGGTTGTTGAAGGTGTTAAAGGTGTGGCATGTAGTATTTGACAGAGCTGTTTGAAGCTGAATGAGCAGGGAAAGAGGATGTAGGAATGTTAATAGTTCCGCCTCAACCCGAGGCTGAGATCTCAAAATCACCGGTGTGAGCCCTCTGGGGCAGAGGGATCATGATGGGTCCAAGAGAGTTGTCATGGAAACAGGAAAAGGCGTATTTATTTGCAATGCTTGAAATTTAAATTGGGAAAAATGATTGTAATTCGTCAATTTTTACACTTACCCAATTTGCCAAGGTCAGACACAGACACAGACACAGACACAGATTTCTAGGTTGGAAGAGACCTCAAGATCATCGAGTCCAACCTCCGACCTAACACTAAGCACTCCACTAAACCATATCGCTAAGCTCTACATCTAAACGTCTTTTAAAGACCTCCAGGGATGGTGACTCCACCACCTCCCTGGGCAGCCCGTTCCAATGCTTAATAACCCTTTCGGTAAAGAAGTTCTTCCTAACATCCAACCTAAAACTCCCCTGGCGCAACTTTAGCCCATTCCCCCTCGTCCTGTCACCAGGCACGTGGGAGAACAGACCAATCCCCACCTCATTACAGCCTCCTTTAAGGTACCTGTAGAGAGCGATAAGGTCTCCCCTGAGCCTCCTCTTCTCCAGGCTGAACAAGCCCAGCTCCCTCAGCCGCTCCTCGTAAGACTTGTTCTCCAGACCCCTCACCAGCTTGGTCGCCCTTCTCTGGACTCGCTCGAGCACGTCCATGTCCTTCCTGTAGCGAGGGGCCCAAAACTGAACACAGTACTCGAGGTGCAGCCTCACCAGAGCCGAGTACAGGGGGACAATCACTCCCCTAGACCTGCTGGCCACACTGCTTCTTATACAGGCCAGGATGCTGTTGGCCTTCTTGGCCACCTGAGCACACTGCTGGCTCATATTCAGCCGACTATCAACCAATACTCCCAGGTCCTTCTCGGCCAGGCAGCTTTCCAACCACTCATCTCCCAGCCTGTAACTCTGCTTGGGGTTGTTGCGCCCCAGGTGCAGGACCCGGCACTTGGCCTTGTTGAACTTCATACAGTTGGCCTCAGCCCATCGCTCCAGCCTATCCAGATCCTCCTGCAGAGCCTTCCTGCCCTCGAGCAGATCGACACACGCACTTAGCTTGGTGTCATCTGCAAACTTACTGAGGGTGCACTGGACGCCCTCATCCAGATCATCGATAAAGATATTAAAGAGGACCGGCCCCAGTACCGAGCCCTGGGGGACACCACTTGTGACCAGCCTCCAACCAGATTTGACTCCATTCACCACAACTCTCTGGGCCCGGCTATCCAGCCAGTTTCTAACCCAGCGAAGCGTACGCCAGTCCAAGCCCCGCGCAGCCAGTTTCTTGAGGAGAATGTTGTGGGGAACGGTGTCAAAAGCCTTACTGAGGTCAAGGTAAACCACATCCACAGCCCTTCCCTCATCCACCAAGCGTGTCACTTTGTCATAGAAGGAGATCAGGTTCGTCAAGCAGGACCTGCCTTTCGTAAACCCATGCTGACTGGGCCTGATCGCCTGCTTGCCCTGCAAGTGCCGCGTGATGACCCTCAAGATAATCTGCTCCATGAGCTTTCCTGGCACTGAGGTCAAACTGACAGGCCTATAGTTCCCCGGGTCTGCCCTCCGGCCCTTCTTATAGATGGGTGTCACATTGGCTAGCCGCCAGTCAACTGGGACCTCCCCCGATAGCCAGGACTGCCGATAAATGATGGAAAGCGGCTCGGCCAGCTCCTCTGCCAGTTCTTTCAGTACCCTCGGGTGCATCCCATCGGGCCCCATCGACTTGCGCACATCCAAGCTCCGTAGCAGGTCGCCAACCATTTCCTCATGAATAGCGAAGGCCACATCCTGCTCCCCATCCCCTTCCGCCAGCTCAGGGCACTGGGTGTCCAGAGAACAACCGGTATTGCTGCTAAAGACTGAGGCAAAGGCGGCATTAAGCACCTCAGCCTTTTCCTCATCCTTAGTAACCAGGTTTCCCCTCGCATCCAGTAAAGGATGGAGATTCTCCTTAGTCCTCCGTTTCGCATTGATATATTTGTAAAAGGATTTTTTGTTGTCTTTAATGGCAGTAGCCAGGTTGAGCTCCAGATGAGCTTTGGCCTTTCTAATTTTCTCCCTGCACAGCCTCGCTACATCCTTGTAGTCCTCCTCAGTGGCCTGCCCTTTTTTCCAAAGATTATAAACCCTCTTTTTCCTGCTAAGCATAAGCCGCAACTCTCTGTTGAGCCAGGCCGGTCTTCTTCCACGCCGGCTCATCTTTGGGCACGTGGGGACGGACCGCTCCTGTGCCGTTAAGATTTCCTTCTTGAGGAGCGCCCAGCCTTCCTGGACTCCTCTGCCCTTCAGAACCACCTCCCAAGGGACTCGGCCAACCAGCGTCCTGAGCAGCTCAAAGTCAGCCCTCCAGAAGTCCAATACAGCAGTTTTACTGGTCCCCTTCCTGGCCTCGCCAACAATAGAGAACTCTACCATTTCGTGGTCACTCTGTCCAAGATGGTTTCCGACCACCACATCTCCCACCAGTCCTTCTCTGTTTGTGAAGAGAAGGTCTAGCGGGGCACCACCCCTGGTAGGTTCACTGACCAGCTGCATCAGGAAGCTATCTCCCACACTCTCCAGAAACCTCCTAGACTGCTTTCTCTGTGCCGTGTTGTGTTTCCAGGATATATCTGGGAAGTTGAAGTCCCCCACGAGGACAAGCGCCGACGATTTTGCAACTTCTGTCAGTTGCCTATAAAACTCCTCATCCGTCTCCTCATCCTGGTTCGGCGGTCTATAACAGACCCCCACCAGGACGCTAGCCTTGCCGGCCTTCCCGCGGATCCTAACCCACAGGGATTCAACCTCATCATTCCCAGACTGGAGTTCCACAACATCAAAAGATTCTCTAATGTAGAGAGCCACGCCACCACCCCTTCTGTGCTGCCTGTCCCTCCTGAAGAGCCGATAGCCAGGCATTGCAGCACTCCAGTCGTGGGAGCGGTCCCACCACGTCTCCGTGATGGCAACCAAGTCGTAGCCCTCCTGCTGCACGATGGCTTCCAGCTCCTCCTGTTTGTTACCCATGCTGCGTGCATTAGTGTAGATGCACTTCAGCTGGGCCATCGCCTTCTTCCCCAGCCTAGCCATTGTTTCCCCCGGCACAGCTCCAACAAGCCTTGTTTGAGCCCCGTCCCCCTTCTTGCCTAGTTTAAAGCGCTCTCTATGAGCCCCGCCAGCTCCTGGCCTAGGATCCGTTTTCCCCTTGGAGATAGGGACCCGTCTGGGGCCATCAGGCCAGGTGCCGAGTAAAGCTCCCCATGGTGAAAAAAACCAAAATTTCTGTGCTGGCACCAGCCTCTGAGCCACCTATTAACCACGTGAGCTTTCCATGTCCTCTCCGTGCCTCTCCCTTCCCCCGTAGGGATAGACGAAAACACCACCTGCACTCCCGCTCCCTCCACCAATCGTCCCAGCCCCCTATAGTCCTGTTTGATAGCCTTCAGGCTTCTCTTTTCAAGATCATCACTGCCAGCCTGGACTATCAAAAGCGGGTAATAGTCAGAGGGGCGAACCAGGTTTGGAAGCTTCCTGGTAACGTCTCTGACCCTGGCCCCAGGGAGGCAGCAGACTTCCCTATGCGTGGGGTCAGGCCGACAAATAGGGCCCTCCGTTCCCCTGAGGAGGGACTCGCCCACAACAATCACCCTTCTCTCTTTCTTGGTGGAGGCAGTCCTGAGGCGTGGAGCCAACTTCCTCACCTCAGGCATCCTCCTGGGTAGGCTTCCTACCTCATCCTCACCCACCGGTCTCTCAAGCTCCAGGGCCTCAAACCTATTGTTCAAGGGCACCTGGGAAGGCAGCGCCGGAAGGGGAGGGCATCTCCTGCGAGGTCGAGAAGGGACCTGTCTCCATTCCTCCTCAACTCGGAGGTCCCCTCCCTCTGCCCAATGGCGACAGGGCAGGGGGTCCACCCCCCTTTGGGGCATCTCACCCTGGTCCCTCTCCCTCCGGTCCTGCAGGGAGTCACTCCACCAGTCTATCTCCCGCTCGCACTCCCTGATATCCCTCAACCTCTGCACCTCCTCCTTGAGTTCCGCCACCATGCGGACCAGGTCGTCCACCTGCTCGCACCTCACGCAAGCAGTCCCCCTGCCTCCCGCCGATGGCAGCAAGAGGCTCAGACACTCCCCGCATCCGGAGACCTGAACTGCCGCATGTTTGGACGGGCAGTCGGTCTGGGTGTGTACTGACTTCCTAGAGAAAGCACCGTGCCTGGTGGAGACCATTGTAGCCCAGCTGACGGGAGAGCGCCCTTAGAGGAGTTGTCCCTATGGGCGGGTGTGAGCGCTCTGCCCTTCCTGCCCGCCCTGCCTGCGCTAACTGCCTCGCTAACTGCCGCGTCACTCCCTGTTCGCCGCGCTCCTGGTCGCTCGCGCTCCCTAAGGGCTGCCTTTGAACGGCCGGGGGGAGGAGCTGTCGCTGACGCTGCTGGCTCCGCCTACGCCTCGTCAGCCTCCCTCACGAGGGCTGCCGGTGCCTGGCGGCTTCCTCACGTAGGCTCGATGCCCGAAAAATAGCCCTGCCTGTCCCGATCCCGCGCTCCGCTGCAGCACGCGTCTGCCCCGGAGCCGGTCGCCTCGGCAAGGTCCTTGTTAGGAAGGGACTTGCTGGAAAAATTGGATGCAAAAAAATTCTTTTGAACAAGGAAAATGGAAATAACCTTTTGACAAAATTAGACGAGTTTGGTTCACGGTACTAGATTGAAAGGATGCCTTTTTCTGCCTGCCTGTGGTGACTGAAAGCCAGAAACTCTTTGCCTTTGAATGGGAAAATCCTAATAGAGGATGAAAAATTCAGCTTACTTGGACTGTGTTACCACAGGGGTTCAAGAATAGCCCCATCATTATATCAGGAAACAACTAGCCTGTGATCTTGAAGCGTGAAAGACCCCTTCGGGAAAAGGGGACACTGTTGCAATACGCAAATGATATCAACTGAAGAAGGAAAGGAATGGGTATAATGGACATACTGAAGTTTTTCAGCACTAATTCTGTGAACCCAGCATCTTTCCTTAGTCATGTTGAGAGGAGGCTGAAAGAATTTTAGTAGATAAGGTAGGCTAATGAGCATGTGAAAGGAAGCCAAAGGAATTTTAGTAAATAAGACAGGCTAAGGGACATGTACTATATCTTCCGCTACCTATTGTGCACGAGAAACTGTTCCTGATAGAAACAGGAAACACATTTCAAGAACCAACTGAAACCGAATCTGCAGTTTAAGGAGAAGCTTATGAGTCTGCGCTGAGATGAGAGGTCAACCAGCGGTGACGAGGAAGACTCACTGATCTTCATCCCCATGACCCCCGGCGACCACTACCAGAAAACACTGCGCAAGCGTGGATAGGAGGAATCTATGAAAATGACTCCCTGGAACTGATTTTAATACAAAGCGGGGATAGGTCATGCGTATGTATAGGCGTATCGAGAAACTTCATACATATGTAACTCTTTACCACATATAACCAAGGCAAGTGCCGTGTTGGGGCGTGCACGACTTTGGTGGGACTACCCCCCGTGCCGCCCAGCGCTGAATAAACATACCTACTTTACAATCTTACTGACTGTGGAGTTTGCTTTCTGCACGTCAGTGTTTGCATCAAGACCATGGACACGGTATACTCCAGCTGACCAGAATTAAAGGATACACCCCTAGAAGATGCAGAGGATTGGTATATAGATTGCAGCAGCTTCGTCCGCCAGGGATTTCGCCTCACAGGATATGCGGTAAAAAACATCAGCCCAAAAGGTGGAAATCATCGCCTTGATAAGAGCTTTTGAGCTGGCAAACTTTTGGACATATTCGAAATATGCCTTTGGTGTGGCGTATGCACACGGGGCAATTTGGAAGGAGAGAGGACTTTTATCTTCCTCAATTAAACATGCAGAAGAGGCTGATAGCAGTTATTAGGAAAGAAGGAAAAAGGAGGCCTAGACAGGAACAGCCCCTGCTAGGCAAGGATCAGTGTGCCCAATGTAAGAAATTTGGGCATTGGAAAAACGAATGCCCGGAACAGAAAAGAAATGGAAAAGGGAACCGGGGAAGGGAGGTGGTGTTCGCGCGTGCAAAAGACGACTGGGGAAGACCAGAGAAATCTACCCCAGCAGGTCTACTGGTTAGAAAAATGAAGGAGGGAAAGGAGGTGGAACTTATGGTAGATACAGGGGCAACTTATTCAGTTTTAAATAAAGCACTAGTACCTGTAGGAAATGATTATGTCATAGTAAAAGGAGCAACTGGCCAATCAGAAATGGCATACTTTTGTAAACCTTTAAAGTACAAACTTGGGAAACAGTGGGGCATTCATAAATTTTTATATATGCCCAACTCTCCAGAATCACTCCTGGGAAGGGACCTATAGGAAAAATTACAAGCGACCATATCATTTTAAAATGGGGAGATTGTTCTGGAGGTAGATGACCAGAGGAGGTATGTGGAGGTATTAAGCCTAATGTTATCAACAAACCCTAAAACGAAGGAAGAGGTTAATGAAGATATCTTGAGTCAGGTATTCCCGGGAATATGGGCCACTGAAGTACCAAGGAAGGCAAAAATGCTCCTCCAATACAAATCAAACTTAAGGAGGGGAGACAGCCACTACCTTTACCCTGTGGTGGCGAACCCATATACTTTACTAACATGCTTAACACCAGAGCTAACCTGGTTTATCGTTTTAGATCTGAAGGATGCCTTCTTTTGCCTCCCTCTCCATGAAGCCAGCCAGAAAATCTTTGCATTTGAGTGGGAAAGCCCTAAGAGTGGGCGCAAAACACAGATCACATGGACAAGGTTGCCTCAGGGCTTTAAGAACTCGCCCACCTTGTTCGGAGAACAACTTGCAAAGGACTTGGAGACCTGGGAAGCCCCACCAGGGGGAGGAAGGCTGTTGCATTAGGTAGATGACCTCCTAATAGCCACTCAGACGGAAGAAGCACTTGTGGCCTGGACGGTAAGCCTCCTAAACTTTCTGGGACTCCAGGGGTACAGGGCATCAAAGAAGAAGGCTCAGGTGGTAAAGCAGAAGGTGGTCTACCTGGGTTATGAGGTTAGTGCCGGACAATGGACAATGGACAATGGACCTTGGGGCAAGATCGTAAAGAAGAGATATGTCAAACCCCGAAACCTGAGACAATAAAAGAACTGCGAACCTTTTTGGGAATGACGGGGTGGTGCAGATTGTGGATCTATAATTACGGATTGCTTGTAAAACCGCTGTATGCGCTCATTGCAAATGGGAACAGGAACCTCCAATGGACAAAGGAGGCCACGCGAGCCTTTGACCAACTAAAGAAGGCTCTCATGTCAGCTCCAGCTCTGGGACTTCCAGATGTGAATAAACCATTCTTCCTCTTCTCCCATGAGAAACAGAGGATTGCCCTGGGAATACTAGCACAGGACCTGGGCCCATATCGAAGGGCCCAGGTCTTAATAAGCAAGGCCCAGTTGCTTATTTTTCTAAGCAGCTGGATGCCGCCACCAAGGGATGGCCGGGATGCCTCAGAGCCGTTGCAGCAGTGGTGCTAAATATCCAGGAAGCATGCAAGTTCACCTTGGGCCAGAAAATAACTGCGCTAGTGTCTCACACAGTGTCCGCAGTGCTGGAAGTGAAAGGTGGTCACTGGCTTTCCCCACAAAGGTTCCTGAAATACCAAGCTATCACGGTACATGATGTAGAAATAGTGGTAACTAACATTGTCAACCCAGCTTCTTTCCTCAGCGGAAACCAAAGGGGAGCCAGTACACCACGACTGCCTGGAGACCATCGACCTACTCCAGCCGTATGTGGAAATCTGGTTCACTGATGGGAGCAGCTACGTCATCAGCGGAAGACGACATGCTGGGTATGCAGTTACCACTTGCAAAGAGGTAATAGAATCTGGACCTTTGCCAACAGATACCTCTGCACAAAAGGCCGAGATAATTGCTCTGACCTGTGCCTTAGAAATAGCAAAAGGAAAGAAAATAAACATCTATACGGACTCAAGATATGCATTTGGGGTTGTACATGCACACGGAGCCATCTGGAGAGAAAGAGGACTGTTGAACTCGCAAGGGAAAAACATCAAACGTGCAAAAGAAATAATGTGATTATTGGAAGCAGTTCAGCTGCCTGAAAAGGTAGCAATCATGCACATTAAGGCACACCAGAAGGTGAGCTCAGAACTGGAGGAAAGAAACGGTCTGGCGGACAGAGAGGCAAAAGAAGCAGCAAAAGGTGAGGTAGCAACTGAGGGAGCCCTGATTCCAGACGGGCAGATTCCCCTTGAAGGTAAGCCAGTATATAACAAAAAGGACAGAAAATTAATCGAAAGTCAAAAGGGAGATTATAACCAAGAGGGATGGGCTATTACCGAAGAAGGGAAAGGGAAATTAGTCATCCCCTCTAATTTGCTATGGTCACTAGTAAGGGAAGAACACGGGAAAACTCATTGGGGAATAAATTCCCTATATAACTATCTAATTGGGAAAATTATGGCTAGGAATTTGTATGCTACTGTCACACAAGTAACCCGACAATGTGACCTCTGCCTCCAGACCAACCCCAAAAATACCCCCAAACCGAAATTGGGCCAAATTGGGAAAGGCCATGGGCCTGGACAACAATGGCAGATTGACTTTTCTGAACTTCCAAGAAAAGGGGGGGTATCGATATTTGTTGGTATTAACGGATACCTTTTCAGATTGGCCAGAGGCGGTACCCACTAGAACTGCCAAAGCCCTAGAAGTAACCAAGGTATTGCTACAAGAAATAATACCACGCTTCGGAGTTCCAGCCACCATGTCCTCAGACCGGGGACCACACTTTATTTCAAAAATAGTGCAGCAAATTAGTCGGCATTTGGGCATAGACTGGGAACTCCACACTCCATACCACCCTCAATCGAGTGGCCAAGTGGAGAAAATGAACCATTTGATCAAACAACAAATTGTAAGGTTAGGGCAAGAAGCTAACTTGCCCTGGCCCCAAGTTCTCCCGCTAGCATTGCTGCGGATTAAAAATTAAGTCCGTTTGAAATGCTTTATGGAAGACCATATAGAATTCAGAAAGGAATGTCTACCCAGGTTGGGGAGGAGACGTTGTCTGCCTATTTGGTAGCTTTGAGTAAACAACTCAGAAAAATAGAGAAATAAGTGGCTGGAACTCAGAGTAGAGAGCTGGATGGACCGGTGCATGACACACAGCCTGGAGATTATGTATATGTCAAGTCTCTTGCAGAGAAAACTTTGAAACCACAGTGGGAAGGACCATACCAGGTGCTCCTTACTACCTTCACCGCAATTAAGATCGTTAGGGAAGGAAGTGAAGGCGTTTTCCCGGTTGAAGTCCGAAAGGCTGTTTGGGACAATGCCAATGATTTTGAGAGGAAGTTCCAGTCTTGGTGGACTCTGCCAAATTTTACCTATGATCCCATTGTTAACATGGCTACTGCCTTTGTGCTTACTATACGTAATACCACAGTTTATGTTATCCACCCCATCACTGCACTAGGATTAAACCATGAGAAGACAGTGCTCTGTCCTTCGGAGCATAGAACATGGGCACGGCTGGGGAGTGGGAAATGGCAGACTGTAAATCTGGAATCGTGTGTTACCCAGGAACAACAAGGATTTATCTGTGAAAGCAACACAACTGACGCTCAGGACATATGTCTTGACACTGAGCAAGGTGTTTGCCACTTTGAAATTCATCCAAATACTAGTCAAAAGACTGTGCTTATATATCGGTCAAGGCTGTGTGTGTTTAAGAACTGCTTCTGCTTTTGTAGAAGTAGATAAGGAGAATATAACTCTCCCTAGCAAAAATAATTCTTTTATATTTGTAACTTTGTTAGAATTGTCAGGTGTGATTTTTATATTTGGCACCAGTGGTATCCCACCAGTTGATCAAGTCTAACAACACAATGTATCACAAGTTACTCACGACACCAAGGAAATAAGTAAGGTTCTACAAAGCGTGAAACAAGACGCTAGTCATCACTGGTGGGATACACTCTTCGGGTGGTCACCAACGGCAAATTGTATTCTCAGTACATTGTGTCACCCGATCATAGTCATATTGATCTTAGTTGGTATAAGTCTTGTACTGTCTGTAATTATACTAATCTGGAACTGGAGAATGTTATACCAGATAGCCATGCTGACTTCTTTGTCGCGCGTCCACGGTATGGCATTAAGTGATCAGTACCAAGTTGGGAATCTTTGCCACGAGTAAAAGAATTTACTATTCTTCTAGAAAAAGGGGGGGACTGAAGCCAGGGATAAAAGAACTGGGGGCTTGCTTAATCGTATTAATGATTTCTAAATAAAACAATCGTAATTATTAAAGCCAGGAATGAAAGAATGGGGGCTTGCTTAATCGCATTAAAATAGATATTGCTGAGTGTCTTTGCTTACTACTGTGCAAATTAACCGAAACAAGGAGTCTCGGGGCCTCTCACAGAAGATGTTTCCTGACAAAAATGGGGAACCTGTCTCAAAAACCAGCTGAGACCAACCTTGTGGTTTGGACAAGAGCCAAGGAGCAGCTGAGTCTGCAGAAAGGCAGGGGGTCAACTAGTGGTGATGAAGAGGAGTTATCAGCCTTCATCACCACGACCCCCCCAACGACCACCACCTGCTGCGCAGGTGCAGATGGGAGGAGTTTATGGAAATGACTTCTTGGAGCTAATTTTAATACAAAGTGGGGATAAGTTATGAGTATGTATAGGTATATTGGGAAACTTCATGCATATGTAACTTTTTACTGCATATAACCAAAGCAAATTGCCATGTTAAGGTGCGCATGCCTTTGGGAGCTATCCCGCATGTACCCGGCGCCGAAATAAACCACATACCTATTTTATAACTCATTTGCTTTGAGTTGTAGAGTTCTTCCACGAATCAACAGTGGTTCCTCCTGTCCAAAATGGGGACGGCTGCTGTGCTCCTGGGGCTTTGGGAGAGGTTGGGCGAGATACGCAGCCGCACTGCGTGTACACACTAGTCTGTGGTTGAAGCTTGGTGCCCACATTGCGCTAGGAATGGCCTAGCTCAGCACATCTGCTCGTGGCCTGGGCTGCTGCTTCGCCAGCCACATGTGGCTGGATCCGTCCTGCCTGTGCTACAGGAACTGGGGCCCTGCCAGGGCTGGGGAGGTCCCTCCCTGAGTTGGCCCCATGGCCTCTCAGGTGCTTTGCAGGAACGCCTGGCCCCACCAGCCCACTCATGTCTGCCCTGAGCCAGCGGCTCATGTGGTTTTGGGGAGCCTGTGGATGTAGGGGGGCTGCTTCTGGGCAGGGAGAAGTCCCCTCCATACAGTTCCTTGCTTTCCCCTTCCCACTCTCCAAACTGCTCCACTCCCCGATACCCTGCAATCTGCACAGTGGACGGATGCCGAGCATCCTGCTGGATCAGCCCCTTAGGAAAGGCCAGAGCTGAGTGGGTGGCAGCGAGCATTTGGCTGTGGGTCTCCCACCCCAGGAACAGAGTTTGGGCTTTCTCCCACACTTCATGGTGCTCGCCTGGCGCCGGGAGCCGGGCTGCTCGGCACCGGCAGGCGGCCATGTGCTGCTCTCCCTGCCGCCGCAGGACTGGAGAGCTGAGCTGCACTGCAGATGCAGGGAATCTCCCAGCTCCGCTGGGCTTGAGGCTGGGAAGGCAAGAGGAGAGGTTGATTTGGAGAGGTCTTGGGTGCAGATAGACACCCCACAAGGGCACTGGGATGAGGGACATAGGGCCATGGGGTTTGCTGGGGCTAAGCAGAGCCAGCCGGGGCGAGCAGAGCCTGAAGTGTTGAGCGAGGAAGGGGCGGTTTTGGCAGGAGTGGTTTGTGATCTGCCAGTACAGCGGGGTGCTGGGCAGGGCTGGGGATGCGAGCGCAGGCACCTTGGGGCCCCTGGGCAGGGTTCCTGGCACACAGCGAGTTGGGCACAGTCTGCAGCTCTGACTAGGCAGATTCTTCCCTGCTACATCCTCAGGCTCAGGAGAAGACTTCAACCTCCATGAGCTCCTGCATCCTTCTCTGGCTCACTAAAAGGGCATCTCCCAGGCTGCCCGTTTTCAACAGCTGCTCCCCCACTCAGCACCCCAGGAGGGCTGAAGGTGGATCTGCAGGCTTTCTCTTCCCTCTTGCTCTCCTCTGAGCGGACACCAGGCCAGAGAGGAGCTGCCAGCTCTTGTCCAGGCAGGTCAAGGCTTGGCCACATGAGCAGATGGCCGGGGCTTACATTTGTTGTAGTTTAACCCGGCTGGCAGCTCAGCACCACACAGCCGTTTGCTCACCCTCCCCCATCCCTCTCTGGGATGGGGGAGAGAATCAGGAAAATGAAGCCTGTGGGTTGAGATAGAGACAGTTTATTAGGACAGAAATAATAATAATAATAATAATAATAATAATAATGTGTACAAACAAGTGATGCACAATGCAATTGCTCACCACCTGCTGACCGATGCCCAGACTATCCCCGAGCAGCTGGTCCCCCACCCCGGCCAGCCACCCCTATATATTGTTTAGCATGACGTCAGATGGTATGGAATACCCCTTTGGCCAGTTTGGGTCAGCTGTCCTGGGTCTGTCCCCTCCCAGCTCCTGCTGCACCCCCAGCCTGCCCGTTGGCAGGACAGAGCAAGAAGCTGAAAAGTCCTTGGCTTAGTGTAAGCACTGCTCTGCAACAATTAAAACATCAGGGTGTTTTCAACATTATTCTCATCCTAAATCCCAAACACAGCACCATGCCAGCTACTTGGAGGAAAATTAACTCTATCCTACCTGAAACCAGGGCATACATCCACCCCTTATTCCATACCATTTATGTCATGCTCAGATTACACCTTTTCCAGTACATTCCAATTAATCACCATTTTCATCTATGGTATATAGAATGTCCACTGAGTTTGCATAGTCCATGACTGACTTTGGGCTCCATCTGTCACAGCAGTCTTTCAGGGCAGAAGAGATGGTGTGTGATGTTGGATCGTCACATGTTGAAGCACGTTCTCGTTCCATCACATCGCTGTGCTTGTCCAATTCTATCAAAATTCATTCATTATTATCTGCGTGGCTGTTACTGTGATACCATTAACAGGACATTGACATATAGCAATCATGGTAGTGATGACATACAGTATTATATAATAATTAACATACTACAATTCAACTCATGGGCTATTCTCACCCAGTATTAAATGCCCTTGAGGTACACACCGGACCTCCCCATACTTTTGCATTACCCACCAAGTGCATCCAGGTCCCTGGGCAAAAGCAATCCCACGAATGGGCTTGCCTTTTCCTGAGGCAGGAGTAGCCCAGACTGTCTTCCCCAGCATGTTTCTTACGTGCACTACAGGGACTTTATCCCCTTCTACAGTACATAACAGGTTTGATTGGGCAGGTCCAGCTCGGTTGGCAGATCCCCTAGTATTGACTAACCAGGTGGCCTTTGCCAAATGTGTGTCCCAATTTTTGAATGTCCCAGCACCCATTGCTTTCAGTGTAGTCTTTAACAGTCCATTGTATCGTTCAACTTTCCCGGAGGCTGGTGCATGATAGGGGATGTGATACACCCACTCAATACCATGTTCTTTGGCCCAAGTGTCTATAAGGTTGTTATACCCCCAGCTACTGGGAGGAAAATTAACTCTGAAACCAGGACAACATTACACTATCACAAATCCATGCAGCACCTGCTGAACTCCTGGGCTGCATGTGGCTCTGCCTCCCGGCCCACAGCTTCAGACCAACTCAAAGGAAGATGCATGATGCTGGTGTGCAGGTGCTGCGTCTCGATGATGTGCCAAGGAACGGGGATGCTGGTCCTCAGCCGCGCTGGATGTGTTTGCAATAGCTGGGTCACTGCCTGGAGGGAGCAGACGGACAGATGCAGATGAGAGCAGCTGGAGGCTGCAGTGTCCTCCCATGGTTTCTGGATGGAGCACACTGCAACCCTTGCCGCCAAGCCCAGCCCCGGTGGCCGTCCCTAATGTCCCAGAGGCGGTTGTGGCTGTCCCAGAGGTGTGGGTGCCCACTGTGCTGGGCAAGTCAAGGCTCAGAAGCTCTGCTCACGCTCACGGGGCATGTGGCTGGACTCTGGCCGACGTGCACAAGGCATGTTGCTGCTCAAAGCGCAGGCTTGCTGTTTGTTTACCCTGGCCGGCCTGAGGTGTACAGGAAACCAGAGAGCTCTGCTCCCTGGCTGTCGCTTTATTTATCACGGTCACAGCTTGGGCTGCTTGCACTGTTGAAAGGAGGTAGCAAAAACCCCAAGTGCTGCAGCACGGGTCCCTCCCCGCCAGCCCTGTGTTGCTCCATTCATCTTGCTGTCCTGTGGCTGAGAGCAGTCCTGCAAGCTGGAGCAGGACAGCAGGATGCTCCATGCTACGCTATGCTTGTCCTGTCTGTAAGCAGCATGGCTTGTTCCAGATGTGGCCAGCCACACCACGCTGGGAGAAGTTGCTGACATGATGCCTGATGCCATACTGCAGACCTTACCTGCGCTGGCACATGGGTGTCTCAGCCTGGTTGAATAGTCCCCAGCTCTTCACTCATTATGCAAAATTGCAATGAGCATTGCCCTTGGTCTACAGAGCTGTACCCTTGCTCTGGAGCTTTCTCTTCATCCGCCCCCATCATCCCAGGGCAGGAGGCACAAGGGACACAGCCCAGCTGCCTCCCTGATGCAGAGAGCCCAGGACTCACCTAGTCTTCGGGCTCACAGGACCCCAGCAACTCACTGCCCAAGGCCAGCAGCTCCACACAGCCACTGCCAGCCCTGTTGTCATGGCAGGTCTGTGTCCTGGAGTGGACACCAAGGTTGCTTTAAGGATGGGGATAGATTTAAACCTGGCTCTTTCCTCTGGCAGCCCCAGCAGCTCCCACTGCCGTGAGCGGCAGCATGCCAAAGACTGCATGCTGCAAGCCAGGGGCGAGCTCACAGCTGAGGAGGGGAGGCAGAGAGAGGAGACATTATGCTCCCCGCTATTTATAGGGGCTGCCATTTGCCAGGGCTTGACTGGCAGCAGCAAGAGCTGAGCTGTCACCGAGGGAGTCAGAAACAGCAGCCAGAAACCTGGGGACATGAGAGCAAACCTGCCAGCCCTCGGAGGGCTCCTTATCCCAGCTCGCAAGCGGAGCCACATGGCTCACCAAGATGCCTGGCTATTAAAGGGAGAAAATGCCAGTGAGACGATAAACAGGGGGAAGCGAGCCAGCACCCAAAATCCATGGGGAGTTGGCAGCTCTTCCCTTGCACAGCCACCAGTCCCTTTCCCTCTGCTCTTCCTTCATCTCCCCGTGTTTCGCCGAAGGCTGTGCACGTGCCCCTGTGTTGGGGGGCAGAGGAGAGGTGTTGGGAAGGGGATGCTTGGCATCCCCCTAAGTCCTTTGCACCTCTGTGAGTGTTATGAGCAGCCTGGCGACACATTCAGGCCCCGATGGTGTTTAGGCACTTGGTCTGAAATCATCGACGGGTTGGTTTGGGCTGCTGAGAGTTAAATCTGTGGAGAGCACAATGAGCCACTTGGAAAGAGAGTTTTTAGAGCTCCATATTAGTTTTGCTCTCTTTTGGCCTCTCTAGTATCTGTGTTTTCCACCAAAAGAAGTCCAGGGAGGGATTCACTGAAGGACCATGACGACATTTGATTCTGACTTTCTGAAGACATGACATTTATAGCGTGAGATAGCAAGCAACAACCAAAGAGAAGTGGAACACGAGAAATTATTTCCAAAGGAAAACTTGAATGTTTCCTTCCAGAAAGGCTGGCTGTAATGCCTGGATGCTGCTGGACTCCACCTCGCCTCTCTCCTTTTGCTCAGGGTGGATTTCTCTGGCTCTGGGCAACATTTCCCCTGTGCTGGACCTAAGTAGCTGGATGCTGCCCACAGAGCTGCCCCAAGACACCTTGGCCCAAGGAAGGGACTTGGCTGCTTCCCAAAGCCACCAGCGATTACAAGTTGTCTTTTGGTCTTTCAGACACAGGGATATATGACTCATGTACTTGCTCCTCAGTTGTTCAGCAGAATAACTCCATCTTCCCAGTAAATCTCAGCAGAACTAAAAGGATGCTGCTGTTCCTGAACTGCCTTCTCTGGCTGGGGATGCTTCTGCCCTGCCTCCCACACCAGCTCCACCAATGTCTTGGCCCTGCTCTGGCTGTCTGGCTCTCCTGGAGAGACCCCCTTAATCCTCCCAGGTTGGTGTAAAATCAGATTAGGGCCATCCCTGGGATCTGCTGCTGGCTGCAGATAAGGGGTTCCTTCCCATGCCTGTACTCCAAGAGGCTGCTCCTGGTCATAGCTGGGAGAGAGAGAGTAGAACTAGGATAGGATAGGACAGGACAGGACAGGACAGGACAGGATAGGATAGGATAGGATAGTTCAGTTGTCAGGGACCTACCAAGATGGTTGAGTGCAAGTGCCTGAGCACTTGAGGACTGAGCAGACACTGAAGCCTGGAGATGAAGGCATTATCCAAATGCCTCTGTGCTGGGTCTGTCTGGAATGGAGTTAACTTTCCCTGCAGCAGCCCACACAGTGCTGTGCTCTGCACTCGTAGCTGGAACAGCACTGGTATCACTCCAGTGTTGTGTCTATTGCTGCATAGTGCTGGCACAGCATCAGGACTCCCTCCAAGCCCCCAAGAGCCAGCAGGCTGGGGGTGGGAAAGTGATGGGGAGGGGACATCACCAGGGCAGCTGACCTAAACCAACCAAAGGGATATTCCATACCACATGATGTCACACTCAGCAATAAA